>NC_050188.1:8472421-8794921 GCF_008315115.2 Sander lucioperca | reverse complement strand
ATAAAGATCTAGATCCGAGGATATCAAGAAACATGTTTCTTTGCCATGGCTGTTGATATGTCTTGATCTTTGTGCTATATGTGCAATTGACCCTATGTTCGAGTAGAACTACATGAAGCAGGTAATTAAAAAAAAAAAAAGAAAAATCCAGCTCCTCTGGCACCACCTAGTAGTGTCATTTGCAAAAATCCACCACTCCCTATTCAGATGTGCCAATCAGAGGCAGGAGGGGTGTCTAACTGCGTGTCAATCACTGCTCATGCACACGCATTCATTCTCCCTTGTGGGGGGAGGGGCTTAGGAGACCGTTTGGGCTTTAGCAGAAAGTGGGGGGAGAGACTGAGAAGTTGTTGATGTTCAAATTCTTTGGTTAAGTCCTGGACCTTGACAATCCTACCTACAGCACCAACAATAAAATGACAGATTAAAAAACACTGGGTGGTATCTAATAAGTAGCAGGGCCAGGCTTTCCCTTCACAACAACTTCAAATACTTTCTATCTTTTTGCTTTTCCTTCCTACGATGTGGTAGGTCAGATTCAGTTCTTCAACAATAAAGTTCTTTGAAAGTCTACAAGATGGAAATTATGCTTTGTACTTTGCACTCTCAAATTTCCAATAAATATTTAACAATGTTTTGATCTACTGAATAGTCTTGGAAGGTATACAGCTTCATCCTAGCTTCCATGACACTAACCCTCAAAATGTATTTAGCAGTGGATGTTGGGAGCATTATCACCCACAACCAACCGCACACAAATAACATCATATATCCCCATATGTTTAACTACAATAGTATGGGCCATTGGGGGAAAACATGGCTTTTTCTTGCCGACTGTGGCTAATTACAAGAATGATGGTCCGATCCCTGGCTCTTCCTGTCCCCGTGTGAAAGTGCCCTTGAGCAAGACACTGAACCCCAAGGCAGGCCAGAGCCTGGCATAGCAGCTCCGCCACCATCGGTGTATGAATGTGTGTGTAAATGGGTGAATGAGAGGCAAGACTCTAAAGTGCTTTTTAGGGCTGAAACAATTCCTCGAATAACTCGATTACAAAAAATCCTCGAAGCTTCGTTGAATCAATGTAATTAAGGTGGTACGGCTCACTGTGTTTCTGCACGGAGGATAATTACTAGAGCACACAACAGTTTGACACTTCTGTGGACACAAGACTGTTTATATACTGCCTATGCACGAGACTGACGGCCCAGATTACAAATGAACAAAGACGAAAATAGCGAGGGTCTAAGAGAAGAGACAGGTGAGAGAAAACGACAGAAAGTTTGGGGTCATTTTAAGCTGCAAACATGCTGCTACGTCATCTCTGTAGAAAACATCCAGTCTTCTCATCCATTCCACGGAGCAAACCTGACACCAGGTAGCTAACTAACGTCTGCTGCTCTCGTCCACCGCGCTGTTTTACATAACTAGCCTACAGTATGCTACTCTGCAAATAGCGATGTTTTACCAACAAGCTAAAACGAGAGCTGTCAGTTTGTAGTAACTGTTTATTAGTTTGCTACTAATCTTTGGAAACTTAGCTGCTGCCTGAGACAAACCGGCTCCTCCCCCCAGCATGGCCACTTAATATGCATGTGAATTACGTCATCATGCCGGTGATGTCTGCATTCTTTAGTCTTTCTCCTCACTCAATATTAGGCTTCTTAAAATGTGACCCCCAGAACAGTGTAGTTGAATAGCCCTGCTGTAAGCTTTGTACCGTCACATTTACCCTCTGGTTAGTGAACAGCTCTTTTGCATATCCAGTGCAAAGAGCCAGAGGCAAGAAGGGGAAGGGGGTGAAAAATATTAAAATTTGGGCCACCAAAAATGTACTTGGAATTTGGCAATAGAAAATGTTGCTTTTTCAAACAAAAAAAACTGTCTTTTGTATATATACAAAAAACAAGGTTTCCTTTTTTTTTAGTACACAGCAATAATAAATATTTACTATTGCTGTTTACTAAGTATTTCTTACTAAGTATTTCTTATCCGATTACTCGATTAATCGATGGAATAATCGGTAGAATACTCAATTACTAAAATCATCGACAGCTGCAGCCCTAGTACTTTTGTCCGGTAAGTTAGGAAGGCGTGATAAAAATGCAGTTCATTTACAATAAACATATGAACAACCACACTCAGGTTGCATCATAATACTTTTTCATCGCCCAGGGTTCACATTTTATTCTCCTTCCACCTGATTGTCTTTCTGAACTGTAGTCACACAGAAGCAGATTCCACACGGCAGCCTTTTTTTATATTCTAGTTCTTGTTAAGACTGGATCACAGAAGTGCGCGATGTAATCTTTAAAGCTGTACTTGTAAGGCTTATAAAACAAAATTCCCGAGTAATTTATCTGTGCCTGTTGGTGAGCTTTAATGTTTGATTCCGCTCCTCTTTACTGGTGCACTTTGTCGGTGTTTAACATGAGGTCCTGTAAGTATTATTTATTTTATTTAGTAAGTATTTGTGCGTGATGTTCCTCCAGTGTGAATGCAAACGGCTCAGAAATAAAGCCCAGACCCACTCCTTCTAACTTAACTCACCTTTGCAGCTATCTGTAATCAACAGTGACTACAAAGCCTTATAATTGTTTTTTTTTTTTTTGTTTCTTTTATTTCCTACACATCATTTTACAACTGTCCAGCGTCATACCTGCTTATGTGTTGCCTCTCGCACATTTAGGATCTTTCCTCTGAGCGGGAACACTCCGTAGCGATCACGCCCGATGACTCCTAGTCCAGAGACAGCCAGAGACTTGGCTGAGTCTCCCTCAGTGAGGATAAGTGTGCATTCAGAGGAGTGTTTGCCACCTAGGACATGGATGTGGAAAAAATTCATAATCTAATTACTGTGCAGTTTTCTGGATGGCTATGATGTAAAATGTCATTGTAATTCTCAGATAACAGCTGGTATTCAACCAGTCTCACATAACAGGCCTTTTCACAGCATACATTTTGTATTATCATAGTAGGAAAGGCATGTGTTACTAATAACACCAACAGAGTTCCCTTTGCCTGGATGGATAACCCAAAAACATAACTACGGCTGTCGCCAGAATAAAAAACACGGAAATCTCACTTTCTACAATATGGGACCTTTTTACGTAATACCCATAGGGCCCTATCTTGCACCCAGCGCAATTGACTTTGTACACCGACGCATGTATCATTCCTATTTTGCACCCGACGCACAGCGGACTTTTCCCTCCACAGACTCACGTCGGTAAATTAGGGAATGAACTTGCGCTCCCGGGGGCGGTTCAGCAAAAACAGGGGGCGTATTCCAGCGCAAACGTTCCCTAGTGCTATTTTTGCTATTTTAAGGCCGCATGCTTGGCCGTAATGTAGAGTGTGCACACCACCCATACACTTTGCTTCTCTCATCTCACGGACCCAGCAGTTCTCATTTTTGCAAACCATACATAAATACAAGGAAAAATATGACCTAGCTTTACACAACATTTCCATGAATCATGGATGTGTTGATGACATAAATGAGGAAATATTAGAGGACTTAAGGAGATGTGATGTTGAACTGCATGTGCCGATGCCACTTAACCCAAATGCCCCAGCAGCAGCACGGGAGAGGAGAGACAGAAGAGCTGCATCGTCTATAGTGAGGTAATCTCAGTCTAATGTTAGACTACATTGCAAAAATATCACCATGACATCAGAACACTGGAAAGTATGTTTTTGTGACATTTCCTTATTAACATTTTGACAAAAAGAAAAATCAATAGCAAACGTCGGTCTCCTGGGCTATAAACGTGCGAAAATGGATGTATTAAGAGCGTGCGCCTAGCAAATCCGCCATTATAATAGCAATCCGCCATGGAACAAGCGCGCCTGCTTTTAAAGGGAATGTGAGATAACGCTCCGATTGGTTTATTGCACGTTACGCCCAAACCACACCTATGAGTAATGTAGCTACTTCAGACCAACCCATTTTAGATTTGCGTCAGGCGCAAGAGTCATTTAGCCCGCTGGTATAATAGCAACAGCGCCCGAGATCCGCCCACAAAGCTACTTAAGTTTGATACTTGCGTTTCAGATCGTTAAAATAGGGCCCATAATGTGCAAATAATGCTTCTGAAGCCTTGTAATGCCTTTAGACAAGACTTCATAACTAATATCTTGCTCTGTAAACGCTGTTCTCTACGCCACATCAACATTTATGATTTTGCTTGAGAGGCAACAACCACAGCTCTGCCGTCAGTGGTGGACATTCAAGGCAACACGTTCTCCTATACATTAATTAATAAATGATCACACTTGTTGGAAATGGCCAATTACTTCATGTCCTATGGTCCTATGATAAGGTCCAGGAATGTTGGACCGGGATACATGATAACCTATGTCGGATTGCAGGGACCGCGGGATTATTTGTTCTGGGAGATGGGTCAATCCTAAGCGGGATGGATAAACACATAAGAAGCTGGCTCCAGACTAGTTTAATGATAGCCAGACATTATTTTAAGAGGATGGAAGAATGAAGGGGTGCCGTCAATCCAGGAGTGGGCCTGTGAGATTGGCATATATAAAAAATGTCATATAAACGGTTTGCCAGATTGGATGTATTATATACTAGAAAATGGGGAAAGTACCAGAGCTTTCTGGAGAACTCCTAAGAAGCTTTGTGTGGGGGAGAGACGTGTATGATGGGCTTATGGTGTTGTCATTTATACATATGTTTATTGTCTATTTTGTTATTATTTTGTTGAATGATCTGGAATATTGTATTGTATTGTTACTGTGTCATCTTTTCTTGATTTTTGATTAAAAATTAAAAATAAGTAATCACACTTAACACACCGGCATCGTTGGCATCGTCTAGCTTGGGAATGCCTTTGATCTTGCTGTACTTCACAGATGAGCACTTCTTATTAAGCTGGGTCTGAGCTTTGAACTTCACCCAGTTGAGTATGCTCTCAACGATCCCACAGTTGGTTGCCTGTGGGTGACAAAGAGACAAAATCCTTTCACGACTGATGCCAAACTATTTTACACCAGCAACCGAAAAGCCGAGTGAGGAGTTGAAACTGGAATGAGAAGTGTGTCCTTACAGCCCTGATGAACTTCTCTGACAGAAGGCACTTGGACCCAAAGCTCTTGGTCTGGAGAGTCATGTTCTCCTTGGTCTGGGAGTCAAAGGTGGGGTTCTCGATCAGCGCGTTCACAAACACCCAGATATGGTTCTTCACCTGAAGAGCAAATCAGAGGAAGGTCAATTTAAATAATTTTTTTTAAGGTACGCCTGCAAAAAATCCCACCACAGTCGCCTTGAGTTACAAATGTTGCAGAAAAAGCACACATAACCCTACCTGGAAGGGTTTGACCGTCACTCCCGCCTTGTTCTTCTTCTTCACCACTTCAATAAGTTTGGACACTATCTGGTCCACCACATAGTCAACGTGTCTGCCGCCCTGAAATATGAGCGCCCTCAGTGTTAGAAACAACATTTTTAATTGTTTACCTGAAGCACTTTTTTCACTGTTAGTATACCTTGGTCGTGGCGATGCTGTTGACAAAGCCGATTTGTTGGAATCCCTTCTCGCTCAGGGTGAGGCAAACCTCCCAGCGATCATTCACAGTCTCATTCACCACCTTCAGAGCAACGCCCGTCTCGTCCAGTTTGTCCTTCACATACAAATCCACATAGCTGCGGAAGCCAGTAACCTTTAGTCACAGAAAAGACAGATTCAAGTTAGGTTTAACAGGTAATATTTATTTATGTAACACCATCACATCTGCTGTCAGGCCTGTCATAAGTCATGGACCACAGCTGCAGAAAATGTTATAAGTAAATTACTATAGATAATAATGTTCATGAACAATAAATGTGGGAGGAAAAAAGCAACAATTCATTAATGACAGCAATGATATTAAATATCGTCCAAGCAATGTCTGCTCAAGTCTGATATGATGGCAGTTTACTCCCTGAGTGCAGCTGGCAATTATGTCTTCATTATTATTATTATTATTATTATTATTATAATAATAATAGATGACAGACTGAAACACTGATGAGTCTCAAATTTTGTTATATTTCCCCATTTGTACAATTGTCATGAAAACTAATACATATACACAAATATGCGGATCTCTGGATTTGCAATTACAGTTTAACTGGAAAGATGATCCATTAAAAATACTGTTCATATTATGATGCGTTATGCATATGTAACCTGTAAGCCACAAAATGCTTGGTAGCATAAACTAGCCTGTATCTTTTCAAACTTTGTTTATGCATTGAATTTAGTTTGCACCGACAGTAACTCTTCCATTCAGGCCTGAAGCGGAACTTCTCCCATCCCGGAATGCTGTGTGGACTAGCAAACACCAAGTAGAAGCAACTGGAATTAACTAAAGGGTGTGAACAGTATTTGTGTTAACGTGAGAGAAACTCAGAGCAGCAGAGAAGTGAGTATAACATGACTCTGTTGTTGTAATTAGTGCTGTTGAGATGACATGAGAAAAGCTGAACATGAAGTTTTATATTTGCATTTACAGCAAAAAGAGTCAGAGGAGAGATGTCTTAATGAATATGATTAAACATAGTTAGAAAACAACACAGATTACAAATAAAGGACATTGTCCTAATTAAGTATGTGTGGTCAACATTTTCATGTCTGTCACAGCTGGAACTAACAGTGGTCAAATCCCATATTAGTTCACCCTCATCACAAACTTTAAAGCCAGTACAGTACACAAAAAAAAAAAAAAAATAGGTAATGAGTTGAAGAAAGAGACTTACTGGTACTTTTTTCCCGTTCAGTGTGACTTTAACCCCCCTGCAGGAACCGGCTACATCATATGCTCTGCGGGTAAGGAGTGCTACGATATCCTTGTCCAGTTTGTCCATCTTGAACTTGGACAGGTCTGGCTGGAACGTCACGCAGGTGAAATCGTCCCCATCAAAGAACTTGATCTTGGGGTCAGAGGTCTTGTTCATGTTGTTCTGCCACGTCTGAGGACGGTAAAAAACATGGTAACATACACACTTCTAGATTATTTTATTAAATAAAAATGTAATAAACTCTTTTATACAGGGGGAACTGCATGATCCTCTTAAACTCAGACCAACCTTACTGTACCGAGTGCCTTTAGTAGAGCTGCCCCCTCTTAGTCGATTAGTCTACTAATTGGTTGTTTTGGTCTTAGACTAGGATTTCTTTAGCCGCTTGGTCTTTCTTTTTTTTCTTTTTTTTTTAATGCTAAACGACTTATTTACGAGAAACTTAAAAGCGCATCTCTGGTAAACCCAAGATTTAAAAGTGGTGCTTTTGCACGATTCTTTGTGGAAAAACTCAGTTTTACAGATCTGTCGATTAAATCAACTAATCTACAACAAAATTGGATGAGTGTTAGTCGACTAAGAATTTCTTTAATTGAGGACAGCCCTAGCATTTCGTCCCTCTCCCAAACATCCGTGATATCAAACACCTGGTGACTTATTTGATTGTACCCATACAACCCTTAAGGGTGCAACCACAAAAGGTGATAATATACACAACCTTACCTTAGATATGACCACATGTCAAAACCCTATAAAACAGCAATTACTTCATTGAAATATCACGTGACACTGGAAAAGATTTGATACTCTGCTACAATAAGATCAAATCATTATTCATGAATGTCTGTAACACACTGGACTACAATTAAATGTAAGATGTAGAGGAGCACAACGGCAGCTTCTACAGTTTGTAATCACAACTATGTGCTACGTTCTTTTCGCAAAAAAAGCATACATTTTCAGATGGAGGCAGATGATGAAAACAAAAACATTAATTACAGCCCCGCAGGGTATGGCAGGCAGACACAGCCAGACAAATGCTCTGTGGAGAGCAGCTGACTTGTGTCGGTCGCGCGGTTCCAGGAAAGTGGCTGCATGTGTCGATGATAATGCACAAAACATCAAGGCTGAGCGACCGGTACAAGTCCGCAGCTGTCCACGGATGGGGAAAGTATGTCTGAGCCTCCCGAACAGATGCACTGGCACTCCATTGCCTGCTTGTGGGTCAATGATCGGTTAACAAGTGACGGCTTTCGGTCACAAAAAAATATCTAAATTAGCACCCTTAGTCTTAATTTAAATCAATACGGACCATGAACAGTCGACCCAGGTATAATTTGTTTGGTTGTGTCACTATATCAAACTATCAAAGCATATTTAACAGAAGAGACATCCTCACCTGTTTGAAACTGTGTCTGTATTCCTTGCAGGCAGTTTCTACTGTGAACTTGGTACTAAAGATGTTACAAAGTTTAGCACCGTAGCCATTCCTTCCACCTGGGGACAAACAGACAGTTAGCATTACAGAGAGCAGTTAGCATTACAGAGAGCAGTTAGCATTACAGAGAGCAGTTAGCATCACAGACAGCAGTTAGCATCACAGACAGCAGTTAGCATCACAGACAGCAGTTAGCATCACAGACAGCAGTTAGCATCACAGACAGCAGTAATAGACACCAGTCACAGCAGTTAGCATCGCAGACAGCAGTTAGCATCGCAGACAGCAGTTAGCATCGCAGACAGCAGTTAGCATCGCAGACAGCAGTTAGCATCGCAGACAGCAGTTAGCACTGCAGGCAGCAGTTAGCATTGCAGACAGCAGTTAGCATTGCAGACAGCAGTTAGCACTGCAGGCAGCAGTTAGCATTGCAGGCAGCAGTTAGCATTGCAGGCAGCAGTTAGCGACTTCAATAACCACTGATAAAGATGTTAGGATGTCTCCTCTCACCTGTGACCTTTTTCTCATCGTCGTCGTAGTTGCTGGAGGTGAGCAGGTGGCCGAAGATGAGAGCAGGGACGTACATCTTCTCGTCCTTGTGCTCCACCACAGGGATTCCTTTACCATTGTTCCAGATAGAAATGGTGTTGGACTCCCTGGTGGAGGCAAACGAAAAAGGCAGGGATGAGTTAGCGAGGCTGTATGAATAGAACCTGGACATAGACCATCTGAAATGTATTTATGTGTAGGACCAAGTGAAACTCAATTCTTTTTGTGTACCCATTGAAATGTGTCTTGGTCAGCACAGAGATCCAAAGTACTGAAACCAGGCATCAAATATCTAGGCGGATTCTTAGCGTTGTTTATCGCTACTTTTATTTAAAAATGTATGACTATAATTATGCAAATTTTACACTGCATTTTATTTAGGCTAAGTTCTTGTATGGCGTCCTTGTATTAAGACAAAATTAACAAGGACACATTAGAGAAGTTTTGGTAAATAGAAAAAAATGGTTTCGTAGAAAAAAAAAAAATTTCTTCAATTTTGCTATCAGAAAAACCCAAGTATTGTATTGGCTCCAGTATTAAAGAATTTGCAATTTGTTGATTGATAGTAAAATGACCCAGTATTTGCATTTAAGTTACTTTATTACACTAATACTCAGTTCTGATCCCAGTCTACAGCTTTCACTGCAGCAGTAGTTATTTGCTTTTTTCCAAGAGAAAAATCAAGAAATTCTGTCCTGAAAAGACTGAAAATATGTTGTTTCTATGCCCTTGAAGTACAGGGCAACATCCGTATTACTTCTATTATTACGCTAGTAGTATACAGTTACCTCCTCCCCTATAATTGTACAGGCCAACGGGAATATTCATTCTGAACGAGGCAACTGTCTGTGGTAACTAACCAGACATACTTGGGTCTAGCTGAGCTAGACCAGAATATTAATATTATATTTGCCCTATTTAATCTCTAACTGGGACAGATTGGTGGGATTGCTGTGGACGAAGTACACACAGCAATACACTGATAAGAGCAAATGAGGTTTAACCATGTATCCAGCTAATTTCAATATCTCACGTTACTGTATTGTGTCAACAGTTAACTTCATCTATCATTGTATGTGGCGTTTTCTTTTGCGGGGGGTGCAAATTTTCCACCAAAACAAGTACCTTCCCGAGACTATTTTGTAGAGCCACTGTCGCTGTGTCCGGAGCTTAGAGCCCAAGACAATTGTGATTGGTTTAAAGAAACGCAGAGCGTTTTTTTCTCCTATCCCAGAATGTATGTGTGGTGTAGCCAGACCTTACTCCACAGTGCTTTGGAGATAGGTCTGGCATGCGAGACTAGTGTCTGGGTGTGAATGTATTTGTGAATATGTGCAGGGGTTGTGCTCGAGCAAAAACAGGGTGTAAAGTTGCACTTTAAAATGCATCATATCTTACCATCTTATCTCTGATATGATGGGATGCAGTTAGATTTGTGGTGACTCAAAATAATGACACCAGTGCTTAATAAGCTCACCCACAAGAGAGGAGCACTAACATCTCTATAAAGCCACATTAGCAACAGAGAACCGAGTGCGGCGGCAGGGCTAATGCTATCATTTATACAGCAGGGGACATTAGAGCGAGCAGCAGCTCCGCTGAAGGACACGCTGCTGTTTAAGCTGTTGGCAGGCTGGCGGTGAACCACACATAGAGCTCAGTGCATTTCAGCACAAGCTCTTTATGCTGTAGTTTCGCCTGGATCCATGTCTTAGACCTCAACCATCTACTGCACGTGTCTAGTCTCTGAGAAAAGAAAGGGTCCGTTTCTAACGGTGTAATGAGCTCATTAAAGCCACAAATACATTTACATCACATTTCATGGGACAAGAAAGAAATGATCAATGTTAAGTCAAAATCCAACATGTGGAGGGGATATACAGTATTTTGTCAAAGGTACATACTCTACTTAGTACACTCTTTTTAGAAATTATATTATGAAACATTGTACTCACGGATCAATGGTGATCTTAATGGCATTCATGTTTTTGTCCCTTTGTTTGTTGTCTGCTGCATTGACTGTCACAGGGGGGGAAAAAAACAGATAAATAAACCACAGATCCCAAAGTTGTGTCTTCAAATGTCTTGTTTTGTCTGACAAACAAAAAATCCACAGACATCCAATTTACGATTATAACAATAGAAAAAAAAAAGGCAGCACAGTCTCACATTTGAGAAGCTGGAACTAAAGAATGTTTTATTAATGAATTACTTGAAATGGCATGTGAATGCTTATCATTCCAAACATCTTCTGGTCATGTAAAAAGATTGAAGTATTTATTATGTATTATTTAGGAGAATGTATGTTTCAGCGGGTTATGAGATCCTTGATCTGGGACTGGGGAAGTTGTGATAGGAAACAACCTGTAGTGTATCTGAAAAAAAAAAAAAAGTTGTTGGATGCAAAATGGCAATAATATTCTCTGGGAGATTTTATACCTATTTTATATGGTGAGGAAAACATTTGTGATGGCAAATGTGATCATATCTAAATAAAAAGTAAGTACAATATTAATACTAAAGCAACCGAATAAGAATCATGTAACCCACTTGGTTCAGTTCAATGACCAAAAATGTTTAAAGAATTAGAATTTCACATTCACACATAAAGAAAGTGTAACTTGTATTTTTTTCTGTGAGCCTGCCTTAAATATCTGCTACCAGCCTGGGCCTCTTGTGTAATCACACAGGCCACAGCAGTAATAACCAGACAATGAACCTGCCATTAAAATATGAAAGCAATCATCAACAGCACTCCCATGCTGTGAGCCCAGATTACACTGCTGCGCCTTACTAGAAAGGCATCATTACTCCCACATCGTACTGAGTCCTTAAAACTAACATGTAACAAATAGATGTACAACTGCTTTATCAACCTTTATTTAGCTGAGGAGCGCTGACTGAGCACGCTTGCACTTTACCAGGTTAAAAAAAAAATTTAAATAACTGGAGCTTTGACCGTGAGATGCCACAAACACTGAAATGATTTCTCCGGCAACTTTTCATTTTTTTCACAAATGTCCACCCCGGCTGCAAACAGGGCACACAAAGAGGCTCACAGAGAGAAACTAATCTCCACATACAGTCCTAGATCAATGCTGCTCCACAGTGCCAACAGCAGACTGGGATTCAGTGAACAACGCTGATGTTTTTATGGCGATAATAAGCCTTCAATATCCCAGTCATAGAGGTACAATCTCAAATGACAAATGAACCTTCATATTAACTGTGCAGATTAGAGTGCCAAAGGGAAGATGAACAGTGTGGATTCACTCACCCAGAATTTCATCAAAGATTTTGTACAGCCCAGGAACGTAGGTGATTTCCCTCTGGTTCATTCCTATTTCTTCATCAAAAACCCACATTTGCTGAAAAAAAAGAAAAAAAAAAAAAAAGATACAAATAATTTTAAAGTGCCCATATTATGAAAAAAATCACTTTTTCTGGGATTTGGGGTGTTATGTTGTGTCTCTGGTGGTTCCACACACATACAAACTTTGAAAAAAATCCACCCATGCTGTTTAGAGTGAGATACGGTTTCTGAATGTGTCCTGCCTTCAGTCTCTGGGTGAGCTGTTCAAAATCGGCACGGCTTGTGACGTCACAAGCCGAAACGAGCAGGCTAACCGCAACCATTAGCTCGTAGCGTTAGCATGCTAACGCTATGGCTAACGCTAGCATGCTACCTCGTTCTCAATAGCAAAGCACTGCTACAACACACACAAGTTCACCATAATCTACAAAAGAACTACTTACATGTGCGCCCTCATTTTGAAGTCTCCCAGCTAATCCTGCCTTGTAACTGACCAAAGTTGTAGAAACAGCCTTTCTTTTACTGTCTATGGAGCTAGCTAGCTGATATGATCTACATCTGAGCTACTGGGCATGTGCAGTGCAATCAAAGATAGTACAGAAGAAGAAGAAGAAGAAAAGAGGTCTCACTCTGTAGCTAAAACAGAGACCAGGTGAAAAGAGGATCTGCAGCAGTGAGAGAGAGCACTGCAGTACAACACAAATATGGTGTTTTTTGAAAATTAAACCATGTAAACCTATTCTGGTACAACCTTAAAATACAATTATGAACCTGAAAATGAGCATAATATGGCTGCTTTAAGTTCAGGGTGGACCACTCATTGGTAGCAGTGACCATAAAAAAGCTAAGAGTATGCAAAATGAGCAGATACGTAAACATTCACGTGTAAGCTAATTAGCAGTAATAGATTAACTAGTTTAAAGGCTGCATTAAAGTCAAGTGATGTCATTTTCTGAGCTTACCAGACTGTTAACTCTATTTTCCTTAACCCACTTAGTCACTATATCCACATTACTGATGATTATTTATCTAAAATCTCATTGTGTAATGATTTTGTGATAGCACCAATTGTCAACCCTACAATATCGTCATAATATTGATATGGAGGTTTTTGGTTAAAAATGTCATGACATTTGAGTTTCTCCACATCGCCTACGGCTGAACGATTAATCGTTTTCAAATCGAAATTGCAATTTAAAAGAATGCGATTAGCTAATCGTGAAGACTGCGATTAATCGAATGTGCAATATTTAGTTGAATGTTTGATGTAACATTTTTAACTCCTCTTTTTATTATTATTATTATATTTACCGTTTTTTCACAAGAAAAACACTGGAATAATGTTACCACAGATTGGTTACAGAAATGTCCTGAAATTTTACATTTATTATACTTGTTTTTCTTTTTAAATCGCAAATCGAATAGCAATCGCAACATCTGACAGAAAAATCACAATTAGATTCCCCCCAACCCCAATCGTTCAGCTCTAACAGGGAGTCGCCCAAAGGCAGAAGGAATAGCTAACGCGTCAAGCTTTATGTGACTAGATTTGATCACACCTGTGCAGAAAACATTACTAAAATATTATTTAGTAGTAGACCAATTACCAGAACAATTTTCACAGAGAAATGTCCAGCGGCCCTTTTGTAACATAATGCCAATATGTAAAAAATTAGCACTTTTGATGAATTACAGTGCATGTCTGGGGGCTCTGCAGTCTATCCTAGGGCTGCACGATATGAGGAAAATATGCGATAACATTGTTGAATATCAAAACAACATTTGCGATAAATAAACAGATATTAAAGTGTACTCAGTTCTGCATTTCTGCTGCTTTCAGTATTTGCTAAAATACAACAAATTGCTTGTTCGAATTTAAAATAAATGAAATAAAATGATTACCAACATTATTTTATCAAACAAACTAAACACTGAATTGAATAAAAAAAAATGCACCACTAAAAAAAGACGATTATTAAGTGCAGTTTTCTACTGATATTTTCTTTCAACTAACACAAAAAAAATCTCTGAGTGTCTTTTGCAATATGTAGCAGCCTTTTGCGATGTGTTTGCTGCGCCCATTGATACTGCAATGACGATAATAAAACGATACACTGTGCAGCCCTAGTCTTTCCTCAACAATGGAAGGCACTTCCCCTGGACTCACCTGGGTGATGGGCTCCACGGTGCCGATGTACGTGTCTGGACGGAGAAGAATGTGCTCGAGCTGGGTCTTCTTCTGGTACACTCTCTCCACAGACAACTTGGAGCCAGCCTTGTCTTTCTTGGCCCCTTCCATCTTGCCAGTATCACCTCTGCCATTCGCAGCCTCCTGTTTGGTAGAATTTTTTCTGTTATTGATACACATATACCTATGTATGTACCTGCACATAAAAAAAATAACTTTGATTATCCGTGGCCACCACCAGGGGAACGCTGTAGACCTCTGTGGCTTTGTGATTTAGTGACACATAATCAACAGAAGCAAACTACCGGCCATTGCACTGTAATTGGAAGGCTTGTCTTGGGTTTGAAGCTATAGGTGCGTAGTTTCTGTCTCCCCGTGAGGAACAACACTGTCAGCGCATCCACATGATACAAGCTTTCTGTGATCGCGCACCACCCCTCCTCCACACAGTTGCTAGTAGCCAAGGAGTCTTCAGAAGAGGTAATCGTCTTCACTTGAGTTTCTGCGCAGGAAAGTCACCGGACAACACAATCGTCTGAACATAGTCATACTGAGAAATACAGAGAGAGTTGTGTGGAGCTGATAGTCTTAATTAACTTTGTAGCAACTCATTTGGCAATGGCTTGAATGGAACAGACATTCATTAATAGTTGGCGATTAATTTAAGAGTTGACAACTAATTGATTAATCTTTGCAGCTCTACTTCTATCTCTCTATTCCATAAGACTGTAATATTTGTAAAGGTTAATTATCAAGTTTGAAATGTTAGTGAGCATAAGATGTGAGATTTCGGTAATATTCAAGGCAATTCATTATTATTATTATTATGTATATTATTATTATTATTATTATTATTATTATTATTATTATGTATAGACTTTAACATTAATATGCCAGACAAAAAAATAAACCTTTACTTTAAGTAATGCAAACAAAAATTTCAATCACAACATCAATCAAATTTATTTCTTTATTTTGAACAAAAAATAACAAAATAAAATATAAAAACCTCATTAAGTGCGTAGCAACACACCAAAAAGAAAACCAATATCTATTAAGTGTTACAAACAATAAGTTCAAACTGTCTGAAAAGGAGCGGGACGAAGCTTAAGTTTGTAATTTTTCACACCCCTCATTCAACTTTAAATAGTTCCTGTGTATATTATACATTTTGTATAGCAAGATACCAAAATTAAAAAAAAATATGTATAATTTTAAACACCTACCAAAAATTTTAACATTTTGCACCAAACAACGCATTACCCAAACCATTCCACAAACTCACCCCACAGATCGTGATGCACATACTAATTAACAGTACAGTTAGGATGAGTTGAACATGCATCACAAATTGCACCACATATGTATTTAATGCAACTTTAATTTTCACTAGATCAGATGAAATTTTCAATAATATCAATGTTCCACAAGTTTGCAATCCTTTACCGTCACAACGTAGTGGGTTTGAAGGTACTGTATCTCCACTATACGGAGGAAGATACTGGTTACTTCGAGTGTCGAACCCCTACGCCATTGAAAAACCATGCTCAATGGCAATAGTACACATCTCCCAAAGCATACTTCAAGATGTGCATAAGTTAGACAAGTTCAGTTAAACACGTAACGTCAGTAGTACATTCGCTTCAAAGTGATTTACTAACTTAGGCACAGCGAGTTCACTTCTAATGTTCCTCACCGGTCAACACAGACCATTTTAGACACCAGTGGAACCAGATAGGAGACTCACCGAGAGAACATGCATTTATACCGTAATAACAACAATGCACCCAATGTTTGCTATAAGATAAGGCCGCTGCGTTCTGCTGTTTATTGAACATTGGTAATTAATTAAAAAGGTAAAGCTCAATTAGTTTTCTCCGTTTAGTTTGATTCTGTCTTTATTTTAAAGGTTGTTAACTAACGTTATGAACTATGGTCCCGGGGTCCTCAGTGAGACAAGACGTTGGGAGTCTCTGCTTGCGCCTTTCAGTGGTTATATTTGTAAAAACCGCTCCTGCATCAGGGGTAACGTTAGGGCCTTTAAAACCTTCTCTTAATACATCCATGTTTAAAACCCTGTCAGAATTTAAACCGAGTCCACAGCTGACCGCTCTTTAACAAGCGTTACGTTGAATCTGATTGGAGAATAGGCACTATGAAAGATTTAACGTTAAATGCGAGCGTACGCTTTTTAACGGACACCGGTGCAATGTGCTAAGGTGAACACAACACTTTTAGGCGTTACAAAAGCACAATTTAGATGATAAATCTGTAAATTAGTTATCGTTAGTTAGTAGTTAGTAGACACACTAACTTACCATCCACGAAAGACCCCCGCTTCCTGCTGCGCCGTTGGACATCTTCCTTTGTGATCTTAATGTTTTGTGATTCACCTCGCAAAATGTCTTCAATTCCAGTGAGATTAAATGTCCGTCAGCATAACAAATGTCTCAGTTACTGAAAGGTACCCAAACCTGTTTATCGTCCATTTTCTTTCTCCGTTTGCTTAAAGATAATCCTTTGAATGTATCAAAACAAGCAGAGTAGGGGAGTGTATCGCGGCTATTGTTAAAATCGACAAGCGGTGGCACAGTAGGCCTAAACTTCCAACAAAGATGCTAACCGGGCTACTTGCTGCCAAATAAATACTGTACAAAACGCACGCATTAAATAAGACTTACAATTTCATGTGAAAACTCAAGAGATTAAAATAGGAGTTTAACTAAAATTCTCTCAAAACGATACACTTAAATACAATTCATTTAGAAATAAAACGATTAGCTAGCAGCAGCAATCGCTGTCCGGCTCCGCCATCTGCAAGATAGACGGCGAATCGCCTCGCAGATAAACAGACCAATCAGGTGGCTGCTTTTCAAAGGCACCGGTACTTTGACCAATAGAAAAAGCCAACATTTTAGTGACCTATGGTATTTTTTCGACGCAAGATGGCGGCAAAAATTAGCTTCATCATTATTAGACTAGACCCGTTCTCCTGATACATCCATGGACTATACAGTGCATAATGGAATGCATACATTGGCGTAGCCACTACCAGACTGCAAAAATATCTTTATTATACTACCATATATATTTCCTAACATTCAGCACTTTTCACCACACTAACAGCACTCAATTTATGGATGTAACTGGGCATGGAAAGGTGAACAAATTCCATAGCCAAAAATAAATGGCACAATTGTTTATTACTAGCATAACTGGAGCAACCTGAGCTGACAAGGGCATTAACCCCAGTTTGCTGTGTGGAATGTCTCCATGTATCACAAATTACAGACACATTCACAGTGAAGGGCACATTTTACAAATACTATGTATATATCTTTAAAACCCTGTATATTGTATACTGCATGTCTTATTTGTTATTTTGCTAGCAGTCAAATGTTCTCTGTGATAGGAACAAAATCCATGCTTCATTCATTTATCATTAGGCCATGCATATTCAATTATCCTGGCAGACTGACAAATTAAAATATTCCACTGATTTGTCATCATAAAAAACTATCATCCAAACAATAGGCTCAGAACTTTTCAAAGCAGTTAGGAAGTTAGTTGTCAAACGAGGGACCCAATTATGTTAATTAAAACAACTGTTAAGCATTGTCTAAGTGGATGAGGATTTCAAATGAAGACTCCTCTGTCTCCTTTAAGCTTTGTCTGAAGAGCTGAGAGTGTTGCCATGACGTCTCCTCTTCTCCACCACTGAGTCCTGCTACAACAGTGAACTCTGAGGAGCCGGATAGACTCTGGAATGACTGCATCTTCCCATCTGAAGGTTCAAAACACAGGAGAGAGAAATCATTAGGAAGGATTCATGTCACACAATTACATTTAGAGTATTTGATCAGAACATATATTACATAACCATACCTCCAGAGAACTCTGTAGTAATCTCGCCTGCCTGCAAGTGCCAGCAGACTTTCCCAGAGTGGAAGGTCTGGCTACTGGCCATGATCGAGACAGACTTTATCTTCATTCCTGCCAGAGCAAAGTCAAACTTCCAGCTAATTTTTCCCATAGAGGAACCTTCTGTTCGAGCTATGTACACCTGAAGAAAGAAATACAATCTTTAGAAGTAACTGTAACATTTCCTCTATTGTTATACATATATACAGTACTGTGCAAAAGTTTTAGGCAGGTATGAAAAAATGTTGTAAACTAAGAATGCTTTCAAAAATGGAAGTGTTAATAGTTTATTTTCATCAATTAACAAAATGCAGTGAATGAACAGAAGAGGAATCTAAATCAAATCAATACTTGGTGTAGGGCTGAAACGATTCCTCGAGTAACTCGAATAATTCGATTACTAATAATCCTCGATGAAAAATGATTCGTTTAAACAATGTTACAAACGTATCGCTCAGTGTTTCCGCACGGATGATTATTACTGTCGCTGCTGGCGACACATGCCATGAAACTGACGGCGCACTTTACAAAATTAAGAAAGAGCGTAAATAGTGAGGGGCTAAGAGAAGAGACAGGCTGGAGAAAACGACAAAGTGTGCAAAGTTTGGAATCAGTTCAAACGTAATTAAAACGAAAACTCTGTACAGTGTGTACTGCAAAATTGAACTAGCTTACCACAATAATGGCAGGACGTCAATGTTTCAGCATCTCGACAGAAAACACTGAGTCTAACTTAATCATCCATTCCACGAAGCGGACCCGACAAAAGTAAATCACAGAGTCGTATGGAAGATGAAACTGCATCAAACACAACAACTACCAAAATCAAAGACAAGAAAATACGTGGTGACCACAATTTGATCTAAAGAGCCGACTTGTTGACCATCCCTTTGGAAAAACAGCTGATTTGTGCACCACTCTCTCTTTACGGAGAAACAGCTGATCAACAATCTACTATCATAAGTGTAACAGAGCTGTGTGACATTGTAATCAAATATATAAATGAAAATAGGTTAAGTATAACTTATATATACTTATAAGCCTATATACAGATCAGTCTCAGATTGAAACTTGTAGTTCTGAAAGTTAAGTTGCACAACCTAAGGTAATATTTGTATGTTTAATGTATGCCTTAGTTTGAGGTTGTTATTGCATTTCAGAAAATGTTTTCTTTAAAAACAACGTAATATGGCACTTAAATGCACTTAATGTTTAGTTTTTTGATAGATGATATTGTAAGCAATGTAGGCAATAACAATGTTGGGGGGTTAGGGTTAGGGTTTAATTTTGCTTTCTCCGAAAATTAAACCAAACGATTGTATATTATTGCTCTTCAATAAAACAAAAGTATTTCTTATCCGATTACTTGATTAATCGATGGAATAATCAGTAGAATACTCGATTACTAAAATAATCGATAGCTGCAGCCCTAATTTGGTGTGACCACCCTTTTGCCTTCAAGACAGCATCAATTCTTCTAGGTACACTTGCACAGTTTTTGAAGGAACTCGGCTGGTAGGCTGTTCCAAACGTCTTGGAGAACTAACCACAGATCTTCTGTAGATGTAGGCTTCCTCAAATCCTTCTGTCTCTTCATGTATGAAGACAGTTCTTAATGACCATGGCTGTATGTTTGGGGTCGTTGTCCTGCTGCAGAATAAATTTGGGGCCAATCATACGCCTCCCTGATGGTATTGCATGATGGATAAGTATCTGCCTGTATTTCTCAGCATTGAGGACACCATTAATCCTGACCAAATCTCCAACTCCATTTGCAGAAATGCAGCCCCAAACTTGCAAGGAACCACCACCATGCTTCACTGTTGCCTGCAGACACTCATTATTGTACCACTCTCCAGCCCTTTGGCGAACAAACTGCCTTCTGATACAGCCAAATATTTCAAATTTGGACTCATCAGTCCAGCGCACCTGCTGCCATTTTTCTGCACCCCAGTTCCTATGTTTTTGTGCATAGTTGAGTCGCTTGGCCTTGTTTCTATGTCGGAGGTATGGCTTTTTGCCTGCAACTCTTCCATGAAGACCAATTCTGCCCAGACTTCTCCGGACATGGGTGTACCTGGGTCTCACTGGTTTCTGCCAGTTCTGCTGGACATCTTCCGATTTCGAAGGGAAATAAGCTTGATGTGTTTTTCATCTGCTGCACTAAGTTTCCTTGGCCGACCAATGCGTCTACGATCCTCAACGTTGCCTGTTTCTTTGTGCTTTTTCAAAAGAGCTTGAACAGCACATCTTGAAACACCAGTCTGCTTTGAAATATTTGTCTGGGAGAGAAATTGCTGATGCAGTATAACTATCTTGTTGCTGTGCTCAGTCTTGCCATAGTGTATGACCTGTGACATGAAACTGTCTTCCACAACCTCACCTTGGTAGCAGAGTTTGGCTGTTCCTCACCCAGTTTTAAGCCTCCTACACAGCTGTTTCTTTTTCAGTTAATGCCTGTTTCAACCTACATGTGACATTGATGAGCATTAGCACCTGTTTGGTATAATTGGTTGCTCATACACCTGACTACAATGATTTAGATTTTTTCTTTTGTTCGCTCACTTTGCATTTTGTAAATTGATAAAAAGAAACAATCATTATTTATATTTTTGAAAGCATTCTTAGTTTACAGCATTTTTTCACACCTGCCTAAGACATTTGCACAGTACTGTATATTAGGGCTGCACAATTAATCGAATTTTAATCACGATCACGATTTTGGCTTCCCACGATCAAATTCACGTGATCGAGCGATATTTAAAATGCTTCATTCCGTTCATAGAACGCTCTGTGTCGGTACACGATCCGTTCTGCCTGCACGATCCGTTCTGCGCATGCGCAAAATGTTCGCGCATGCGCTGTTGTACGAGGATTTACGACACTGCACGATCTGTTCCATGCTTCCGGTCAACAGCCAAGCTAACATTAGTTGAGCTAACAGCTAATTCGGCTAACTGCTAGCTGAGACAGCATGTAATAACTTTAAAAGACCCTCAAAATAAAACGTGAAAATAACCGTTAACATATATAACAGCTGTTACGTCAGTTCTACTTTACTTGTGCTCATTTAAAATACAATCACTCAATACTTGTCTTTATTGTTATTACTGTGAAGTCTTAATTTAGCTGTAGCCTGCTTTTCCCATTACGTTTGAGTTAACGTTATTTTAGACTGAATCTAGCTGTCAGCTAGCAGTTAGCCGAATTAGCTGTTAGCTAAACTAACGTTAGCTTCCCGGTGGAGGCTAGCCATAGGCTAGCGTGGAACAGATCGTGCAGGTCGTATCCTCGGTCAAACAGTATTATCTTGCGCATGCGCAGAACGGATCGTGCAGGCAGAACGGATCGTGTACCGACACTCTGTATCAAAGTTGTTTTTTTTTTTCCAAAGCTCCGTAAACCACTCTCTGATCATGTGCCTCCATGAGCCAATCAGAGTTGAGCCCTGCACCGCGCAGTTTAGTTTAGATGTTGACAGTCACAGAGGGAAATTCCACAACAGATAGCAGTCGGTCATAAGTTGTCACGAGGTTTACCAGTTTACCGGTAAACGCAACATTTTGTCCCGTCTGTGTTGTTTTTCAGACAACAGCAGTGACCAGTGCTAGTTTGTGTCTTTTAGCTCATAGCTTTAGCGGCAGACTGTTGTACGTCCCGCTGTTGGAATCCTCGACAGTGAAATACAGTCACACTACACCGTTTAGCTGTCAGCATTTTAGCCGTGTTTAATCCAATTACTACTGTAGCTAACGGTAGGCTAACGTTAGCTGCTGTGTAACGTGTTATTAGTGTTTACTAGCGTGACATGCAGCGATGTTTCTGTTGCCTCTAACGTCTGTTTTGGAGCATCAGAGCGCAACGCAGACATGTAAGTGGGACCGTAATCCGTGTTGCTATTTCGTCCGGTAGATACCGGGCACCGGTGCCCTATTGGCACCAGATTTAAACATGCGCCGTTAACGTGAACAGAAAATTGCGTTGCCTGTATCTTTTCACGGCAAACGCGCATGTTTGGAAAGGGGTCGCACAACAGCTGAAATGGCATACTCCTTCATAGTATCCTTCAACAAAGGAGGAATGTTGCACAATATGGATGTATTGGCAGGAATGTAGCACAATATGGATGTGAAAGCAGTTATAATTAGCCTATTTGACAATAAAATTAGTTTTGGTTAAAATCAACAAATAATCGTGATAATTAATCGTGATCAATATACTGATCAAAATAATCATGATTATCATTTTGGCCACAATCGTGCAGCCCTACTGTATATATACACGATTCATGATGCAGACATTTTTATACAGTACATCAACCTATGTTGAGTGTTACATTTTAAGTTGCCTGAGCCATAGAATACTGAAAATTGTAATTGTGCTCAAACTGACAAATATGGGTTGGTTAATCAAACAATAATAAACGTACCATCTGCCAGTCATCCTCCACCTTTCTGAAGACTGACTCCTTCCTCCACACACACTGATCCCAGCTCGGAATGACCTCAGAGTTGTTGGACACTCGACAGTACTGGTCTTTGGCGGCATTGTAGCGCACGTGCAGTAACCGGTCGCTCTTCTCTTTCTCAGTAGGAGTAAACACATAACCTGCAGCCTGACACCACACAAACACTTATAATGGGTAAGCTCAATTATAACACAATATAAAATAGAATGTACCTCTGTGGAGGTCCCTGTATCAGCCTTTCTTGTCTCCCCCCGTGCCGTCCTCCAGGCCAGAGAGCCAGAGTTGCGTCCGCCCAGCTCTCCTGGTTTGGGTTTCTTGGGGGAAATAAACTCCACCAGCTCGACAAGCAGCCTCTCTGTCAGCTCCTTCTTCCTGTCCGAACTCAGGTACTGCTGCCTCTTAGGTATCAGAGCAGATGGAAAGTGTTTTACATCACACTCACCACGGAAAGTAGTCTTTTGTGCAGGGTTTAAAGGGACTAAGATTTACCGAGGCATTGAGCCCATTAATGGTGTGCAGCAGCCAGGCCTCCTGAACCCTGGTCCTTCTCGACAAAACCTCTGGATGTTTGCAGGAATACCTCCACGTCACATCAACCACCTGCAACACACACACACACACACACACACACACAAATTTCGTTTGTTTTAAATTCAACAAGCAATGTGTTTAGTTTTAGCAGAATACTGAAAGCAGCAGAAAGGCAGGACTGAGTACACTTTAATATCTGAATAATATAATCTTATAATAATAATAATAATAATAATAATAATAATAATAATAATAAATATAAATATATATATACACACTATATAATTATTTTGTTACGCAAGCAATATTGTTGTCACGATATTCAACAAAGTTATCGATCATTGCATACTTTCCTTCCTTATATCCTGCAGCCCTAAGAGACGGACTAAAACATTGTTGGTTTTTAATCTGTAGTGTAACATTCTTTATCCTCTAAGGACATGATACTTTTACTTTTGCGTTTTTTTTAACTAAAACGGGACTGATACCAGTATAGATTTTAACAACTGATAGTAGTAGCAGTAGTAAAAGCTGTAGTAGTAGTACTAGTAGTAGTAGTAGTAGTAGTAGTAGTATGTAGTGTCCATTTGCCTGACCTGGTCCTTAGAGAAAGCCAGAACGTAGGCCAGTTTCTTCCCCCAGCCAACCTCATACAGAAGAGGCTTATCACAGCCGTTCTCACAGGAGTCACAGTGCAGCCAGCGGCGCTGAGACACAGAGTAAATCTCTGTCCACACGTGGTCTGAAACATCACACAGAACCATACACATTTTCACCCAGCCTTTTATACACTTTATACTAGGGCTATTTAGGGAAAAAATCTAATGGCGATATTCCTGCCAAACATGAAGCATAGCGTAAGTTCTGGCAGGTCAGAGTCAAGCTCGGCTATTATCTCAGCTCATAGCAGATAGTCCCTAAGCCAGCACACCAGAGGCCTGTACTATGAATCAAGATCAACATGCCCTGGATTTATTTCAGTTACCCGGCTTCACCAAACCTAACAACCGCTGTCCTGCATAAGCTGTGTCACGACGGTGATTAACAACTAGTTCAATCAACCCAGGGTTTCCCAATCCAGCGACGTGCACGTTCACATAAAAGAAGCGGTGTTTGCACAGCATGACCAATCGCAAACATACCAGAGCCGCATATTTTAAATAAGAAGAGCAAACTATAATTCTACATAAATATGAACACAGACACGGTTTTACAGGCAAAACGCAATACAGTCACTGCTTCCTAAAACAGGATGGAAAGCTGGCAAAAAAATAGCCGACGCTGTAAATGCATAAATTACCACAACACTTAACAATATCACTTCCCCATCTGTCAGGCACAATATCTGACCATAATTATACTTCCTTTCCATGAACTGTCGTTGCTTTAGCCTATTATTTCAGTTGCAACCCTGGCAGTGGTAAGCGATCGTGAGAGCAAATAAAAAATATAAAAACATAATTCAAACCGATGTGCGCATTGGCAACGATGCTCAAGAAGCCGACAAATAGCCTATACGTAATTACCTCCACTGAAAACCTATATCTTTCATAAAAATACCCATCGGGGAATGTTAACGGGGTTGTCGGTCTCTAAATGTTTTAACTTTTATGAGCGCACCTCCTTCTCTCCGTGCACCGAGCTCTACTGGGTCTTCTAAGAATGGTGACGCCGTTATCAATTGAATATTGATTGGTCAGTAGGTGGTGCTTTTACACCGGTTGATCTCTAATCTCCAACATAACCTGCTCCCGAGGAGTTTAGAACGCCAACACAAAGAAAGAGGAAGGTGACAGACATCCGGCCGAAAAGGACATCCTGCGGAATTTCTGGTGGCAACGAAGCAATCCCAGAAGTGGAAGGTCGTGGATATAGACTATGTTTTGTCTGACCAACAGTTCAAAACCCAAATATATCCAGTTTACGATCATAAAAGACTAGGAAACAGGGAAATATTCACCTCTGAGATGCCAAGAGAATTGTGGTTACTTTTAAAAAGAAATGCTCAAAATGATCAATTATCAGTTATGGTTGCCGATTAATTTTCTGCCGATCGACTAATCAATTAATTAGCTTAACATTAAGAGCTGCAAAAATTAATCCATTAGTTGTCAATTATTTAATTAATTCCCAACTATTCTGATAATCGATTCATCAGTTTGAGTCATAAAGATTCTCTGATTGCAGCTTTGTTAAATGTGAATCATTTCTAGTTTCTTCTCTCCTCTGTGACAGTAAACTGAATATCTTTGAGTTGTGGACAAAACAAGACATTAGAGGACGTCATCTTGGGTTTTGGGAAACACTGATCCTCATTTTTCACCATTTTAGAGACCAAACAACTAATCCATTCATCCAGAAAATAATCAACAGATCAATCAGCAATGAAAATAATCGGTGGTTGCAGTCCTATAAACGTTGCAGCTATAAAAAAAAAAACAAAGTAGACCTTGAATTGAGAGTTCTTTTATCAAAATAACTGACTGGTATTCAGGACACCTAGTGCAATTAATCAAAATTGTAAGCGCCTTGATGATTTTGGTTCCTATAAATTACAAAAACAGATTAAATCGGAGAAAAAAAACAATTTGCGCCTTGCATTTTGCAAGAAAACTCTTAAGGCCTGGACACACAGAACCGATAATCGGCCGTTGGACAGTCTGGCGAGTCTGTTCGGTGTGTTCCGTGCCGTCGTCCGTCCGAGGGGCCGTCGTCCTTCATTTTGGCCGATTTGACATGTATAATCGGCAGGGCGGGCACTGCCGGCAGTCGGACTCAAATGACCCATCTGATTGGTAACTCTACCAATCAGATGGGTCATTTGAGTCCGGCTAACCTGGAAATGGGGAGAGGAATGAGCGTAACTAGAGTCTCTCAAAATCTGACGAAAATCTTTTAAACTGACCTTTGCTGATCTGAAATGAAGACAGATTCAGCAACTGCATGGCCTATTTCTCGCTTAAAATGTTTTCAGAAACACGTTTCGGTGAACTATTTTAGTACAATATGAGATCGTATTCTGAACAAGCCGCCATGACAGTCTGTCTTTGAATTTCTGGAGAAACAAGACCCACGTGACGCGTGCGTCCAATCAGCTGCCAGTTTTCATTTTTGGGCGACAATACAGATTAGCGCCGCCTGCTGTTATGGAGACGTATTACGTCTCGTTGCTTTGGTGTGTTCCGAGGCACTTTTTTGACCAATTTGGGGAGACTGATCAGCCCAACTGCCTTTTCTACCGACGTTTGGCCGTCGGTTCTGTGTGTCTGGGCCTTATTTTCTCTTGTGTTCTGAATGAAAAAAACCCCAGCAAAAGTCAATTTGTTTAACTGTTTCACTGTTTTTGAAGTTCAATGAATGCCACATATTCCCAAAAGACAGCGAGTAATTGTGTTAAATAGTGATTTCAATATTGACCAAAAATAATCGTGATTACAAATTTTTCCATAATCGAGCAGCCCTAGCGCCTCATCAACAACATTTCTTCCTAATATGTCAAACACAGGCGTGTAAGTAAACTGCTGAACAGAAAATCTAATCAGCGATGTAATAGTGCCTTCCATTTGTACGGATTTTACAAAGGTCAAAGTCGGAAATACGCCCCCTGACCTCGGATTTCCGAGCTCGGAACTCAGACTACCTTGCAGTATCCAGAGCTCAAAATCCAACATGGCTGCCCCGTGCATCAACAGCAGTGAAAGCTGTAGTAATATACAGTTAAAAGCACTTCTGTGTTATTTGTGTCTCACTAAATCGTACACACAGCGCTATCCATATTCTATCTGTGGACATGTTGCTATGGTGTTTGTATGCACAAAAAACAGCGTAATGCGTTATCAACTGGCATTGCTAACAATGGCTAACCTGGCTACGGCTAATGAAAACGTAATGTAAATCAGACTTGTAAATGGAACACATTCGACTAGGTTTGACATCATTCCCAGCTCCGGATTCTGAGTTCCAAGGTAAATGGAACGCCACATCTGTCTGTCAGGAACATACCTGTGCTGTCCCAGATATATCTGGCCTCAAGGCCCAGGGCTCTGCAGCACAGTGTGAAACAGTTAGCCCACTCCCCGCAGCGCCCCCTCCTGGTTTCAAGAAGCTTCTCAGGATTGTTGTACCTGGTATTAACAATACAGAGAAATTCATTATTCTCCGTGTGTTTTGTGGTCAAATTCATTCATATTCTTTATAACCGTTTGAATTTGTTAAAGGGTAACTTAGTTTTTTTTGTGTCTACGTGACTGATGGGAACAACAATCTTTGAAATTGGGCCAGTATTAAGAAGCGAAAAACAAGCTTCAGTGTAACGTTAATGGGCAATTGCACAACTTCGATTTACATCCACAAAAGTGCTTGTTTTTCCACTGACAGCCTGTCTGACAGCATTATGGAAAGGATCCCTACAAAGGTCGAACTTTGTGTTAAAGAGTAAGATGGAGGTTCTTTGATGAAACTATGAAAAATCGCTTTTGCTAAACCCATCAGACTCCATTTAAATAAACATCAAATTTATCATCATAAAACACACTTCATTCAAAGTCGACAGAAACTAAATAAAACGTCTTGGTTTGTCTTTCCACTGTTCCATCAATCACCAATCCGGTTTGGTTGAAATATTCCCTTAATTCAACCATTTACATGTGGAAATATGCTCTATACATGCTAAAAGTATTGTTTATTTAAATGGAGTCTGGTGGGTTTGGTGATGGTGATTTGGGGGCTGTTTCTGGTTAAAACAAAGGATCTTACTCTTTAACAAAAAGGTCTCTCTCTGTAAAGAACATTTCCATAATGTCGTCAGACACAGTAACAATCTGAGCCTATCAGTGGTAAAACAGCACTTTTAGTGGACAGAAACTGACGATGCACATTTGCCCTATAAGATTACATTGCAGCCCGGTTCGGAGCTGCCGGTTACAGATTAATCCTGGACCAATTTCAAAGATTGTTGTTCACATTAGTCACCAATGCAAGGTAAACAAGAAAAAGGTCCAGGTTGAAAAAAAAAAAAACCACTACCCTTTAACTGTGAGTAATGCAAAATAAAAGTCAGTGGTTTAACAACAAACTTGCCTTCTTCTTTCTGCAACTTAATCCTAACTATAATATTAAAACGCAGGTCCTAAAAAAGAAGTAGGGCTGGGTATCTTATACCGGTACCGATACCGTGACTTTGATACCGGTTCCTAAACAATTTGATACCAGTTGTAAAATCCATTTTAACAAAAAAGAAATTATTACACATTACGACACAAATCTTTTAAATTTATTTTTCAGCTCCTACTACATTAGCCCGTCTCTCTGTAAGTTTTTCCTGCATGTCTCTACGACGTGCAACGTTAGACAGCCAATCACAGACATTATTAGATCTTGGTAGAAGCATGCTGCATGCTTACTGGCTCACTGACGCTGATGAAATTTACTCCTTAGGTATTGAAATTGGGTATTTAATGACGAGGCATTTTTCAATACTCAAAACAGTGTTTCCCACAGGTTGAGAATTTACTTGTGATGGTGGGTGGCGCAGGATGTGACGGTGCGGTGCGTGACAGCTGGGTTCAGTAATAAAACTAGTCAAACGGTTTAAAGGTTTATGAACTATTTTTTTAAAACAATGACTACATTAACAGATCATTTAGAGAGAAATAACTATTTACATATTAAACAAATTAGAATAAAAGGTGAAAATATTGTGACACTATGCTGCATCTGACATAATTTCAGGGTAGTTATTAGGGCTGCATGATATGAAGAAAATAGATATGCACTAACGTTAAATATCACGATAATATTACTTCTGATAAATAAACATTAAAATGTACTCAGCTCTGCCTTTCTGCTGCTTTCAGTATTCTGCTAAAATACAACAAATTGCTCGTTGAATTTATAACAAATGACATGACATGTAGCAATGATGTCCTTTGTCAATTAAATCAGTTTTGTTGCTAATGTTAACATTCAGCAGATAAAATATCTGATTACCCGGAGCCCAAAGGTTATATGTAGCCTATTTACAACTTTTACAACTGTAATACTAGCCTATACTATGATCTATACAGAAAGTTACATGTTATTATTAATCTCAACACTGTCTCCTCCTAACTCCTGTTAAATCATATAAGACTAGGGCTATCTAAAGTAAATGATTGTTCATTTTGTTTATTGGATCATTGTTAATTTTTTTGAAGTGTTTTAATCCGCATTTTGGGGATCCTACATGCTTTTTTGTACAATAGCTAAAATTACATGTCCTGTTGCACTCATTAAGATCTCATCTGAACAGATTTCTGTCATTCAAACAACTCTGAGCTGTAGTTTAAAACTTTTACAGCAAATTTAATGAAATTACGGGTTTTATTCGGGCTCAAGTCCATAAATACAGTTAATGGATACAGGCACGGAGAACTGAAGGCTCTGTTAGCAATGATTAGCGGTTAGCTCCAGTCAGCTCCGGTTAGCTCCATTATAAAGATATGGAGTGGAGGAGACTGCCGCGGAGAGGGGTAACAACCAGACTCTGATAAATGACGTTCGGGGAGCTTTCACAGCGGTGTGGCTGCGGTTTTCTATGGTTTTATTAGTACAGTTAATCCCACCGCAAGACCACCAGCAGCATGCTACTACTAACATAGCCTCTGAGCCTGAAGTGCAACGTTGTTGACGCCAGTGTTGCCAACTCTTTTCCAATGACAGTAGCTAGCACCAGCTCCAAAAGTCGCTAAAAGTAGCTAGATGACGTCATATGCTCATTTGCATATTTATGACGTCATTACGCAATAATTAGCATAGAGCTTAGTAGATGTGTCAGCAGGGAGATAGAAAGAAATAGAAATCTTTAGCCAAATAATCACAAACTCACTAAAGGAATTTATATGAAATTATAATTATTACTTAGGTAGCCTATATTTGAAGTAAAAAACGAAATTCTACAAAAGGGAGGGAGAAAGATCAATAAAGAATTCTCAAAGAAGGCTGGCTTGCCCAGGCCAGCTCAGCGACATCTTTCTCCTGTCGCGTCCCGCTGTCTCTCCTACCTACACCGTCCCCCGCACCCTGTCCCCCCTCCCCTTCTAACTGCCTGCTCAGTGCTGCAGCACATGAGGAGAGGGGCTGCTCCTCATTCACAGAACAGAAGAGAGAGGTGACCGTTTTGGCGGCCACAAGAGAGAAATACCTTCGCGTGCTCGCTGGTCAATACTGCCGTCTTTTCTAAAGAAAGTCGCCGGATTTGTCGCTAGTCGCTTTTTTGAAAAAAAGTCGCTAAGGGGGTCTGAAAAGTTGCTAAATCTAGCGACAAAGTCAATAAGTTGGCAACACTGGTTGACGCTGTCATGTACGCGGTATAAGACTTAACGAGGGGGAGGGGCTGGAGGCCGCTGGTCTGTGTGCGCTGTAAAAAATACAGCTTTGATTGGGAAAATAAATGTAATTCGGATTTTATCTACCTGGGGGGGTCTCAATCTACCTGTCCGGGGCGCCCAAGTACAACCTACAGCATGTATGGGAAACACTGTCGAAACTTTAGAGGCAATTCGGTCGGTGCCTTAAAAGTATTGAATTCAGTACCCAGCCCTAGTAAGAAGTAGCCAAAATGTCAGACAGACAGACGCACGCACACATGGGAGTCTGTTTTTTTCTTTTCTAAAAAAGCTTGTAAAACATCAACTGTTGTGCAGTCAATCTATAAACATTTTTTTCAGGACAAACTGGGCTATTAGAATATTTGTGCTGCAGTGAGGTCACTTGAATGTAAAAAATAAATAAAACGGAAATCACACACACACACACACACACACACACACACACACACACACACACACACACACCTGGGGAATCTGGTGGAGAGCCGGCAGCTCTGACAGTAGTGGTTCTCCACTCGCTGGGCTCCCCAGCGGATGTCATCGGTGCTGGGACTGAGGGAGCTGGCGTTCTGGGTCGGGCCTTTGCAGCCGCTGCAGGGCAGACAGTCCACCCAGGAGAAGAAGTCCTGTTTGAACCATCTGAGCAACTCCAGCACCAGGAAGTCTTCTATTCCAAGTTTACATTCTAGAAAAAGGAAAGGAAGTCAGTTGGTCGCTCTGAATCACTGTTTAAAGCAATGTTTCTCAACGGGGCCGGTACTGCACCCCAGGGGGCGTTCTGAAGATGACGGGGCGCGCTGGAAGCAATATTTTGGACTACCTACTACACCTGAAGGCAGCTTCATTTCACGGAGAAAGAGAGAATGAAAAGAGACGAGCGAGAGATGTCGGCTGTGCTTTGTTGGTTGGCAAACATTTAGCTGTTCCCGAAACTCCCGGGCAGTTCAGGGCTTGTGTTTGGTGTTTTAAAACGTTCTTCTGGAAGCAAGAGACCTTGATGTCACTGTTTACTGAAAGGGATTCTCACACCTCCTCAAAACGCAGCGCGATGTGGGGTTGCATTTCTCCAAAAGTTTTTTTCTGCTATTTACTCGCAAGACAGGCGATAGCAAACATACTCTACCAAGCATCATAAAACTTCAAATAAAAGCCGAGTCTGAATTAATCGCCTGTCACTGGCCCCGTGTTGCTGCAGGTGAGTCTACCCCCCGGCCCGGTGCCAACATTAGGGGCATAGCATATTATTATTATGTTTAAACTTTTGTCAACATATGCATGCTGCAACTCGTTAGTTAGATTCTACATATGTAGGTTGTTCAGTTAATTTTACGGAAACAGAGTATAATTTTTTTCAGATTTAACAAACAGCATAGTAAACATGAAAAAAGTGGCAGCTTCATTCCTTTGAAGCATCATTAAGTCTGAATAATTGTCGATTCCTCAATTATTTATATTCCTTTAGTCCGTAATGATCCACCGAAAATGTATCCAAGTTGTGAATGTTATCATGTGAAGTCCTGTCATGTATTCTTTATTATCTCTTTTCACTGGGTGCGCTTGTTTATGTCACCTTGGTGGAGACAAAATATGTTTCCCTGCATTTCTCTGTTATTCAGTAGTGTAATTCAAATTATGGTTTCAATCAGCAATTTGACAGTCCTTCAAATCATTGCTGAGTAAGAGTTCTGTGCAAAAATAACTAAAGCAGGGCTCTCACTAACGTTCAAAGGTTGTAAATCCTTCTGCTTTTACCCCTTGATAAGTGCCAGCTTGTTTTCCGTTGGAACAATTTGATTATAGATTTGAATGAAAAATAGACTTGAATGTTAAATTGCTAGCTGTTTCTGATTGGCTACTTTTAGTGTTTGTAATACCTAATTAAAGTTTGAATGTTGCATATCTAGTCATTCTGATACTAATTTAACCTTAAAAAATAAATAACCTTACCTAATTTAAACTGAATGTCAAATGGTTGCATTTAAAAAAAAACATGTAAATATAATTTCTTTTCACATGGGTTTTTTTAATCTCTGGGAAACTAATACATCTGTTGTTTGTCAGTCAATTATATTATTTTTTGATTATTTTTGATAACAATAGTAATAACAATAATAGGCCTAATATAAGGGCGTAATCATTAATATTCGGGGCAATTAGCCTACATCTTATTTGATGTGGGGTGGTTAGAGACCTGGATAATGGATAGGGGGCGCTGGCCCAAAAAAGGTTGAGAACCACTGGTTTAAAGGAACATGCATACGTTTCTTTGCATACAGTGTGATCCTAGATATACAACTTTGGGAATTTCCCCATTGTGGGATTTGTAAACGTTTCGAATCTTGAATCAACTGATTCTTTGAATGAGTGAGGGGACTTCACCTGGATCCGCCTCTTTCGCCTCCTTCAGCTTGTGTTCGGCAGCAGAGGACAGCTGCTGGTGAGGGATGTGGCTCCTGGCTTTCTGCTGCAGCTCAGGGTTTTCATACAGCATCACATGCTGGAAGTTTGACTGGAGGGTCACAAAAAAGCTCATACTGTTCTCCTGGCAGAAAGACAAGAAAACAGCCAGATTACACACAAACCAATAATGAAAAGTAGAGAGAGGATGACAACGTATTATGACTGAAGGAGGTATGCCTAGATGTTCATTCAGGGGTGGGGTACGAAGTGTATAATAGATAGAATAGAAAGGAAGCGAAATAGAAAGAAAAACTGCAACACCTTCCCCAACATCTTAAAATAATAAAACAATATTAATAGCAAAGACAAATTTAAGATGTAGTACCCTAATCCATAACACTGAATCCCAATTTGTTTATGGAATAATAATGAATCATTATAGCCACCAATGAACACATTTGAAGTGGAATGACCAATTTCCGAAAATATAACAAACGTAAAAATGCGGAATATTTCAACCACCGTCTATTCTGACCTACTAAATAAACGGTTATTACTGCCCCTGGATGAGTAAACCAGGCTGACAGCAGTATAAATATGAATTAGAGCAGATGATGCTAGAGCCTGAGAGCCACACTGGTCCTACTGTATACCAGTTCGCTGTAGACCTAAAACAATTAGTCGATCAACTGATAAGTCATAGGGGTGGCAGTAGCTCAGTCCGTGGGGAGTTGGGTTGGAACCTGAGGGTCGTAGTTCAAGTCCCTGCACGGACCAAAGTACGGAGTGTGTTATGTTGTATAAACACAAATCAGGGCTTCGACATGCTCCGAAGACGCGTGGAGGTTACGCTCCTTATCTGGCATTAATTGTTCAAATTATAAAGATTAGATGTCCATCTAATGTAAATGTCCATCTAATGTAAATTCTTAATTTCATATAAATATTATCTTAGTAAAAAAAAAAAAAAAAAAAAAAAAAAAGGGAACACACTGTGACTCTGCTACAATATCACAGCTAACATTAAAGATATGTTCAATCACAAAGGCTGCCCTTTAACCCAGTGCATTTGTGGCAGTAGCTCAGTCCATAGGGAGGTGGGTTGGGAACCGGTGGGTCGCCAGTTCAAGTCCCATTATGGACCTAAGTACAGAGTGTGAACTGGTAGCTGTAGATGTGCCAGTTCACCTCCTGGGCACTGCCAAGGAGCTCTTGAGCAAGGCACCAAACCCCCAACTGCTCGGGGCGCCTGTCCAACAGTGTAGTGTGTTCTAAAACAACAGAGTGAAAATATTGTAATTTCCCCCCAGGAGAACAATAAAAGTATTTCATCTTTACCAAGGATGATGGCTGTAATGGAAGTGGTGAAACTGGCTGGCTGGAGGCAGCAGCAGAGCTCTCTGGTGCGGAGGGGGAGGCTGAGGCGGAGGTTGAAGCTTTAGCAGCCTGACCAGTCGGTTGGAGCGGCTGTCCTCCACAGAGCCTCTGATCCCTCTCGGCTGCTATGCATTCCCTGATAAGCTTCAGCTGTTCCACTGATGCAGACTTGGAGAACACCAGATGGGTCTCAGCCTGAAAAAAGATGCAAGAGGTGATATTGTTTACTCCATTTATTACTTACTTTAGTTAGGCCAATGGCAGATAACAAGCAGACTCTAGGCAATGAAGCAAGTGGTACACTACGAATACTGGCTTTACAGAGCCCCTATTATACTCCTTTTCAGCATCATGTTTGTGCTCTTGGGGTCTCCTAGAATAGGTTTACATGCTTTGATGTTTAAAAAACATATTATGTTTCTCATACTGCCCATTGCTGCAGATCCTCTGCCTAAAACTTTTCGAAACCGCATACTATACTAGCAGTGCGTACTGATTTGTCCAAAATGTAGCATGTAGTATGCAGTATGCAATCAAAAGCTAAATCTGCAGTATGCCAAAAACACCCGGATTCAGAGAAAATCTCCAGCCTGCCTCGGACCAGTCTATCTCACCTACAGTATCCCACAATGCAAAGCGCCGCAACAATCACAACAACCGCCGATTGCCGTTGTGGCCAACAACTGGAAACTTTTTACAATATTCGTCTGCTATTTCATCACTAAGTTTTTCCTCGCCACTGTGCTTGCTCTTGGGGGAATTACTGGAATTACTAGAATTGTTGGGACTTTATAAATTATAGAGTGTTACTCAATCTGTAAAGTGTCTCGAGATAACTCTTGTTAAGATTTGATACTTTAAATAAAATTTAACTGAATTTAATTGAATTGAATTAAATTCACTTCTGACACTTTTTTTATGCGAGAAATCAACTATGTATTGCTCGAATATGGGCCGTTTTACAAAAATTGATGGCCAACTGCAAATTTTTAGCAACGGTGTCGGAGTTCAGAAGCTCCACAGTCTGACCTGACAGCCGGCGTGTGCCTGCCGGGGTTGCTGGCTTGCCGGCCGGCCTGTCCACCCTCACAGACCCCACTCTCAGTTGGCTGGAGCTCTATTCCGGAGACTCGAAATTGACTTTTGAAAAGATGTTGCATTTTTTTATTTTAAGAACAAATCAACAGTGAAAACACTGAACTGTGAAACTACCCTTAATACTTCTCCCGTTGAACTTTTTTTCTGTTCATTCAGAACACAAGAGTTTAAAGAGTTTACTTGCAAAACGTAATGTGCAAAATAATCATTTTTCTCGATTACATTTTTATTGTGATCATTAGAAGCCAAAATCAAAATCGCAATTACAATTTGATTAAATGCACAGCTCTACAGTCTTGTAAATAAATTATAACATGTATATACATTAGATATTATATTTTAGTTCACAATTAGTGTTTGTTGTATTAGCTAATTTCACATAAATAAAGATGTAAGAAATTAAGTTTCAGTTTCTTAAATTTGTAGCAAGTAAACAAAAAATGCAAAGCTCAATAAGTTATATTTTTCATTTGCAATAGTGGTGCGAGTTCTTTTTTTTGCCCAGCACTTAAAGAGCTTGTTCAAAGGCTCAACTTGGCCTAGCATACTGCAGAATAAAATGATTTAACGGTTTAATACTGCATACTACTGATGAACGAAGAATGCAGTAGGTACTGCATACTGCATAATGCAGTAGGTACTGCATACTGCATAATGCAGTCGTCTGCAGTATGTTGTAGGCGATTTCAAAAACGGCCTCAGTCTGAGCTCTTGGCCCACCTTCCTGAAAAGCCCATTATGCTCTAATTGGTCAGCAGACAGGATAAATCCAAAAAAACATAAATAGGGGCTCTTTAACTTATTACAGTAGCCACCTGACAGTTGCTTATTAATTACCTCCTCAAATCCCATCTCAAAAAGGCATTCCACAGCACCTTTGATGGGCAACAGCTTGGTGGAGAATGTAGGATTGCCTATGCGGATCGATCTGTACTTTTCCTCATTGGGATACCTGTTGGGAGGTGACATCATAATGTATGAGGAAGTAGATCTGATCTCCAGGCTCTTCAGACTTTGTTCCTCTGGGGCGGAGCAGACAAATTACTATGTACAAACCAATGGGTTTTTTTTGTTCATAAATGAAAAAAATATACCATCTAATAATAAATTGGGGTCATTAGATTATATTTAGTGTTGTTGTTTATTGTATATGTGGCAGTGATACCATACTTTACTGATACCAGCTTTACCATTACACAAAAAGTGGGTCATATTTCATGCGATTCTGCTCATGTATAAACGTGCCTCTACTCAAAGAAACATGAAAACTTTAACTAGAGACTTTTCTCTCACTCTACAGCGAATTCCAGAGACAATGTTCGAGGTGAAGGTAGAAGAAAGAGGTAGAGGAGAATAAAGAGACAATTTAAAACAGCTTCCTGGATAGTCAATCGAATGATAAAAACCCAGAACACCCTAGCGATTGATACTTAAGTTAGGTGAGGATTTTCCATGCATTGCAAGGGAAAAAAACTGACTTTGGCTTGACTCCGTGTGTAAACAGCAACTACTGCATACTGTATATCGGCGCATAACATACAGCTATGTTAGCTTTACCGGGCGGCGGTAAAAACTGCTGATGACAAGACATTAACATTTGCTACTTTATTTAAAGAAAATCTCAGTTTAGCAAGCACATCACATCTCAGCATACTGCTGGTCTATTGCGTTGTTAAGTTCACATCCTTACCTTAAAATGTTATCCGCGTATGTAAGTAACAACTTCGCAACGTCTAGAAAGACTTCATTTGGATTTTCACACAATGTTGTCACTGCTGGTGACACAGCCATACCGGTTTTTTTCTTGAACAACCCAAAAGTCCTTTCAGTTTTGCGTCTGTATGTCAGCTAGCTTTAATGCTAATGGTGCAATATTGGCTAATAGACGATTTGGGTCCTGGGTTTAGCTGACCTATCAACGCCTGAAAATGAGTTTGCAGCTTTAAAAAAAATATATATATGTTTGTGTTTATGTATGTATGTATGTATATGTTAGGGGATATGTTTTCTTGCTCTGTCGGTTGAATTATATTTTTTAATTTATTATTACAAATTTGGCGTTCAAACATGATACCTAAGAATAGAACAGTGGTAAATCCTAAATCGGATCTGCTAGAATGATCGACGTGGTTAGGCCTGAGGAGTGGGGATTGGTTAGGGTTAGGGTAAGAATACCCGGTTAAGCCAATCAGAGGCAAAATGAGGCGGGCAACGAGGCACGTCCTTTGACGTTGACACGTCTAGCGGATCCCATCTAGCATCTGCCCTGGTTTCAAGGATGTACTTGTTTTCTCGTTTTATAAATGTATTAACAATTGACAGATAACTTTAAAGTAGTACTCGGCCGAGTAGGTTACAAATTTCCGTTGCGTCTGGGGGACATTTCAACTTTGGTTTTGTACATTTATTCCTCTGATTTTAAGAGGGGATTCACCAAAGCTACGAGCTACAGTAAGCTGTGTCAAACTTGACAGCGATAACAGCATGTCTGCTCTATCACTATCTTGTTGGACTAAACTCCAGCTGAGACCACAAAACATAAGGACATTTCTTCAAAAGACGATCTGTGTTTGTCCAAACCAAGACGCCAGGCACCACAGCTCTGGAAAGCACAAAAGGAGGGTTGTTATTACTGGCATAGGGTTAGTGTGTCCTCTGGGCACAGGGACTGCACTACCCTGGGACAACCTGATTAAAGGCCAGAGTGGGATTGTTGCTCTTCACTCAGAGGAGTACAACACTGTTCCCTGTAAAGTGGCAGCACTGGTGCCCAGAGGAAACAAACTGGGTCAGTTTAAGGAGGAGAGGTTTGCCTCTTGTGGGGAGATCAACAGCATGTCACCAGCCACTGTAATGGCCCTCGGAGCTGCTCAGCTGGCTCTGGAGGACTCAGGTTGGTACCCCAACACCCCAGAGGAACAGCTCAATACTGGGGTGGCTGTTGGCATGGGCATGGTGTCACTGGAGGAAATTGCTCGCACTGCCACTGCCTTCCAAGAAAAGGGCTACAAAAAAGTCAGTCCCTTCTTTGTGCCTCGCATCCTTGTCAACATGGCTGCTGGACACATAAGCATCAAACACAAACTGAAGGGTCCCAACCATGCAGTATCCACAGCATGCACCACAGGCGCACACGCCATAGGTGATGCAGCCAGGTTTATTGCCCACGGGGATGCAGTTGCTATGGTTGCAGGGGGAACAGAATCCTGTGTGGGGGCTCTGTCAATGGCCGGCTTTGCCAGGGCACGTGCCCTTGCCACCAAATGGAATGACAACCCCATGCAGGCTTCCAGACCCTTTCACCCAGAGAGAGAGGGCTTTGTGATGGGCGAAGGAGCGGCGGTGCTCCTTTTGGAGGAGCTGGACCACGCAGTGGAAAGAGGAGCCAGGATCTACGCAGAGATCCTGGGTTATGGACTCTCAGGGGATGCCAGCCACATCACCGCACCCACCGCTGATGGAGATGGAGCATTCAGGTGACTCAGTTTAGGTCCTTTTTTTTTTTTTTTTTAAGCATGCACAAGACATTTTCTGCTTACATGTAATATTTTCAAATAATATACTGTATATAATGCCACAAAACTACAGTCACTTATTAAGGCAAGTAGTTTCCAACCTACGGATCAGGGTTGATAATTCCGAAGGGTCACAAGATGATTAGCAGAATAGAACAGCAGACAAAAACACACATCTCTGCCACACAATATTTTGTTTATTTTTTGCACTGTCCTCCAATATTTGCTTAAGTTTTTGTTCATTTTAGCATTACACAGAAATACAGATACAAATATGTATTTTATTGGCACAGTACAATTTCAAAAAGGGGAGGGAAAGAGAGAAGAAAAAAACACTATACGGCTATATAAACACAAAGAACAGCACCCCAATATTCCTTTATATTCTGTTAACTAGTACCCCAAAGCCTCTCTATGTTGCACCCTCAATCTATCTCACAAAGCAGATTTAGCTAGTTTTGCTTTGGGTATTAAGAAAAGAAGCCAAGTCTCCAGTCTTCTAAGTCTCCATCATGAGTTTAAGCCATTCTGTACACTCTCGTCTATGTGGGCTCTTCCAATTGCATAACATAAGCTTGGCTACGACAATAAAACCTGGTTCTGCCGGTCTAAACTCTGCTTTAGTATCCCTTAACACCGCACACGTGTGTAGATTATGGTAGAGGTACAGTAGGGCTGGGACAATATGCTTTTGTCACAATTTGATTCTTTCACAATACATGGGTGCCGATTCGATTTGTACTGCGATTTTCATTCATTGCGATTCGGTAGTAGATTTCACTGATTTCAGAAATGTCAGCACTACAGCAACAAAATATCACACACAGCACGCATACAGAATACACAATAAATAAATAATTAATAGAATACAAGAACAAATATTCAAAAAATAAAGATAAAAAATACAAAGAAAAGAATGTACAAATGTATAAATTGGGAATAATAGTATTGAGTATTGTGATTTCCTTTTTCTTCTTTAACAAAAACAAAAGTTGAATAATACACTTCTAGAGACAATACACCATGAGACATTTCTAAAAACTAATAGTTTTCTAAGAAGAGTGACATCACATGTCAGTCAGTCAGTCTGACATTTAATTACTTTGTAAAGAAGAACAACATGGATTTTCTGCTTTTTCTGCTTTCGCTCTGTTTTGCTGAAAACCGATATGATGTAGTCGCTGTCAGCAGACCATATAAAGACAAAATATTTAGGTAAATTATTGGTAAAAAAAAATTAAAAATATCGATTCTGGAGAAAAGAATCAATTTTTAAAATTGTCACACAAAAAACTCACTATACATGTGATTTTTTTTGTTCCCCCACCCCTAGTGTACAGTGGGTTCATCAGAGCTTTTTATCGAAACACTGCTGCCTGCTGCAGTGAGATTTGTAAGAGCGAAGTTTGCAGGCCTTACAACCAGAACAATTGAAACAAGCGAAAACGTTCTGTAGAGCTAAGGGGACACAGCAGAGACCCACCTCTGAGTTCAACTGTGACCACTGTCTTTACAGATGCATGTCTGCAGCCCTCAGAGATGCTGGCGTCTCACCGGCAGATGTGACATATGTGAATGCCCACGCCACATCCACGCCTTTGGGTGATGCGGCGGAAAATGCCGCCATCAAGAGACTCTTCCAGCAAAGCGTTGACACCCTGGCTGTCTCCTCCACCAAGGGAGCCACGGGACATTTGCTCGGGGCCGCCGGGGCCCTCGAGGCAGCGTTTACCGCTTTGGCCTGCTACCACGGGGTCCTGCCCCAGACGCTCAACCTGGACCGCACAGAGCCAGAGTTCAGCCTGAATTATGTTCCCTGCACAGCACAGCCGTGGCACACTCAGGGCCGACGGGTCGCCCTCACAAACTCTTTTGGATTTGGCGGCACTAACGCCTCACTGTGTCTCACCAGCATCTGATGACACACTGGGACTAATTCTTGACTTTATATAACAAGATCAGATCTTATCCAGTTTGTATTCTTTACCTCTGGTAGGATAGAGTTTCACTGACTGAATATTGGTTGTTTGTGTGTTCTTAGGATCTGATTTTAAGGGACAATTTCAATGAACATGAATGTAGATATAGTTCTAAAGAACTGCAAATATTAAAAGCACTAAATCTTAGGAAAATGTTGTTTTTTGTTGTTGTTGGTCAATGGTCAAATTTACCAATGGTGAATGTGAGTAAACTGTATCAAGGGCGTAGTTTTAGTTTCAACTTTGGGATGGGACACATTATTACCTGGGGGTCTGGGGGTCTTCCCTCAAAACCTTTTGAGCATCAAACACTTAATTTTCCAATCGTTGGAAAACGTGTGTGTGTGTGTGTATGTGTATATATATATATATATATATAAATAAATAAATAAATAAATAAATAAATAAATAAATAAATAAATAAAGAAGTAGGACTGGATCCGAACATTCCACTATACAGATTTGTTCGTTGGGTAGGTGTTTGAATTTGAATTTCGTGATTTCGTTTTTTGCTTTGTTTTTTCCTTCAATGCTGTAATTAAGTTGAGACAGATTCAACTTTTGGAGAAAGGCAACCCTAAAAAGCAGCCCTAAGATGTATATATACATGTTTTGAGCCGGGATATTCATATTTTTGAGGGGGATCAATCTAGCTCTTCTAAATGTTGGGGGGGACATATCCCGTGCATCCCCCCTGATATCTACACCTATTAACTGTATTATGGTCTCACTGTGGAAGAACAGTCAAGTCCTTTTTGGAGGATCTGGCCTGTGTGTTGCTCTGCTCCTCCTGTAGTAATACTAATTATTTATAATTTTTATTGATACCCAGGGGGGAAATTACAATTTTTTTCTCTCTGTTGTTAACACACTCCACACAGGCCTGAAATACACACACATGCTTAAGTCCTATGCATGCACAAATAGAGAGATGTTAGAGTGAGGGGGGCTGCGACTACTGGACAGGCGCCCTGAGCAGGTGGGGGGAGGATCGGTGCCTTGCTCACCCCCCTTGGCAGTGCCCAGGGGGGTGAGCTGGCATCTCTCCAGCTACCAGTCCACACTCTGTACTTCTGTCCGTACGGGGACTTGAACCAGCGACCAACCCAACTCCCTACGACTGAGTTACTGCCACAAATGCGCCCCTCCCTGGGTTAAAGGGCAGAAATTGTGATTGCCACCCAAACTCATATCTGCAGCCTGCAGATATGAGTTTGGGTGGCAATCACAAGATTTAGATTTAGATATGTAAATCTGGGTGTGGAAAGTAACCAACGCATACTTGACTCTCACTCATAACCACTATTGAGGTGCCATAGAGCAGTGGTTCCCAAAGTGGGGGCCAGGGACCCTCAGGGGTCCTTGTGGGAATTTTCAGGGGGTCCCCTTTACAAGCCAAAAAGGTTCCCATATGTTTTGTTTTTTTTATTTTAAATCTTAATCGGAATAGTAAAAAGTAATGTCAAATAAATGTAGTGGAGTAACAAGTACAATATATCCCTGTGAAAGGCAGTGGAGTAAAAGTATAAAGTACCATACAAAAGCCCCTCAAAATACTTAGGTACTGTACATTTGTAAATGTATTCATTTACTTTCCACCACTACTTACAAGTAAGATCCAGTCCCTATACCTGTGTTAAATTGTTCTGAAAATATGTGATGAAAATGATGCATTTAACGACTGGATGAATGTAGAATAATGACTGGGCTCAACACCATCCCTGAGAAGTAGACATTCTCTTCATTCCAGCAGGTGGCGTTGGCCCACAGCAAGTCATGCATGTTGCGTTAATGTCCAGTACAGTTTACATTTTAGGCCCGGGGTGTCAAACTCAACTTCACCAGGGGCCACACTGGAAAATGAGAATCACATCAAGGGCCAGACATGTAGTTTATTGACATGCTTTTATTTATTTTTATTTAGATTTAAAAGTAAAGCAAAGTAAAGCAAAACAATGATTACATTTTTAAAAGCAGGCTACCACACAGTTGACTCACAGCATCCTGTTTCACAGCCTGAATATGAAAACTCTCTGCTTCTGTGGGAAGTCTCCGAGTCGGCAATCAGTTGGAGAACAATAAGATACAAAACAGGATGTAAAAAAAGCAACAAAAAGGCCAAAAGAAACAACATAAATGTAGAAAGCCAAAAAGCAACAAAGATGTCAAAAAAGGCATCAAAAGAAACAAAAATGTTGAAAAAAAAAACAGAAATGTTGAAAAAGTTCCTTAGCCATCATAGAATGCCTGAATATGAAAACTCTCTGGTTCTGTAGGAATTTCAGAGTCTGAGCCAAATTCTGTTTTGAGTGTCTCGTAATTGCAGTTTGAAAAACAGTTTCCCGTCTTTTTGGTTTGGTGAACAGCTACGGGGGCCAACATTTATTGTGAACCTAAATTGATACGCGGGCCGGATCAAACTGTGCGACGGGCGACCCTTGAGTTTTGACTTATGTCTTAGGTATTCAGTAGACACATCACCTCATTTACAATCAACCAGACTGACTGAGGTCTTCCTCTGAGGTATCCTTACCTGACCTTAGAGCAATCGTAAAATGTAAAAGTGCTGGAGAGAGAAATAGCATGGGACTGACTATGTTTTGTTTGTCCTTTAAATTCAGCCTAGTTTGGTTTGGCCTTTTACTTTAGTGTTGCAAAGGAAATCAACAAGGGATCACCAGAGCAGCAGGGTATGAGTAAGGGAGGTTAATTGGGGACAAAGTGCCATTATGTCAGGGTTTAAATGAAAGTAATAGGGTAAATAGTAGGGGTGTGCATTGGCACTGCCCTCACAATTCGATTCGATTACGATTCACTAGGTAACGATTCGATTCAATTCGATTCTACGATGCATTGCGATGCATCAAAATTCTACTGCACACAACAAGGCAAATTTTTCATCAGTCATGATGCAATACAAGCCGTCAGATATTGAACAACAGATTTTATTGGCTGCTATGTGTGTATTATCACTCTCCTGTATCTTTGACATAAATGTCATTAAATAAAATAAAATTGAATGGTACAGGGTATTGGATATGGCATTTTCAAACCTGAAAAAGAAAATATAAATCACTGCTTTCAGTGCTTTGAATGAGAAATGTTTCTCTTCTCTCTGCTTTAGAACCATTTGAAATTAAATAGAGCAATAACAGCCAACTTTTTCCAGCAGTGACTGCAGCATGTGATACAATCTGCCAATCCTCGCTAATATAATGTGCCGTTATGATTACATAGGACTCTGTTGCGACTGAAGTCCAGGCGTCACTTGTAATGGCTACACGACTGGCTTTACACATTGATTCCATTACCTTTGCTTTGGTTTCTTTGTACAATGCGGGAAGCGCAGAATCAGTGAAGGTAGCTCTTCTCGGTAGCTTATACCGGGGTTCAATTGTTTTAAGCATGTGGTAAAACCCCGCATTTTCTACCACAGAATAGGGATCCTATTCCTATCCCTAATAGATCCTTCGCTATGAAACATGCCACCGATCGTGTGATCCTCTTTGCTTTCTCGGAGTTGTGTGGCAACGTTGACACTAGCGACTCGTCAATTCTTGGCTGGGATGTGTCGACCTTTTGTGTTGTTGTTGTTGAAGCCAACTCAGGATGCCAACGATCAACGTGGCTCGTGAAGTTAGTTGTATTGCCAACGTGCTTGATTTTAGTGTGGCAGGTTTTACATACCGCGTAAGTCTTGTCTAGTTTCCCATTAACTTCGTAGAATCCGAAATGTGCCCAGATGTCCGCTTTCCAAGCTTTGGGTGCGTTTTTAATTACCCGTCTATCGCGGTCATCTCCCTCCGCCTCAGCCATCTTGATTGTTGTTGTTATGCCCCCGGAAGTAATTGAAACTTTACAACTTTATTGTCCACTCAAGGCCAGAAAATAAACAGTGACATAATCGATTATGGCACTTTGCCGCATCGATGCTGAATCGTGCATGCCCCGCATTGCGATGCATTGCCGAATCGATTATTGTTGACACCACTAGTAAATAGTCCCCTAAGGGAAAAGGACAGTTTTTTTTCCAAATTGTTACCTGTCCTCAAAGTTTGAGCGACAATTATTCTGCAGGTTTATAGACCTTTTCACAGATGTAAACATAAACATTCTAAATGGACCCAAGTTGATTTCCTGTTGCAGTGAATGTGAATGGCATCAACTGACAGGAAGTTAACAAGGGGCCAGGCTGTTGCCTAGCAATGGAATTCCATTGGGCGAAAAAACACACCGTTCTTGTCTGGCATCCTGGGGGAGACGTACAATATCTATAAAGGGACATTGAGTGGCCATTTGGAGCCTCTTTACATGATGGTTGAGAATACATATGTGTTTAAATTTCCCCATGACGACAATATTCCACTAAGAGGAGGAGAGAAACTGGTTTTACAATATTATAAGTGAGCGGACATTAAACAAGTCTAAATCCTCACTAGTGGTTTGACAGACTGCAGTGTCCGTTATACCCCACAAAAGCACAAAAGTGGATGGAATGAACAACATACTGCATGGACTATTTTGTTGTTCTTGGAGTGTTGAAGGAATAGCTTGACATTTTCAGAAATACAAGTTTTTGCTTTCCTTCTGAGAGTTCAATAAGAAGGTCGATACCAATGTCTGTATGTTACGAGCCGGAGCCAATTAGTTGAGCAAACTCCACAGGGCACATTTAATACCGAAAACACACCAAGTAGCTTCCTGTGATGAACTGCCATGCAATGTCTGCGAGCATTTGATTCGGCAGTGAAGTGCAGCCAAAGCTAGGGATAGTTTAACGTTTAGCGGCAAAGTGCGGTCAGAGAAAACCTGGGGCCAGTCAGAGCAGGGGCGGGTCTAGAAGTGGGGCCCGGGGTGGCACCAGCCTCCCATAAAAGCTCAGTTTTTTGGGTCATCAGCTTATAAAAACTTATGTCATGGGTTATTTACCTTGCTGGTAGTGAATATCACCACACAGCAGCATTTAAAAATATTCTGTTGTTGCTAGCAGACAAAATCGACGTGCATGAAGCCAAATTTCTAACTGAACACTGACACTGACACTGAAACCTTTGTCTCGTGTTCTGTATATGGCAAGCTCGGACCTTTTGCTCTGTAATTCACTTGATGAATAATAGCTCTGTCCCGACTGAATGTAATAGCATGATGTAAAGCCGGACACAGATGATGAATTACTGTACTGGGGAATGTCGTTCCAGACCCATTTTTAGAGATTACGTTTTATTAACTCTTCTGGATGTCACATCCAGCTAATGAGTAAATCAATTATTCATCCATTTTTTTATTTGAAATAATCTGACATAGATAAATGAGTTGTAACAGGCAAGAGTAAGAAAGGAAAGACCGGCATCTTTATGTGAATTATTTTGGCCTCACGATTTATACATCACTCTCTGTCCAACTCTGGTTTCTTACTCTGATGCAAGGTATATGCGTTGGTGTTAATCAGTAGTTTCTTACTCTCAGTTTTGCCATTGTTTTGATGCATATCAAGTTGTCCCTACATGTTACCTACCTTAGTAGTTTGTGACATTTGATTAATTGCAGACCTATTATGCCCTACTACGCGCAATTAATCAAATTCTGTTTGCTAACGTTCACAAAAACTGAAAAATGGCTATTTTGCACATTACATTTTGCAAGTAAACTCTTATTTTGTCTTGTGTCCTAAAGGGGAATTCAAAAAGTTCAACGGGAAAAGTATTAAGTGAAATTTCACAGTTCAATGTGTTTTCACTGTGGATTTATTTAAACAAATCCACAGTGACTATAAACTTCTTGTTCTCCCGGGTCAAAATTAAAAACTTTTTTGACGCTTTTTAAAAATGTTTGTGTCCAATTTTTACGCTTTTTAAGACATGGTGGAAAACATGTTTATTTTTTCATTTCCAATGTGTATATCATAATGTATTCTCTTGAAAATTCTTTATTGTCAAATGTGTGTTTAGGAATTTCACCCTCCAATGTGAATATTCTTAAATAAGGAAATCTATTCAGTGATTGGTCCATGCATATGTCTTCATCCAAAATCCCGTTTGTGGCACAGCAAAGTGTCGTGACTCATCTCTATGACTGACACTTAAGATTTACGCCGCCTTCACACTGGCAGTTGAAATCAGCTCCGATACGGCTTCGAAACGACTGGAAGTCATTCATTTCCTATGGAGATTCGCAGACTGCATGCAAATGGGTCCGAACTGGGTCCGAACGAGTGCGGTGCGAAAAAAATTGTGTCAGTTGGTGTGGTATATTTAGCTGCAACACTGCGTCGCTGATGTGTGGAGAAGGAACTTCGTTGACACTGCTCTCATTATAAAAAGGTTTATTACAATCAGAGATTCAGCATCAATTTTACAAACTCCTGCAGAGAGCTTGGAGAACGACCAACCCGAATTCTTCCAAAAAGTCGTTCTGCCTTCTCTTTGTGAGCACCCAGTATATAGTCTATGCATACATTAACATAAACGTAATATATGCAAGTATATGATTGGAACAGAGAACTGACCAATCGATTGTTTCTATCTGGCATAACTCCAAATAAGGGCTCTTCTGTCCAAGAGGGCCCTTAGGCTCATGTTAACAGTTTCCAGAGGTTACAGTAAAGGTGGAGTAAAGTTCATAGGACTCCCTTATACCAAATCTTAAGTTAAAGTTGTAACTCCAGACACCACATTGGTCATCCAGATGCGTTAAAAAAATTGAACTCTTGCGAAAGGCTACGGACGGTTCCTATCCAACAATTCCAGTGTTGCTATGGTACTGATAAACAAACCTGCTAATGCTAATTAGTTAGCTAGCAACAGACATCGAACTATTGACATTATACCGCTATATCACATTTAACCTGGGCAACTTTTCTCCATGCAGCAGCCTCTCTATTTATATCTGTATAAGAGAGGTCATAGAGAATCGTACATTCAGACACTTATCAGTTGTTCTAGTCTCTCTGCCATTTTTGTGAGTCACTTCCGAAGCTTTTCCACGGTGTAGTACGACGTCCGCTGGGGGCGTATTGCGTATTATGGAGCTGATTTCAACTGCCAGTGTGAAGGCGGCGATAGTCCTACAATTCACTTAAACTACGACTGAGATGCTTGATAACTAACTTTTAAGCGCAGCTTTGAGCCAAGATTGCTTTTTACTCTTAAAGCTTTAGTGCGTAACTTTTTGATATTGAACGTCCGTTACATTCAAGCCATTGCCAAATGAGTTGCTACAAAGCTAATTAAGACTATCAGCTCCACACAACTCTCTCAGTATTTCTCAGTGTGACTATGTTCAGAAGATTGTGGCATCCGGTGACTTTCCCGCACAGAAACTAGAGTGAAGATAATGACCTCTTCTGAAGAGTCCATTATGTTTTTTTAATCCTCCGTGTCCTCCTTGGCTACTAGCAACTATGTGGGGGAGGGGTGGAGGTGGTGCGCGGTCACGGAAGGCTTGTATCATGTGGATGATCCGACAGTTTTGTTACTTAGAATTCCTCATGGGGACGACAGAAACTACGCACTATAGCTTTAAGTCAATTTTTAGCAGGGTTCTTGTGAGTAATTCTAAGATATCTGAGATAAATATGGGCCCTAATATACTCAGGTGCAAATCCGGAATATGCCTTAAAGTTTTTAATCAGTAATATCTCACATCTGTTCTAGCATTAAATGTACAGACTGCAGGATGAGGACTTTGCAGCAGCACATGCATGATAATTACCTGAGCACCATGAGAGCTGAGAATGTGTACCCATTCCACTTTCCATATCAGGAGTGCCTTAGCTGGGCCGGAACTATTGATTCCTATTGCTGTAATGATGACTTTGGCTCATGTTATTCCTTCTTCTCTTTTTTCCCTCCTAATTAAGAGATATACAAGCTGAATTATAATCACCATGGCAACAGAGTCAGCATGCATTCCCTTTGATATCTCCCCTGTCCCACTTGGAGCACATCTCATCACAATGTTCTAAAATTAGACCTCCTCTCTCTCTCTCTCTCTCTCTCTCTCTCTCTCTCTCTCTCTCTGTGGCACATACTGGATGGCCTTCATTCCTTTGATATCACCATTATTCAGTTCCATTGTTACCCTTTTGTTCAATTATGGCATTTTGGAATTTTAGCCTCTCATTCGATTTGTCAAAATGACTCAGAATGTTACAGTTATACCCTTTTTCTTAAACACATTATAATGCAATTTCATATGCAACGTTAGCCTACCGTTAGCTAGTAGCTGGCTTAAACATGGTTAAAATGCTGACAACTAAACAGCTGACCATTTAGCCTTAGCAATAAACAAGCTGTTTTTTGTTGGGTCTCTGTAAATTATAGAGTGTGGTCTAGACCTACTCTATCTGTAAAGTGTCCGAAATAACTCCTATTGTGATTTGACACTATAAATAAAATTGAATTGAATTGAATTAAAATGAATTAATGTCACTAACTGTCGTTTTTGCTCTTCTTTTTTTTTTAAGTATACTAAGTAAAAACCCAAACGATAGGCTACCCAACCCTACTCACGAGTGTAACCATTGACAAAGAGTCACAAGTTGAGGGTTACTCACCAAAAAGGTGTGCCTCATTCCAAAGCATGGTTAGGCTCGACTCCATTCAACTCAACTTAGGGTTAGGGTTACCTCATTACAGAAAATGCCCTTACTGCATGTCCAATCTTAAGTTAAGTTTCAAAGAAAACAAGAATCCTATCTTTCAATTATATAAGCAATTCCTAAACTCATGACCAGTGGTGGAAGAAATATTCAGATCCTTTACTTAAGTAAAAGTACTAATACCACAACATTCTCCAGAGAGCAGACATTATAACAAGTTGACCACCAATACATTAAAGGGTAACTTTTTTTAACCTGGACCCTATTTTCCTATGTTTTTGTATGTAAGTGACTGATAGCAACAACAATATTTGAAAATGGTCCAGTATTAAAGGACAATTCTGGCGCAAAATGAACCTAGGGGTTAATAACACGTGTACCGAGTCGACCGTTCTCTGGGATATGTTTTCATGCTAATCAAATGTGTCTTTAGCTTGAAACAAGATAGCGCAAACTGCTGATTAGCTTATAAAGCTAGTCATCGGGGCAGAGGGTAAAGAAATCGCTATTTCTATACCACTAACAAGGCTCAAAATAGCACCACACTTCAACGGTAGCATAATGAGGGTCCCTACATGTAAACTGAAGCATTGAGAACTTTGTAAGTGTACAGACAGTTTATTAAAACGATAGATTATAAAGACAGCAGTGTTCATGTATACAAGTGGGCGCCATCTTGGGAAAACAGTCATGACCAGTCGAACGACGAACGCCGTGCTTGAGCTATGTTACTGGTTACGGGTTGCACGGCGTTATCTTGTTTCAAGACAGAGCATGAAAACATGTCCTAGAGGACGGTCAACTCGGGAAACACATATGTTATTAACCCCTAGGTTCATTTTGCGCCAGAATTGTCCTTTAAGTGTGAACACTGTAAGCGGCAGCCACAGACCAGGCTGCAATGTAACCCTATAGGACAAATGTTCAGTGTCAGTTAGCGTCCACTTAATAAAATGTTAGTAGGAGTGGGACATGATTGCTGACTGACACATATAATTAACCAGCTTATTTAACAAAGGGAAATGCTTTTGATCTGAATAATAACTGATTCTGTAATCATCTCTTTTTTTTTTTGTTATTCAAACCCATTTCCAAACTTTCTCTGGTGAATGCTTTTTTCCACACCGGAGAAGAGTCAACAGACAGGAACCTAACTTCATCAAAGGTATTAATATTAATTTTACATCAATTCAAATTCTGAATAAGTTCTTTAGAATATGAAATTGGCTGCCTTTCCTGCAGCTCTCAGGCTTTGAATACTGTATGTGTGAAAACTACTCAGGTGGAAACACAAAGTCGGACTTGACATACTGTAAATGATGCAGTCGAAGCCAAGAAGCATTCACATTATGGTGCAAAAGAGGGACAGTGCACTGAGTTCAATTAGCTGCCCACACGCAGTGACTGATAACTGATGGCTGCTAAAATCAAATGTCTTTTCAGTTCATTACAACTAGGCTGGAACTTCTTTCCTATTTAAATTATTAGTTGGTTACAAAGCCATAGTTCTGTGATAAAAGATTTGTGAAATGTTACAGCTCTACATTTAACCTTATCTCAATGACTTTTACTGTGGTTTTGAGTTTGCCTAATTACACCAAATAAAACTGGTTAGACTTTAATTTTATTCTTGCACTCATATTAGGTCACAGATAAAAACAGGAAGGGCAACCCCATTCAGAGGTGGAAAGTAACGAAATACATTTACTCACGTTACTGTATTGAGTAGTTTTATTGTGTAATTTTTAAAATCGGTAATTTAAAATGTACTTGATTACGTTTTGAGTGAAGTATTGTATTTCGCTACATTACATATCCCATCCGTTACTGAGTAAAAAAAACAAACATCGACAAACAATAACCGAAAGGAAGAAAAAAAAATCGCGCCCAGACCACTACAGTGACAAATGATCAGCATCTAGGCTGCCTACCGTGCGCCAAGTCTTTCTGTAGGAGAACCACTACAGTGACGAGTGATCAGCGTCTAGGCTGCCTACCAGGCACCAAGTCTTTCTGTAGGAGATTGAGAACAAGATGGAGTCGGATCAGGCGAGCGGCGACGGTTCAGAGACTGTTTCAGTAGAAATGCTAGCTGAAACATCAAATTCTGCTGCCCAAAACTATGAAAATCCTTGGCCACATTTGAAAGACTGTTTTTCATTTAAATTCAAGAGGGCCAATAGTATCATCATGCAATGCCAGATGTGCCTGCCAAAAGTGACTGAACTGGCAGCATTCAATAACTCCACATCTAATCTGCGGAAGCATGTTTTGGGAAGTATTTGTGCATTGGTACTTCAAACTAAGTTTTCATGACTAATAGCAAATTGCCAATTAGCAAAACAATGTGTTTCGTGACATTGCTAATTTTTGTCTAGCACTAGCAACCTCTAGGACAATGTATGTAGGACACTGGCTAAATTAATTCACACACATCACTTTTTTTTTAAATTTTACTTACTACTTAGGTGTGTAGAAGCTATGTAGCTGCTAGTCTGGGCTGTGAACATTAGTCTCAGTTGAACAAATAGGCTGTGCCCCACCGAAATTGTCACCGGTTTGAATGTAAACGAGCCTTTGAATTTACAGTCACATCAAATGTATCAGCAGTGTGAATGGTAAAGGGAGAGCTCAGTTTTCAGGCACTTTGCCTGCTGTGTCTTTAATCATTGTAGGTTAGCATTCTAGGTCACTTGGCACTTCCAGTTTCCAAGAGCAAATTATGTTTTTATTACATATGTATACATTTGTATAGATGTTTATACATTTGTGTAGATTTTTCTTTACTTAAAAACAAAATAGTTTTGGATTTATGACCCCCGCCCCGTTTTACAGTTTTTTTTTTTAATGTAACTAAGTAACTTTTACTTAAAGTACATTTTAAATGAACTACTTATTACTTTTACTTGAGTAATTTTTCAGATAGGTAATTTCACTTGTACTTGACATCTAGCGATCAAGATTCAGGTAAAAATCGGCCGGAGTTCTCCTTTAACAACGTAATAATAAAAAAACATATTTATCAGTAATGGACATTATTGGGGAGGTGGAAAAAGTACTCAAATATTGTACTCAAGGAAAAAGTATCAATACTTTGATGAAATATTACGTTGTTAAAGGAGAACTCCGGCCGATTTTTACCTGAATCTTGATCGCTAGATGTCTCCAAGTAGGGTGACCAGACGTCCCGAAATCCAAGCAGTTGTCCCGAATCCCGAATCCTGCCCTAATTGTCCCGAAAATTAGAGCAAAGTCTCAAGAACAGACTCTCAAGTAGTTATAGTCTGATAGAACATTAAAAACTGTTCATGGTGATTGAGTCGTCCTGCAGCCACCTCCCGTCGTCACTTGAGTTCATGGTTTTAATGATTTTGCATTTGTATTTTCGGGTTTACATGACAGACCGTTGAGTTTCTGAATAAAAATAATAAATAATTTTGGTGCAGAGTTTTGAAATTCATGTTAAGTGCAGGCAGGAAGGGGCGGCCTCTAGCTCACCCAGTAAGAGCGTTCGCCCCACATTGGCTGAGTCCTGCAGCGGTGCAGGTTCGAAATCCGACCTACTGCCCTTTGCTGCGTGTCATCCCCCATCTCTTTCCCCCTTTCATGTCTATCCACTGTCTACTACTAATAAAGGGAAAAGCCCCAAAAAATAATCTTAAAAAAAAAAAAAAAAGTGCAGGCAGGAGTGATTGGATTGGATGTGTTTGTTTTATTTGTTTCATAATGACACTTGAGTTCATGATTTTAATGATTTTTTATTTGTATTTTCGGGTTTACATGACAGACAGTTAAATTCCTAAATAAAAATATTAAATATAATAATAAATATAATACATTCTCATCTGGTCACCCTATCTCCGAGTACTGTTGATAGGAAAAAAAACGACCCAAAATCGGTGCTAGCAAACTGGAGTTGCTGTAGCTAATGGCCAGAGCTCCCAGTTAGCTAAAATGCCAATTGTGGGGGCATCTTATAAAGAGTGCCTTTGTGCCTCTTAACAGACACAAAATGCAATTACAATTTCTGTGCAACATGAACAGGGCCCTTACGTGACAACAAGATGCGTTTTCAACTCAGACATTGTGAAGAAACCGTTTAAATTCAAAGTTTGTATTGTCACCTACCGTGTCTTGATGCTGCCGGTAGCTAGCTCGGCCTGCTAGCTTGGCCTGCTAGCTGCAGAGCGGCGTCCGGGATGAGGGGGTTCAGCCACGTTTCGGTGATAATCATCACGCAGCAGTTCTGTGTATGTTGTGTGCGATGGATCTGGCGTTGGTGAGTAGGAGGCTTGGCAGTGGAGGTCTGTGTGGTAGTTTCCTTAGCTGGGCTAGCAGGCCCGACCGGCATCCTCGTGTAACCCCTACCTGCACCTGTCACCTGAAGACAGTGCTAAATATCAAATAGGAAAGTGAGGGTTGACTTTAATTCTAGATCCGATGAGGAGACTGCTGAGCTTTACCTGCCTAATTGTTGAATTAAACCTGCAATATCTACCCCAAATAACACACGACAACAGACTGACAATTTTAAAGGAGGTATATTGAACCTAGTAAATCCTAAATCCTTCACAGCACAGTATCTCAACAAGGTAAGTAAATTAAAGTGAATACTGCATTATAATACTTAAGTACCTATATCATCAACTCAAAGTTGGATTCACAATACACAGTCCTTTTAAGTACCTTTGTTGATTTTTATATTTTGAACCAAAATAAAATAATAAAAAAAACCTCTGAGATCTCAGGCATGAAAAAAGAAATTGTCCCAAAAGTTCAAATGAATAAAAAAAATTAAAAGTGAGGGAAAATACAAGTGTACTCAAAGTCCTACCACCCTCTTCCACAGTGAATGTCCAAGGTGAGTATTGCAATGGGAAAGATATGGAGATGTGGACGTGGATGGCCCCTTTTCCGAAGGTGAGTAGCAACCAGGATGGAGATGCAGATGGATGACAACAGAAGATGGTAGAGGAACAAGGAGAAGCTACTTTTGGTGCTTTCTTCTCATGGAAAATAATAATACATTTATAATTTTAAATTAGAGAGACACATTTAGAACACAAATACATTATATACAGCTAAATTCTTAGAACAGATTAGAAATAACCTGGGGTTTAACTAACCATAGTTACACTCGCTTCTGCTTTGGGACCATAAATGTCTGTACCAAATTGAATGCTTATCCATTTAATATTTTTTGAGACCTTACCTCACTGTCATCCCTATGTCCGTGCTGCCAGCATTGCAAAAAGAGTAGAAAAGAAAAATTAATTTAAAGCTATAGTGCATAGTTTCTATATCCCCCATGAGGAATTATAAGTAATGACAACAACACATGATAAGAGCCTTGTGTGATTTTCCTATCTGCATTAGTGTCTCATGGTCGTATGTTCATCATCTTGGCCAAAAATACAGCAAATAATATAAACATAACTAAAATAGCTTTAATTTAGCATTATTTACCACAGAGCTGGCAGGGAGGCAGCTGGACAGCCCCCTGCCTTCTAGACAGGTCATTAGGTGTTCATTTACAGAAACCTGCAGAAGGACACACAAGTTCCAATGATGTGTTCATGACATAGGGTTAAATACTGCTCTTTTAGTGACATGTAAGTCTTTGGTAACTGATGTAAGTTTTTGTTCACAATTTTAAAACTGAACCACCTTTCATCACCAAACTTACAGAATCAATAGCTAAATGACTTGTCTGACCCTCTCCCTCTGAAAGCAGAGCTTTGCTATTGAAATGGGCATAAAAGATGTTTTGAGAGATTCCGCACCCAATAAACTGGACATACCGCATTCTTTAAAGCATGAATGCCCAAAACTAAAAAGCATTTTGGCTTTCAGAAGTCACATCATTGATTCTTGTTTATTCTTTCTTTGAAAGGCGTATGCTTGCAACACAGTCTCTTAACCTGTTGTATATCATTACAGTGGCAATTACATGACATTCACGTGAGCTTTTTACAAACTATAATCATATTTGGTAATTGTCAGTTATTATAAAGCGCTATACTGTATGTACTATAATAAGCCTATTGAAAAGTGTTTAGTACTGTACTGCATTCTGATGTCGTCCGTAATTATCTTCCGAAAGAGAATATTTTACTGTGCACAATTACAGTCAAGGACTGCAAGAATCTCTGTGCATACCCGATGAGTCTCTCCAACCTAGTTGGAAAAAAAAAGTCATCAGAGAAGCATTGAGAGTGTATTATCACATAAATGACATGTTTAATACACAGTACATCACAGTAATAAAGGTTCATTGTGCAGCGTGTGTGACAGCTTGGTATAACAAGAAATGAAAGCTACTCATTAATTTATACATTTTCTTTACTGCTTTAATCTTATTTAGGGTTATTCACTCCTTTCACCATCTGCTACTGCCAGCAACTCTGAAAACGTCCGCTCTGTTGCTACTGTTTTGTGACAAGAACCATCACAACAGACTTTCCAGCAAATCTGATCTACTGCTAGGGGTGTACATTTTGAAATAAAATGTTATTAAATTTTTCTTTCATAAATATAACCAATACAAAAACAATAACTATCTGAACCTACAGGAATAGTTTTGGGAAATATTACTGCAAACATACAGGTTTGGTTTTAACATTGGTAGGGACATTTTTGCAGGACGAGCAATGAATGAATAAATGAATGAATGAATGAATGAATCATTCAATCAATCAATCAATCAATCAATCATATCTCATCCAATCATATAAAGGTTTAGGAGTTAAAAGTCAGAATTCTGACTTTGCGTTTTCCTTCTGACAGAGATGCTATTCTCTGTTTCCTGCCCAGGGACTACAGATGAAAATTACATTATAGCTAACTCTGTTACTACTAAGGAGCTGTGCATTGTCCCAGTCAAATAAATAAAAAATAATGTCCAAGCTAAAATGACCCATGCTATAATAATGCATGATCCACCCTTAAGTTTAGGAAAAAGATCATGGTTTGGATTAAAACACTCCCGGGGAAAGAACACGCGTTTCCTTGGTGAAAGTATTTTGTTATTGCCAGGAAGCGAACTCCTCTCCCTGGCTTGAAAGCATTGTGTTTTATGACCCATCCATCCATCCACCCCGACCTCTTCCCTATGCGGTCCTGAGTGCTCCTTTACAGCAGCAGTCAATGTGGTGCATACAGAAATAAATTTGTGGAATGTTTATGAACAGTGCATTACATAGCTATATGTATGAATGGTTCATGAGAACAGCCTGGATGGGGGATTGTTAGAAATATTGGTAGGGACACTTAAATAGCACCTTGTATACTGTCCATACCCAAATCTACACCTGTGCTGTCTAGCAACCCAGTATCTAATTCAGTGTAAAGGCTGATGGAGGCTGGTTTATGATAATATCTCCAAATGACTATGGTAATCATATATGAATAGTGAAATACTATGATCCAGCTTGTTAATGGTTCTGAATCATATGGACAATCATGTCCAACTTCAACATGCAAGGCTATCCAATGATGGCGAGGCTCAAATCATCAAAAATAACGATAAATTAAAAAAAATATCAATATGCAATGCTGGATTATCAAAAACTCATCTTTTGCTTAAATTGACTTTCCAATAATTAAAATACAGTCTACAATCTAAGGTCAGAAAAAAAAAATTCTCCACATCCTGCTCTGTTGAAGCTTAACTTACACTAACTTCACTTAAAGAAACTAACTCAAAATTGTCTAATAGCAGGACAGACTAGTGGAGCGGAAGGCTTAAATGAGCAAAACCCATTCTACAACATAACCAATTACCTGAATTCTAATATATTACATATTTTAAATGGCATGACACAATTTACTTTTGCAATGAGAATAAAATACAAAAACTGTAAACAATACAACATGGCTCTCACACAGCTTTAAAATGAATTAATTTCTGTCTTACATAAACAGATGGTAATTGTATGTCATTTGTCAGATTACTGTTTGAACCGTATCATTAAGGTAAAGTAAAGGTAAAGATTACCATCTGTTTGCCATAGCTGTGGGCAAGGCGTTGTCATGGATTCTCTCACTCTCATCCTATTTGTCTTGTTCTCATTATAGAACACTGGTAAATCACTACCACCCAACCATAGAATAAACCTTCCTTGTGAACAGCATGGCTGTGTAAACACTAATTTTCTGCTATGGATCGTGGGAGCCTGCATCAGCTCATAGCTTTTGTGCGGCACACTCTGTCTGGGAAATCACCAAGAAACATCTTGTCTTCTCTATGGATCATTTGACTAACAGATTGCATTGAGTAGAAGGTAGGATGACAGGCCTCTACCATCTGCTCTTTTTCGTATACGGAGGAACAAGGTCTCATGAGATAATGCAGAATTGTTAAATGCCAGCTGTCTTGCTGCAACCTGTCTCATTCATTGCTCTCTGCCTTTTCAGCAATCAAGTTTGAATCAAGTTTGTGCGACAAAAGAAAGACGAGGCAGGCCTATGTCGTCCCCTTTATTAATGGCCTTTTAACTGTGTGCTGATGTATGATAAGACATATTTCTGAAACAGTTGGAGCAGCACCCCTGTAGTGTGAACAGTGGTAAGGACGGTTACCAACAAAATAAAAGATATCAATCAAACTGTATTCATATTGTGGGGCAGTTGACTCATTTGCTGAGTCAACTGCAGCCAGCCAACCTGAGCTAACGTAAGCTTTGTAGAGATCGTAGGATTTCCTAAACTGAAGAAATAACGCACATGTAAACAAAAAAAACAAATTTAGCTACTGTACATCTGCGAACTTCAAGCAACACAGACGATGTCTGGTCCCTGTTTAGTCAACCAGCCAACTTGAACTAACGTCAGTTAGTAACCCTGAAATGCGTGGTTGCGTGTTTTTTTTTTTTTTCAAACATTCTTAAATACCATGGGCCTCATTCACCAATATCTTTCTTAATAAACTCCCTAAGAAAAGTCTACGTCGGATTCATGACATGTTCTTAAACAACAGAATTGTTCGCACCTGTGTTCTTAGGATTGATGAATTCCACGTCTTCGTAATTGAAAGCGCGTGCCAGTTGTTCCTAATTAGCATAAGACAACACCCTGCAAATTCCCATATAAGGACATGACACTTCAGGGCCGTGTGCAAGAAAAGTTGGAGAATGTCCAAAAGACGCACAGACGGTGGTGGTCCACCGAACACCAAACGAAAAAAGAACTTCAGTAATTCTGAAATAGAAATTCTACTGCAACAGATAAATGTCAAACGAGGCATAATATTTAGTAGTGTTTCCAGTGGTTTTAAAGCCACCAACAAAATGGAGGCATGGAAGGAGATCACGGATTCCGTGAACTCTGTTTCTGGACAACGTCGCTCAATTGAAGATGTAAAAAAAAAAATGGTTTGACTTAAAATCAGAGACCAAAAAATCCATTGCCAAACATAAGAGACATATGCTGACCACTGGAGGGGAGCCGGGGTTGAAATACTGTCAATACAATCAAGCTGATTGTAGATGACTAGCAGGTGTGTGTGGCGGGAGAGCGGTGATGGTGGAATGAGGATCAGGTGTGCATCGTCAGCTGGCAGTAGCAGGCAGGCGCAGGCAGGAGGAGGGAAAACACAGGAGACAGAGAAAGGCAGGGCCAACAGAGAAACACACAACAAAGAACTAAAAAAAAAACAACCACGACAGAAACCCACTTTTTGAAACCAAAAATTGGAATTTGAAATTACTCAACAATGCTTACCAATGAGCCATGCGTCTCCAGCAGCTCCTTGTTCCAGGTGCATTCCCACAGAACTGTTCTGCAAAATATAAGAGTCATGTGCACCTCCTGGGAAGCGGGAGACCACGTTCAAGAGATGGTTGTCGGAGTCGCAGATGACTTGTACACTGATTGAGTGATATTGCTTGTGGTTGAGGTATGGGAATGGGTATGGTGAGGGTGCCTTAATGCGCACATGAGTGCAGTCTATTGCACCGATTACGTTGTGCAGACCCGCAATAGAGTAGAACCCTCTCTTGACAAGCAGCTGTTGTTGCGCTGTGTAGGGGAAGGAAATATATTGTGTGGCCAGTTGATTTATTCCATCCACAACTTGTGGGAGAGCACTGCTGATGGATGGCTGTGATATGCCCAACAGGTCTGCTAACTCCCGCTGAAATGTCCCAGTGGCTAAAACCCAAGGTGGAGAGTAACTGCACATGGGGTGGTACGGGATTGGAAGTTGGGTATGGCTTCGCAGCGTTGGCTCCAAAGTATCACACAGCTCCATTAAAATGTGTCTTGGAAGCCTAAACTGTCAGATCAAGTACTCGTCAGTCTCCACAAATAAATCAACGTGATCCTCAAAGACGCGTTCTCTTCTCAGGAATTGTCACAATGAGCCCACACGTTCATCAGGTAAGCACCGAGAGCAATGCTGATTTCACCAAACAGATCCATGTACAATACAAAGACGTGTTTAGTGACGAGCTTGGAGAACTCCCTATCACATACTCCATGACACTGGATCTGGTTGTACAACCAGTAGTTTGTCCAGCACACCACATCCCGGTGGCAATGCAAGCACGAGTCAAAGCTGAGCTCAACAGCATGCAGAACAAAGGCGTCATAACCACAGTTTCCGAACCTACAGACTGGGTTTCTCCATGGTTGCAGCACACAAAAAGGACAAACAGGAAATCAGGCTGTGCATCAATCCAAAGGACCTCAACACAGCCCTGAAGAGACCTCACTATCCAATGCGCAGCGTCGAGGACGTTGCTACCCAGATGTCAGGTGCTACAGTGTTCTCTGTGCTAGATGCAAAGAGCTCATTCTGGCAAATACAGCTCGACCACAAGTCATCAATGCTGACCACATTCAGCACGCCTTTCGGGCGCTACAGATTCCTCTGCATGCCATTCGGCATAAGCTCAGCAAGCGAGATATTCCAGCGTTCAATGGAACAGCTATTTGCAGGGTATCTGTGTGCTATCATAGTTGATGACATCATTATAGGAGACTGTGATGCCGAAGAACACGATGCCAACCTAAAAAAAGTGCTCGACCGGGCTAAACCCTCTCAAGTGCAAATTCCGCCTGGACCAGGGCTGGTATGTGGGTCACGTATTCACAAAGGAAAGGAACCCTATCACGAGCTCCAAACAAAACTATCTCACCAAGTCCAGCTGCAGACGACACGTTTGAGGTGATGTCTGTTAGCTTCATCTCAACTAACAGACTAGAGGAGCTCCGGACTACGGTGTTCATTTTAGGACATCCTCAGATCTCAGACTCAGGTGTCAGACTCAAACGAAACGGCCTCAGCGTCACAAAAACCTCTCTCATCCTCAGACCAAACGGCATCAGCCTCAGACCAAACGGCGTCAGCCTCAGACCAAACGGCATCAGCCTCAGACCAAACGGCGTCAGCCTCAGACCAAACGGCATCAGCCTCAGACAAAACGGCATCAGAAAAACCTCTGTCAGCCTCAGACCAAACGGCGTCAGCCTCAGACCAAACGGCATCAGCCTCAGACCAAATGGCGTCAGCCTCAGACCAAACGGCATCAGCCTCAGACAAAACGGCATCAGAAAAACCTCTGTCAGCCTCAGACCAAACGGTGTCAGCCTCAGACCAAACGGTGTCAGCCTCAGACCAAACGGTGTCAGGCTCAGACCAAACGGCATCAGCCTCAGACAAAACGGCATCAGAAAAACCTCTGTCAGCCTCAGACCAAACGGTGTCAGGCTCAGACCAAACGGCATCAGCCTCAGACAAAACGGCATCAGAAAAACCTCTGTCAGCCTTAGACCAAACGGCGTCAGCCTCAGACCAAACGGCGTCAGCCTCAGACCAAACGGCATCAGCCTCAGACAAAACGGCATCAGAAAAACCTCTGTCAGCCTCAGACCAAACGGTGTCAGGCTCAGACCAAACGGCATCAGCCTCAGACAAAACGGCATCAGAAAAACCTCTGTCAGTCTCAGACCAAACGGTGTCAGGCTCAGACCAAACAGCATCAGCCTCAGACCAAACGGTGTCAGCCTCAGACCAAACGGCATCAGCCTCAGACAAAACGGCGTCAGAAAAACCTCTCTCAGCCTCAGACAAAAAGTTGTCGAATTAGCTGTTAGCTATACTAACGTTAGCTTGCCTGTGGAGGCTAACGGCAGACCGCTACAATCAGCTAGCGGTTAGCCGAATGAGCCGTTAGCTAAACTAACGTTAGCTTGGCTGTCGACCGGAAGCGTGGAACAGATCGTGCAGTGTCGTAAATCCTCGTATAACAGCGCATGCACGAACATTTTGCGCATGTGCAGAACGGATCGTGCAGGCAGAACCATGGGCAGAACGGATCGTGTACCGACAACATCCATGCTTTCGACCATGCTTTGTAGTGAGTGCAAGTACATCTCGCTGCAGTCTGCGGGGAGGCGGGGCTTGACATCAAGCCCCGCCCACATCCAAGTCAGTCATTTTTTTTTTTTTTTTTTGCTTACGTCATTCCCCATACGCTCTAACGGACCAAGACCGTTCTCTTAATACATCCATGACCAAGACAGCCTGGTAGAATTTTTTTACTATGAAGAAAATTATTTGGATAAATTTTATATCTATAAATGTAAATGATCTGAAAGAAAACCGAATAGGCTAGTCACCAATTTAAAAATGACATGAAATTATATTTTAAAACCTTAAAAAAGGACTGACAAATAAGAAAGCCATCCGGACTCTGAACATTTACAATGCCTTACAACCTCTTTAATGTAAATTTAATGCGCCCCTTTTTCGTGTATGTATGTATGCATTTAATGTTTTCAATGTGTTTATGGATCTGTACTTGAATAATAATAAGTTTTTTGAAGACAAAAAAAAAAAAAAAAAAGACAGCCTGGTAGCGAAGCTGATATAGCCTCTTGATTCACATTAGATAGAAACTGATGATTTAGGCTAAACAAACGATATTTCATGCAACAGTGAAGTTTTCATGTAGTTACTACTGATTTCTGATTTTGAAATGATATCCAAATTTGAAAAATGGGTCATTTTAAACCTTGTTAATATTGATGACAATGTGGTCAAACGGAAAACGAGCCATATTTCATTTAATTTAGCCCTCAAAAGTAGAATGGTGTGTTGTTTCGTTATGGACTTTCATATTAACAGCAAGAATTCAGTCACAACCAAATGTACAAAGGGGCGATTTTGCTTTAACAATTAACAGGTGAACCAGAAGCATACAGGTGAAACTCGAAAAATTAGAATATTGTGCAAAAGTTCATTTATTTCAGTAATTCAACTTAAAAGGTAAAACTAATTATATAGACTTATTACATGCAAAGCGAGATATTTCAAGCCTGTATTTGTTATCATTTTGATGACTATGGCTTACAGTTTATGAAAACCCTCAGAAAATTTGAATATTGTGAAAAGGTTCAATATTTTAGGCTCAAAGTGTCCCACTCTAATCAGCTAATTAATCCAAAACACCTGCAAAGGGTTCCTGAGTCTTTAAATGGTCTCTCAGTCTGGTTCAGGAGAACTCACAATCATGCAAAACGCTCCTCGGATATTACCTGCACAGTAACACACCTAATCTAAGTATTTCAAAAGGTCGAACACACATACAGATGTCTAGATACAGTAAAATCGCTACGTGATTACCGTTATATCCGAGGGTTGAAGTTGCATTTTAACGGGGCAGTGCAAGTTGCGGCTGTGGTTTAGCTGAAGCTAACGCAGCCTGAGCTTTCACGTTACAATATAAAAGGTGTTGACCGTTGACTTAACTAGCACGCAAACAGTTCATTTACATGTCTACGAGCATGTTAGCAAACTACACCAAAAGACAAATACTGAGGAATATTGATAGAAAGCAGGGGAAACTAGTAGGATACTTCCATACTTTTTAGCATTGGCTAATTAGCAACCTGCCTTCCATCAGATGTAGCTTCCGAGCTAGCTAGCAGCTAGCCCCAGAAGCTCATGAAAACAAGGCTTTCACCGGAGCAGTCTTACGTTATTTCCGAACCACTCTTTTCGTTTCAAAGTCGGAAATCAAATGAACGAAAAAGTACACGGACCCAATTACAGTTCACTGTTGTTGCATGAAATGTCGTTTGTGTTTAGCTTACATCAGTTTCTGTCATCTAATTTGAAACAAGAGGATATGAGGTTTGCTACCGTCTTGGTCCGTTCGAGCCATAGACTGTATGGTTCGAGCGTATGGGGAGACGACGTAGGTAAAAAAAAAATGACTGACTTGGATGTGGGCGGGGCTTGATGTCAAGCCCCGCTTCCCGCAGACTGCAGCGAGATGCTCCTCAGTGAGTGTGCGTCCTTCTGCTCCGGTGAGTTTGCAAGTCATCATTTATTTTTCTTGTTGTTGTCCCATTATATATGTGTTTGATTGGATTTCGAACACCTAAATACAATTTTAAGTTAGCAATTCGCTCTGCATTCATTTGTGGCTGTAAAGTTTCGTGCATAACATTAATGACTAATACATAGCACACAGAGTAAGCCAGAACCCAGCCGTTTGGTCTGAGGCTGATGCCGTTTGGTCTGAGGCTGATGCCGTTTGGTCTGAGGCTGATGCCGTTTGGTCTGAGGCTGACGCCGTTTGGTCTGAGGCTGAGGCCGTTTGGTCTGAGGATGAGGCCGTTTGGTCTGAGGCTGACACCGTTTGGTCTGAGCCTGACACCGTTTGGTCTGAGGCTGACAGAGGTTTTTCTGACGCCGTTTTGTCTGAGGCTGATGCCGTTTGGTCTGAGGCTGATGCCGTTTTGTCTGAGGCTGATGCCGTTTGGTCTGAGGCTGATGCCGTTTGGTCTGAGGCTGATGCCGTTTGGTCTGAGGCTGATGCCGTTTGGTCTGAGGCTGATGCCGTTTGGTCTGAGCCTGACACCGTTTGGTCTGAGGCTGATGCCGTTTGGTCTGAGGCTGATGCCGTTTGGTCTGAGGCTGATGCCGTTTGGTCTGAGGCTGACGCCGTTTGGTCTGAGGCTGATGCCGTTTGGTCTGAGGATGAGGCCGTTTGGTCTGAGGCTGACACCGTTTGGTCTGAGCCTGACACCGTTTGGTCTGAGGCTGACTGAGGTTTTTCTGACGCCGTTTTGTCTGAGGCTGATGCCGTTTGGTCTGAGGCTGATGCCGTTTTGTCTGAGGCTGATGCCGTTTGGACTGAGGCTGATGCCGTTTGGTCTGAGGCTGATGCCGTTTGGTCTGAGGCTGATGCCGTTTGGTCTGAGCCTGACACCGTTTGGTCTGAGGCTGACACCGTTTGGTCTGAGGCTGACACCGTTTGGTCTGAGGCTGACAGAGGTTTTTCTGATGCCGTTTTGTCTGAGGCTGATGCCGTTTGGTCTGAGGCTGACGCCGTTTGGTCTGAGGCTGATGCCGTTTGGTCTGAGGCTGACGCCGTTTGGTCTGAGGATGAGAGAGGTTTTTGTGACGCTGAGGCCGTTTCGTTTGAGTCTGACACCTGAGTCTGAGATCTGAGGATGTCCTAAAATGAACACCGTACCAGACCCACACAGCACAGGATCAGGTGCTACAGACTCTCAGCACAGTCATCCAGCACGGATGGCCTGGCAAAGAACGCAGCGTCCACCCTTCCATTCGTCCGTTCTTCCCTTACAGAGACGAGTTTGTAGTGGAGGATGGGATAGTTATCAAGGGCCACAGAACAGTAATTCCCCACTCTCTACACCGGGAATACATCAACATCATCCACAGAGGTACAGTTTTTTGGCCGACGATGAACAACGACATTGCAAAGGAGCTGCTGTCGTGCTCCATCTGCAATAGCACCAGACCACATCAGCAGAAGGAACCTCTATAACCACATCCAGTTCCAGTCTTGCCATGGTCCACAGTGGCTACTGATATGTTTGAGTAGCACGGACAACAATACCAGGTGCTGGTAGACTCGTACTCAGGATGATATGAAATTGACCTCCTCCATGACGCAACTTCAGCAGCTGTGGTCACAAAGCTGAAAAGACACTTCTCTGTTCACGGTATGCCTCACACCCTCATCAGAGACAATGCGAGGCAATACACAAGCCAACACTTAAAAGATTTCGCCAAGCAATGGGACTTTATCCATGTTACCAGCAGCCCGGAATATCCACAGTCGAACGGATTGGCAGAAAGGGCGGTCTGCAGTGCCAAACAACTGATGGACAAATCTCACAGAGATGGGACCGACGTCTTCCTCAATCTGCTGAACATCAGAAATATTTCCCATGACCAAGCATTGGGCTCACCTGCAGAACGTCTGATGTCACGACAGACATGCTCAGCTCTTCCTGCTGATGCATGATTGGCCACGGTCAGACTTGTCACATTCTCTGTAGTTATTGTGTGTCTCCACAGCTATCTGATGGGCTTTGCTGCTGTCATGTTTATAACAAGGCGTGTTCACGTGTTTCCAATTTCTATATCCATGAAGCCTCTCTCACCAAAATGGTGTCACAAAATACTGCATCCTTGTTAATGCTCACCACCAAAAATGTGTAAAAAACTTCTAATACCAATGTGAGGAGAAGCTTCTGGCCTTGTGTCCAAAAACTAGAGGCCTTGTCCTTCAGTTATTGCCCCTTCTGTACCGACAACCAACTCTCTCACTCCCAACTCGTAAAATACTGACGCCTGGTCAGTGGATCTCAGCATTGGATCCCGACGCAAAAATTTCACTTTAGCATCTGTATGGAACGCACCGGGCAGAGCAGTAGCTCGACCACAGCGCTGTAAGATGATGTAGTATTAAGAGCCACAACGGTAGAGTAGTATGAAAGACCAACAAATCTGTGTAAGGAGGTTGGTTGGGGGGGTGGATGGGTCAAACAACACAGGAGACCGGGGTTCATGTCCTGTTCTTGTCCCGCGTGTCACTGAAACGTACATTTTGTAACCCCACCTACCATCTTTTCCTAAACTTAACTGTCCCATTCTCATGCCGCATGTCAGCTAAACATACATCCCGACCCAGGGTGTCCTAAAGTGACGCTAAGAGTCCCGACCAAGCCATCTCAATATTGGGTGTTGTGATTCAAATAATGTAAATTGCACCATAATCATTGAAGACGATGAGATCCAGTTGGAAGCTCTAAAAAAATGGTGTAACCCCCCTTATCCCCCCCGTAAATTACACCTATGGATGTAAGGTGGCGTTAAGTGTCTTAAATAAAATTTATTATTATTAGGGGTCCAAGCCCGAGTCTGCAAGAACGGGCAATAGCAAAGCTATGCCGTTCGCACAGCAGGGCTGTAGAACCCTATTGTTTTTCTACTGATTAATCATACATTATTAGGGGTCCAAGCCCGAAGGGGCATGGGAACCGCATAATGCAAGGCAACGCGGTTCACATCTCCAGCGGAGCTGTGGAACCCTATTGTTTTTCTACTGATTTTTCCTCCTCTTCTTCTCCGCCTAAAACTCCGACTACAGCCTAAACCGTACATGGTGGGGGGTTGCCGTTTTCAGCACTGGTCTGAAACTCCACAAGCACCTCAGGCGCAAAAATTGACCCACTTCCACCACTAGGTGGCGCTATAGCAGAAAAAACGCGTTTGGCCCTATAACTCCCACACCGTACACCGGACATTTAAAATCCATATATCCACGCGTTCCCTGGATCCAACTGAATCATGTGATATAGGCCACGCCCATTTCCGCCTAGACTTTTATGCGTGAAAAATTGCGATTTATCAAAAACCTACTTTTTCGATCTCCTCCTAGACCGTGCGACCAATCTGCACGAAACCTGGGTCGTAGCATCTCCAGACCAAGTTAATAAGTTAATAAAGTTAAATAAAATAAGTTAATAAAAATAATTTTTATAGAATAAAAATTGCGCATATTACGCACGAACAAATTTGTGTTGCTAACTATTAAAACACCAACTTTGCCATATTTCGGCCAAAATAAATGCTATCAATGCCAAACTTTAGATTCTTGTTTGCCATGACCCTCTGGAGGTCCTCCACACGTTTTATGAAAATTGGTCTCTAGAGGGCGCTACAAGTACAAAAAGTTCTCATCTCATGAACGGCTCATCCGATTTTTTAGAAAATTTGATGGGTACCATCTAGGGACACTCCTGAGGCCATCTCTAGAGTGGGGTACTGAGGGGTCAAAGTGGGCGTGGCCTATGGGACCCAAGTCTAGATTCACCAGTTACACTAATGTGAACAACTTTAAATTTACAGGGTAGATGGACAATGGGTCATGGACCACACCTAACAAAAATTACACATGTGGACCACTAGGTGGCGCTATAATGTTTTTTTGCCTTTAACTCCCACAGTACGCATCGCAATGTGTCACCCACGTGTGCCAGGCTGCCAGTAGGCTACATTCATTTAAAATTAAACATTGCAGTTGGTGCTAAGTGGAGCGTCTGTCATAGTGTGATTAGTTATGTCGGTGACATTGATTCCCACGAAGCTGATCGCGGTTACGTGTCAGTTAAACTTTTCATCTCCAATCCTATCTGTATTTGTGAGAAGTGGCGCTGTCCTGAGATGAAACCTACTTTAAGGCTTAATTATCGAGTTAATAGGCATGTGTGTTCGCGTCGGCCGCTGTCCATTTCCTAAGGTTCTGAAATGCAAACCATTTTTGACTACTTTTTTTTTAAAGGGCGTGCGCCTGTGAGCACCCACGGAGGAAAACATAAATCAGCGCCTATGACACCATTTACAACAACCTGACCACCTCCCCTGCTCCTTCAACCACCACACCTGCCTCCCCCCTCCACCCTGTCAGTCATTCTCTCATTTCTCTCTGCTGTCCCCTGTGGTCAGGGGGGTTAAGAAGTTTGTTTATTGTAGAGAATTGTTAAAGGTAGTCTGTGTATGCATGGAGATGAACTGTTAACCACTACATTTGCAACAGCAATGTACCGCAGACGTCGCGGCTCACACCGTACCGCAAACCTTGACCTAAAACTCAGACTACAGCCTAAACCGTACATGGTGGGGGGTTGCCATTTTCAGGACTGGTCTGAAACTCCGCAAGGACCTCAGGCGCAATAATTCACCACTAGGTGGCGCTATAGCAGAAAAAACGTGTTTGGCCCTATAACTCCCACACCGTACATCGGACATTTTAAAACCATATATGCACGCGTTCCCTGGATCCAACTGAATCGCGTGATATAGGCCACGCCCATTTCCGCCTAAACTTTTATGCGTGAAAAATCATGATTTATCAAAAACCTACTTTTTCGAACTCCTCCTAGACCGTGCGACCAATCGGCACGAAATTTAGAAGGTAGCATCTTCAGATGGGCCTGACAAAACGTTAATGAAAATTATTTTGATAGGATAAAAATTGCGCATATTACGCACAAACAAATTTGTGTAGCTAACTATGAAAACACCAACTTTGCCATATCTCAGCCAAAATAAATGCTATCAATGCCAAACTTTAGATTCTTGTTTGTCGTAAACCTCTGAAGGTCCCCCACGCGTTTTACGAAAATTGGTCACTAGGGGGTGCTACAAGTACAAAAAGTTTATATCTCATGAACCGCTCATCCGATTTTTACAAAATTTGTTGGGTACCATCTAGGACCACTCCTGAGGCCAACCCTAGAGTGGGGTACTGAGGGGTCAAAGTGGGCGTGGCCTATGGGACCCACATCTAAATTTACTACTTACACTAACGTGAACAACTTTAAATTTACAGGGTAGATAGACAATGGGTCATGGACCACACCTACCAAACATTACACATGTGGACCACTAGGAGGCGCTATGTTTTTTTGCCTTTAACTCCCACATTACACATCGCACATTAGAAATCCTTACATCCACGTGTTCCTTCAATCAAGCTGAATCACATGATATAGGCCATGCCCATTTCTGCTTAAAATCCTTTTTCGCAATATTGCGCAATGCGCAAAACCAACTTTTTCGAACTCGTCCTAGGCCGTGCGACGGATCAGCACGAAACCTGGTACCTAGCATCTCCAGATGGACCTGACCAAAAGTTACTCAAGGAATTTTGCTACGGCCAAACAAATTTTCATAGCTAGCTACCACACACGTATCATATCATATCTCGGCCAAATTAAATGTTATCAGCAAAGAACTTGAGATCCTTGTTCGACATCCCACTACGATACTCTGTACCAAATTTGGCAAAGATCGGCCTTTAGGGGGCGCTATAAGCAACATTTATTTGTTTTGCAACAGCAATAACTCAATGCATTTAAATGGGAAATTTGCAATTGCAATATCTCTGTCACATTAAGTGCAATCAACACAAAACTTGTTTCTCGTGCTCGTTCGGCATGCCGCTCTGAGGCTCTGTACCAAATTTGGCGAAGATCGGCCATTAGGGGGCGCTATAATCAACGTAGATGAGTTTTGGCCCTTTTACTCAATGTTAATGGGATATTTGCAATGGAAATGTACCACAGATCTTGCAGCTCACACTTCTCAATATTTACTGATGTTTGCCTCCTACCGTTAGGTTTTGGTTTTTACTTTTGCGTGCTCCTTTGGTTTTTTACAATAAACAAATTCAACTCTTTTCTCTCACTTTTTCAATCCAAAATCAATACCATTCATAGGTGCCGATACCGTGCAATTAAACATTGCAGTTGGTGCTAAGTGGAGCGTCTGTCATAGTGTGATTGGTTATGTCGGTGGCATTGATTCTTAATTTCCCACGAAGCACCCATGGAGGAAAACATAAATCGGCGCCTATGACGCCATTTGCAACAACTTGACCACCTCCCCTGCTCCTTCAACTACCACACCTGCCTCCCCCCTTCCATCCTCTCGGTCACTCTCTCATTTCTCTCTGCTGTGTCCTGCGGTCAGGGGGGTTAAGAAGTTTGTTTATTGTAGAGAATTCTTAAAGGTAGTCTGTTTGCAACGGCGACGTACTGCAGATGTCGCGGCTCGCGCCTCTCGATATTTACCGACGTTTGCCTCCCCGCCGCCCGGCTTTGGGTTCCGCTTTTGCGCGCTCCCCGGGGCGTCAGGGGCGACTGGCGTGGGTGGCTTGGGCCCCGTCATAACTGCTTGCAGTTCTAGTTATTATTATAATCACAAGGAGGTAACAAAGGTTAACGTAGAACAGAGTATAATAATGACAGTGTGACATGCTACCAGTGGTGGAATGTACAGTAACTAAGTACATTTGGTACAAGTACTGTACTTAAGTACGAATTTGAGGTACTTGAACTTTACTTGAATCTTTTCTTTTCATGCCACTTTCTACTTCTACTCTGCTACATTTCAGAGATTAATACTGTACTTTTTACTCCACTACATTCATCTGACAGCTTTAGTTACTAGTTACTTTACTAATTTAGATGTTTGCACACAAAACCATGTAGTTTATAAAATATAATGTTTTATTATAAATTAAACTACCCAACAATATAAAGGCCTACAAGTCCAGCTGAAATGATTGGCCGATTAAACAGTTAGTTTCCAGTTTCTAAAATGTGAAGATTTTTCTGCATTGAGTATTTTTACTTTTAATACTTTAGGTACATTTTCCTGATGATACTTACATACTTTTACTCGGTAATATTTTCAATGCAGGACTTTTACAGTGTGGTATTAGTACTTTTACTGCAGTAAAAACTAAATACTTCTTCAACCACTGCATGCTACATTAGTTCCTTAACAAAAAAACAGTACTACAACATTCTCAGCATGAATATCAGTGTTACATGTTGTAACTACCATGTTGAGGGAGGGTCTCTAAACTGTCTGATAACAAATGTCTTCATTTGTCCCTTAAGTGTTTCATACTGTGCTTATGTGCAATTGTGCCCTTCAATTGAAATCTTGGACAAAACTGTCCTCCCGAGACAGAGAGATTTTGGAGGCTGTTGGTGAAATGTGGTTATGACAGCTGATTAGTGCAAGCAAATGCCCATACTTCCAATTTGTGTCCAGAGATTGATAGTAAATGCATGAGGAGGTGGATGGAAGACAGATGTTTTTCATACCGTAGATGTAACAATTGGAGGAGCAGCGGAAAGTGGAACAATTAGGTCCTTTTTTCCTCGCTACGCCGCTTAACTGATGTAATGCACTTCATCATTATTGATCCTGATGAGATATTTTGACAGTTCATTTCCAACCACTATAATGCTGGGTCTCTGTGGAAACGTTTTCATTAAGTTGTCTAACTGTTGATTCAGAAGCTTTTGCAGTATGCCAACATGTGATGGAGTATTTGTAGATAAAGATAATAATTTTACCATCCCAAATTACTGGTAATTGGCAGCTAATAAAAAAAGTCACCTAATGAACCCACAGAGAATAATCACCCAAATTAGCAATTCCCCACAAACTTTGCTCTCATCAATAGCATTTCCAGCAGCAGAAGCAGCAGGCAGCTGTTTCCAGCAAAGAAATCTCTACAAAGACAAAGAACAGTAGGACAAAATTAGAAACCAGCTGGTAAATAAAGTAGAACGAGCTAAAAGAAGAGTGAATATTGGACAAACACACGTTAGCCATAAAAACCTTCCCTTGTAAAAAAAAAAAATACCCAGAACGGTATATAATTGTAATACTCCATGGGCAGCATGATTAATGAATTTGAAAGTATGCAACATTGATAGTATGTAACGTTGATATACACACTAGTATATACCTTTTTTACACATCAAGTAGACAGCCAGCAACATTAGCAATCATTTAGAGTGGTGTCTATGTTGACCTGATGATGGTCCAGAGACCGAAAACAGAGCTAAAAGACAGTGAATATTGGACTTACATTCATCCGGTGGTCAGAAACCTGACTCCAAATAAATGATAATATTCCTCTGTAATGGCTGGATGTGTGAATAGTGCTTTAATTGCTGGGACTCTTTGGTGAGAAGCAGTCCCTGATAGGCCGGCTTGTGGTCCGTTTTTTTCCCAGACAGCTGGCGGGTTATTCTGTACAGTTCCTTGGCGTTCTTTTCTCTGGCTGCTGCTTCTGCTTCCTTGGCCAGCTCCTCTATTTGTGCTTTCTTGTCCCTCTTGCAGCTTTTACGGACCACCCTGTTCTTTTCTTGGTAGTCTTGTCGGAGGCGTTTCTTCTTGTTGTTGTCTGTCTCTCTGTTGAGTTTTGCTTTGGTATCTCGTCTAGCTTCGATCTCACTCCAAGTTGCATCTGTGACCCAATCTTTTCTTCTGGGGTCTCTGTAGCCCAGGACAGATTCGCAAGTGTTAGTGAAAGCCACCTTGCATCTTTCCCATTTGTTGTTTATGTTATCTCCTGCTGGGGCTTGGAACCGGTTGCGGAGGTGGATTCCCCATTGGTTTATTGGCATTTCTTTAAATCAATCACAATCGTCTTGGGCCACTGTGCCTCTGCAAAATAGCCTCGGGAAGGAACTTGTTATGGTGGAACATGTGTACATTTAAAAGTTGTTTTAGTCGTGCAACAGAAAACTCAGATTGGACAGATAGTCTAGCTAACTGTCTGAATTTACCCTGCAGAGATCTGAGGAGCAGTTAACCATAGTCCTCATAAATCCACCAGAGTTTAAAATGCCAACACAAAGAAAGCGGAAGGTAAAGGAACGTTGTGGATATAGACTAGATGACTTTACCCATTACCTATGCATTACTTGATAGGGCTGGTTCTTTGCTTTACCTTTAGTTAAGTCTGAATCAGAATTATTATAAAGTAGGTTTTCACTTTAAGATTTTAAAGACCATAAGTAACAACACTGAGCTCAATATTTTTGTCGAGTTAAATTCTTGTATTAGGCTACTTGCCATTTGAGGGGTAAACCAACCTCTCTGTGGGGGTTTTCAGGCAAAGCCTCAGTGTGTTGCTCATGGTGTGTGGGCATGTCAAGTGTTATTATTGTCGGACTGGGGAAAGGAGAAGGAAGACCGCAGCGCAGGCAATGCACTGTAGAGGTTATCACACCAAATATCAAGGGAAACAGCCTGCCCTGCTCACACTGAGAATCTGTCAGTCCTGACCCAGCCGAGAGGATCCACACCATTAACAGCCCGGTATGCTAAAGGATTCTGGGTACTGTCCAATTAATACAGTCTGTTGTAGGCTTGTAACAATTATTACATAATTGTCTAATTGTCCATTTTATTTTTTTTACATAATCATGGTTTATTTGTTTGCCCGCAATGAATTGCTCACATTAGCTAAGGTCTTAAGGCGTATGACTGGTAATTGTTGAGTTTGTTTAGATGTGCCAAAGGGTCGGACTATATATTTTTTATTATTTCAATTGTTAGTTGTTGGCACTTGACCCCACACACGGTCATAGCAACAAAAATAACAAGGGAGATACAGTTAGAATTTTTTTTTTATTGATAATAAAGAGGCATGGTTTACTTCATAGGCTGTGTATTACATTATCTGGGTCAGATAACAGTGCTATATAACCAAAACATCTATCCTGGAATTCATTCAAAACTTTAATTTGTTTAAAAAAGTAATACATTAAAGCAGCCATATTATGCTCATTTTCAGGTTCATAATTGTATTTTAAGGTTGTACCAGAATAGGTTTACATGGTTTAATTTTCAAAAAACACCATATTTTTGTTGTACTGCAGTGCTCTCTCTCACTGCTGCAGATCCTCTTTTCACCTGGTCTCTGTTTTAGCTACAGAGTGAGACCTCTTTTCTTCTTCTTCTTCTTCTGTACTATCTTTGATTGCACTGCACATGCCCAGTAGCTCAGATGTAGATCATGTCAGCTAGCTAGCTCCATAGACAGTAAAAGAAAGGCTGTTTCTACAACTTCGGTCAGTTACAAGGCAGGATTAGCTGGGAGACTTCTAAATGAGGGCGCACATGTAAGTAGTTCTTTTGTAGATTATGGTGAACTTGTGTGTGTTGTAGCAGTGCTTTGCTATTGAGAACGAGGTAGCATGCTAGCGTTAGCATGCTAGCATTAGCCATAGCGTTAGCATGCTAACGCTACGAGCTAATGGTTGCGGTTAGCCTGCTCGTTTCGGCTTGTGACGTCACAAGCCGTGCCGATTTTGAACAGCTCACCCAGAGACTGAAGGCAGGACACATTCAGAAACTGTATCTCACTCTAAACAGCATGGATGGATTTTTTTCAAAGTTTGTATGTGTGTGGAAGCACCAGAGACACAAAATAACACCCCAAATCCCAGAAAAAGTGTTTTTTTCATAATATGGGCACTTTAATACATTTTTTTTTTAAATTTGCCTGGAAGAGACAGGAACTAATTGTACAGCAACATTTGGAATTGTTACAGCTCTTGTCTGTTGTGATCAACATAATCTTAACTAATGGGTGTATTAAGTCCTCTGTCAAGGAGCAGAGCACAACACAGCCAATAAACGAAAGACACAAAACATATGTTGGTCAACACGGAAACCGTAGCAAAACGGTGCACACCATTTTGAGATTGAACGTGCCCCCGGTTTGGTGCATCGAGGCAAAATCTGTGTTCACTGACCATATCTGGCTGACCACGCTATAGCTGGGGATGCTGCACAGAAGTGCTGTGAATGGATACATTGTTGATAGCACAAGCTTAGCTAGTTAGCCTAGAGAATTCAGCTGGGTATTTAAAATGCAGACGTGAGAATGACATTGATCTTCTTAAGGGTGTGGATTTTGTTTCAACATTAGTCATAGTATAGTCATATACTATATTGTTATAGTAGTATAGTATAGTATATGCCAAATATTTCTAGTACATTCAATGTATATTTACATTGTTCAAAAGATATTAGATAATAATAATCAGGGCTTGCTGCATAGACTGTATAAGTGAAGCCAAAACATCTGGATCAGCCCCTGGTGGCTGGCTGCAGTACAGGTCTAATCCCGCCCCCTCTATATTAACGGACAGGACATGGGTCAACTAAAAACTTCGTCAAAGTTCATGTCAAATCATTTTTTCCAAAAGATGGTTTCTGTCTGTTTAGGTAGTTCTGATCACACTGATGTTTGTTCAATAGTTAATTGTTTAAAAAAAAAAAGTTTTCTGATAAGTTTGGTTTGTATTAGTTATTCAAGGCTAAAAAATAGGGGTGACACATCATGATTGACAGACGTGAGATTGACATTGATCTTCTTAAGGGATCTGGATTTTGTTTCAACATTGGGGTTTGTTTTGTCCCCCACAAAACATTTACAGTCAAACACTTCATTTCCTGTATTCTGATGAATTGTTATGTAACAATTTGTGCATAACAAACCTGTTGAACCTGAAGTTACCTCGTTAATGCCAAATCTTGCTTCGTAGTACAGGCCTCTGGGATATACCCATGTTGACTGGCTTGGTTTGAATTTCCAAAAGGAGGATTGAACCCAGATCAGACAACCCTGGTGAAACCCTGGTCATTTGTGTGAAAGTGGTAACTATATGTATAATGGGTAGGCCATTTGTGTATCACATTGTCAGACCTATTGCCACAACAACACAGTGTACACAGCTCACAGTGTGAGCTACAGTTTTTGACAAGTACTGGCTGTATTAAAACAAGCCGGTGCTGTGTAAAACATAAGGGTTTGCAGTGGTGGTTTAACTGTGGCTTGTGGTTTCAGTTTTGTTTTGGCATTTTGGCATTTTGGTGGAATAAATCTGCTATTCGTTCAGCAACATTTGTGCTTTGCGTCAGACAACATTTGTGCCACGCTGTGTGATGCGCTCTGATGCAGACATCGAGTGACTGAGTTTCTTTTAAGTTCATTAGGACACACCTGTGCACAATAATAAATAAAACAACACGTTTGCTGTAGAGCAGACAGAGCCTCTACCACTAGGCCACCCAGGGGCACATAACCAATGAAGAACCGTGTGTGTGTGTGTGTGTGTGTGTGTGTGTGATGTTCTGTTAATGTTCATATTACTGAATGTAGTTGCGACTTGACTGTCTGGTGAAAATGCTGCGTCATGTTTACTATTCAGTGACCATGTTTGTAAACACAGTGGAAATCCCTTTGATCTCCGTAATCAGCTAACGTCCGTATCACCTGGTGTTAGACTGCTGCCATTAAGGGACACAGAGAGCGACCTGTGAAAAGAAGCTTCAGACAGCCTAAACTATAGGTGGCAGCAATGAAATGACCTCATCGTGAGCACCAGAAGGCCTTTGCGAATGTATTGGTATATAATTTGTGTAGATAAAAATAAAAAAAATGACTCTGAAATCGCAGTTTCAAAATGCTCTGCATTTGCATTTTGGCTCAAGAGTGAATGAGGATAAATAACATTATCATCAATAAAAGATCCACCAACCGTCTTGTCGCTCTGAAGCAGATAATTCAAAAACTATAAGTCCTATAGCTTACATGAGCACTAGACAAGAATACCAACGTTTTAACATATAAACTATGTATGACAAGACAAAATTGTGGGCGTGAGAGAAATTTATAGAGAAGGGACTAAGATGATTTTTTTAAGGCTCCGTGCTCTAGCAATGCTGTCACCCAATACACACCCATTAAAAACGCAGAAAAATCCTGAAATGAACACTAAACTTGTGATTTTAGTAAATACTAAACAGTGATTTCACAAAAACTGTAAAAGATATCAAACTGCTGAGATAGAGCCTAATAGCTGAATTGTTCATGAATGGTTTAAAGTTTGAATTGCGTCTGTAGGTGAAAGTATGAAGGAGATAGATTTTGATTTAGAATGGGATTTGAAGGATTTGAAGCCTGCTCTCATTGACTTTAATTGTAAAAAAAAAATAATAATGAAAAAAGCTTAATATTTTAAAAATTATAAATAGCAGAACAAATGTTGAAGAAGTCCCATCATGTGCTTAAAAAGCTGAACGTTTTGTTATTTCTATGGTTTTTGTAGCTGAACATATGCAGAAGTAAGAGGCAACAAAAGAAAGTTGAAGAATGAAGATTTGGATAACATTACTGTGAATGCTGCTGAATCAGCATTCACACAATTATTCTCCTGTATTTTTCAAAACGTTCTGCATATTCAAAACATCACACGTGTTTCAAGATTATTATTTTTTCAATAATTTTTTTTTTTTTTATGTATCATGTACATCTCAACAACAAATCTATTAGAGAATGAGACCGTGTTAAAGCCATAAGCTCCAAAGTTTAAATCTACATAAATCACATCTTTATTTTTCACGGCCCTGTTGTGTTCTTTAACCCCCCGATGTAGCACAAGTAGACACAATTCATGTTTTCCAGACATGTTTTGAGCCCCCTGAACAGTTATGTTTACCTCTTTTAGAGAGTGGGTTGTCTTCCATAATTTTTGAGGGAGACAAATCTACCTCTTCTAAATATTGGTGGGGACATATCCCCAGCATCCCCATTTCCCAAAAGTGTTGAACTCTTTTCACCTTTTCATTTAATATCAGCTAAAGGCACATTTGTATTGCCATGTGCTTATTGAAGTGAATACAGTTTGGATTTCATTGTTGAAGCGTTGGGTTAAACAACTAAAACAAATTATTATTTTGCAAATAAAGCAGGAAAAATGGTCAATAAAGGAATTTGACTGATTGATTTACAGTTAAGGGATTTAACTGATTCAGTGCAACCTTTCTATTCTCCCTTCTGCACAGTGCAATGCAATTACCATCCATAATGTGCATTCAATCTGCAAACATATGTGTTAAGGCTTGCTTCTAAATATAGACTGAAAGGTTCAACCCAGAAGTCTATTTTGGTTTTCTTGCAGATTGAAACGTGACCCAGAGATTCAACTGTATTTCAGTGGTTAGGGTAAGGATGAATGTGAGTCTTCCCAGATAGGCAAGATGAGAAGATCAGAGGGTGAAATGGTTGGATAATCATGTCTTCTTCATATTTAATTGCTGTATGAAGGCATGCCATTTTTAGCCCCTTCATCAGCAGGGCAAGTTTAGCTGCAGTGCATGTGTGTGTATATATGTGTACCTTCATCCTATGTCAGTGTCAGGTGTTATTGTTGCATGGTACTATCTACCATTAATTCTTGTCTTTAATATACTGTATATCTGTTAATAACAAGCTTCCTTATAGCAAATACAGACATTTTGTTTGCTTCAGTGTAGTTGTGTGGCTTTTATTTAACAAAAGGCCTTCCCTTTCTAACCACTACATCATGCAGTCAAATGCCAAGATGAATATACCATATTTAAACTTTATAAAAAATATCTTAAGTTTATTGTTTACATGAGATTTATATATCTATATACCAGCGTCAATTTTGCCAAAAAAGTATAAATAATTCTAAATGTCTAAAGCCCAACTGACAACCCCTTAGCTGCTGCAATGTTCATTCCACCCTATTTGAAAGTGTGGAACAGAATGTACAATGTACTGATGGTTTTGTGTTTCTTTTACACAGCCTTAGTAGTTTGTTTTAAAAATGTCAAATTTGTCCTAAGGGTGACGCTAAACTAGACCCATGGGGTCTTCAAAGGACAAATCTTTAATGCACTGCAATTCTTATGTATTCCACGTATCTATTACTGTCAGCACCACAATGACCGCAGCTGTATAAGATCATGAAAATCCTGGCAGGGACAAGATTGTGGTGGATGTGTGGGTCCTAAAACACAGGGCTTTCAAGCGGGGGAGCGGAGGTCGTGTTCAGAGAGAAGTTAGGGGCAAAACACAAGAATTTCACCCAGGAAACAGGTGTTCGTGTCCCAGGAGTACTACATTTCAAATGCAAGGCCCTCAGGCCGAACCCGGCCCCTAGCAGATTTTGAACCGGCCCGCCTATTAATTTAGGTTCACAATAAAGTTTGGCCCTGACTAGTTGTGCGCCAAAACAAAAAGACGGGAAACTGTTTTCAAACTGCAATTAAGCAAGACTCAAGCAGAATTGGGCAGATTTACCAACTTTGAGACTCCCCCAGAAGGAGAGAGTTTTCATACTTGGATGTGAAACAGGTCGTTGTAAAAAATGTAATCATTGTTTTGCTTGATTTGCTGATGGCTAAGGAACTTTTTGTCAACTTTTGTAAGGCTTTATGTCGTCCGAAGTTTGACAAAAGTTGAAACGAGTGACAAAAAAGCAACAAAATGTTGCAAAAAACGACAAAGATTTAAAAAAAGTGACAAAAACATCTGAGAAAGCCACAAACTGCAACGGCCGCTGAAACTCACGGTGCCCTGTGTCCGGCTCACAGTCACCCTTTCTCGGCTAAATTTAACTGTAAAGACTGCTAAACTTAACTGTCATGTGACCTGTCATCACGTGACCGTGGTTCCTATGTTTTCCTTTTGTATTCTTGTCTTTTATTTATTGTATTGTATTTGCTGTAAAGCACTTTGTGATTTTCATCTGTGAAAAGTGCTTTTTTAATCAATCAATCAATCAACATTTTAATCAATCAATCAATATTTATTTATATAGCGCTTTACAGCAACCAGCAGGTATCCAAAGTGCGTTACATGAAGTAACAACAGTAGTTTTACTGTTGTTACTTCATGTAACGCACTTTGCTTTTATGTATTCCTTTTCTGATTTTACTGTATGTTATCAGAAAAGGAATACATAAAAGCAGGAAGAACAGAGAATGTCCCAATGCTACTATGTATTAAAAACCATTATAAATAAATACGTTTTCAGGTTAGATTTAAAACGAGCTACGTAAATAAATAAACTTTACTTACTTACTTACCGGCCGGCAGTCGGCGTGATTTTGTAGGATATCATACGATTTTTGTGCATGCAATATCATACTAACCCTTTCATGAGAATGCGTTGACTATCCATAGTAAATGTTAGGATATCTGCAAGTGATTGTAAAAATATCTGGACCAAAGCATTCAACAGACAGATGGATGGACAGAATGAATCAATAGAGCAAAACTGATGGTAATTGGGGATTAGGCTTATTCTAGTCTATATCCACGAAGTTCCACTTCCGGGATTGCTCCGGTGCCACCGGAAATTCCGTCAGATGAATTTTTATTTGGCCGGATCAAATTTGATTGGACTTCAGTTCCAAACGAATAAATTCAATTTCAAATTATACTATTCAGATTCAGTTTTTCAATGCAATGATTCAAATTAAACAATACAATTTCAAATTATGTGATTCAAATTCAGTTTTTCAATGCAATGATTCAAATTAAACAATACAAATTCAAATATAAATGATTCAAATTCAGTTTCTGGTGGCACATATTTCAGCCCATAGATGTCGTTTTAATTCTCTTTGAACAGATATATAGATCAATAAAAAAGCTATTTGATGGTCATGTTGATGGTCAAAGAAACAGCCACTGTATCCAAAAGTCATTACAATAATAATTCATGAAGGATTTATGAGACATTTTGTGAAGATAAAAAGTTCATTTTTTTGTTAAATTATTGGACTCTGTATATCACAGCCAAAGTGTTTTCTTCATTCAGGCCTCTGTGTGTGTAAATATTGCCAAGATTACATGGCCGGAAATTGTGAATCCAAACAAGAGTCATCCCGTGACACTTGAACAGGAAACATTGTTTATGCTTCACACCAGGTGAATGGCATAATGAGCAAGAGTACCGAGCAGATAAAAAGCCTCCTGAGCATTTATTATGTTTCTTTCCTTTGGCTCCACATACAGCATATAATTATTCTCCAGGCTACACAAAAACTGACCACTTAGTAAAGACGGAAAGAAATCATGAACTTGTTTCCTGTAAGTTGCATGGAATTAGTCGGTCTTCTCCACTCTAAATGTCAGTGGAAACACTCTGATGGGGTCTTGGGATCGCAGTGGAAACGGGTGTTGGTCCTCACACTGCGAGATAATGACTCATCTTGTGCTAATGAGCCTCTTGGAGATGCAATAAATGAGAAGTTCAACTGAGCAATATCGGTTTCTCGTGACAACATAGTTGCCAGGGGATTTAAAAGACAATACCGAGCACATTCATAACAAGTCTGATGTCTCATTATTCCTATTACTGACAACATGTGATAATATCAATATTTCAGCTAGATTCACAACAATAAGAACAACAACGGCACCCCTTCTCTTCTCTGCTTCTTTTCATAGTCAGATTCATCTACCAACCCTTATAGAGCTGGCTCAGGTTTGCCTTGGACCAGCTCTTAGTTATGCTGTTATAGTTGTAGACTGTCGGAGGACTTCCTTTGACACACTGAGCTCCTCTCTCCTCTATCTTTCCATCTGTGTGCATTCATGTTCCAGAAATGCTTGTTACTTAGTTGGCTGCAGGGAGCTTATTCCCCGAAGTCCTTGTTTTCTCACCTTGCAGATTTCCTTGGATTAGGGTGGCACCTGGATCATGGTTGCAGCTGCTGCCATGGTCCTGCTCTGCACCCTGCTACGCTATGCTGTGCCCTGAACTGCTACAAATATTGTTTCTAGTCATAGTTCCATTATCTTTATTGTTACTATAATTGCCACTGTTCATCATACCAACTGCTATAATTATTATGAATCATATTTCTCTATATCTGTATATCTGTATCAGTGTCTCTGTGTCCCAAACAGCACCGGCAGACGCCCGCCCACCAAGAGCCTGGGTCTGTCTGAGGTTTCTGCCTAAAAGAAAAAGAAAAGAAAGATTGTTGGCTCTTTGCAAATCTTTGTCTGTAAAGTATCTTAATGTGGCAGTACGAGTGAGAATGACACGAGTGACCTATGACACTCGAGAAGCTAAACTTTCCGACAACGCCACTTGGGATAGGCCCAAGACCTCTCAAGCACACAGATCCGTTTATCCAAAATAAGGGGGGTCAGAGACAATTAAGTAATTATAAAATATACAATTTTATCTATTATAAATGCTAAAATGGTTCCATCTTCTCTGTTAAAAAAAGGAATAGGTAATGGATATTAGGAAAGCAATAAACAAGAAACAAAACACAATTAAAATCAACAATCGAGCATGCATAATGAGAAAACAGCAAATCAACCAAAATGAAAAGAAACAAAAACCCACATGCAATATGTACAACAGTTAATACAAATCTTTACAGAGCCAATTTTGTACCAGTACCCAGAACACTTTTGTACTAGTATCCAGACCACTTTTGTACCAGTCTCCAGAACACTTTTGTACCAGTCTCCAGAACAGTATCAGTGGGAGAAGAACGCGCTTTAATTAGTTGTGGCACCACGATAGCCCCACAGCAGCCCGGTCCAGCGATTTACAGGACACGCCGCCCTCAGATCCCGGCGGAGGCACCCACCCCGCGCACGCACACAGCGGCCCACACGAGACACCCAACGCCAGCAGCCCTGGTGTACATCTACCCACGTGGGGACATCCACAGCCAAGACAGGGTCGGCTCACACCGCAGCAAACTGACGACCTAGGGCAGCAGCAAAAACGTACAGCACGCCAACCCGGACACGTCTCCACAAGCACCCAGCAGGAGAAGACCAAAAAAAGAACGAGTACACACACACAGGCTTAAATAGAGCCCCCACCTCTCCCAATCAAAGGGGATGAGCCCTAGGTGTACTGATGCGCACTCCCGTGCACAGGTAAGAGGGAGGGGAAAACCTCATCCTGTCACATCTACCCCCGTTTTTTTTGTATCGTCGTCCCGGCGATAAAGACGACCTTTTAGGTCACGACCAAGGCCGAAAAATGACAGATTGAAGATTTAACGTTGGGTCTGGAGGTCTCCCAACCAGACCACTAGCCGTACTACTCGCAGGCTGAGGAAGCCGATGAACATTCGAATGATGACCGGCAGTGGGACGAGTGGTCCGACGCATAGCTTGCCCACTCGTACTGGGCTGCTCCAAGGCCAAGGACAACAGCACTTGCGACTGAAAAGATGGAAGCAACAGGCCCCGATCTGGCCTGGTTGCTGTGGAAGGTTCCGAGGGACCAGGAGCTGGAGCACTTGATGTAGTACTGGACACCAATAGCCACAAGTCACTATTCGATGACTTGTCCAGCTGAGCCACACCCAAAGGCGATGGTGATTTAGTTGGAAGAGAATCAACCTCAACTGGCTGTACCACAGCCTTCAACATGTTGCGATGGACATTCCTTACTTTGTGCAGTGTGTTCACTGGTGCCACCGCATAAACTGCTCCTCCCGATGAAACGCTCACTACCTGAAGAACCTCCGAGCTCCACAGGTCCCGCAGTTTATGACGGCCCCTGGCGCCATGATCCCTCACATACACCAACTGTCCCACCAGCAGCGGCACATCTCTCACATGTTGGTCATGCCGCTCCTTCCGACGACTTGCCGCTGTGAGCAGCTGTTCACGAGCACAATCGAAGGCAACCCTCAACCTTTCCTGGTGCTCCGCCACCCATCCTTCCACATCACCTGGCCTTGGTTCTTCCACACGCCCCAAAAGGAAGTCAATGGGAAGCCTTGGTTCTTGACCAAACATCAAGTAATAGGGGGACTCCCCAGTACCCTGATGAGGTGTTGTATTATAACAGAAGAGGACATAAGGTAGACAAGATGCCCAATCCTGCTTCTGTGGCAAGGGCAATGTTCGAAGAAGGTTGTGCAGCGTACGATTGAAGCATTGCCCATTTCCGGCCGGATGGTAAGGGGTAGTACGAAATTTGGTTACCCATACATCAAGCAAAGTTGTTGGATCAAAGTGCTTTCAAAACTCCTCCCTTGATCAGAGTGCAAGCGGCTTGGCACACCAAACTTATAGAACCACTCAGCCACAAGAACCTGTGCCACAGTAGAGGCCCTCTGATCACGTGTAGGCACAGCTACTGTGAACTTGCTAAACACATCTGTCATGACCAACACGTTTTCAAATCCATTTCGAGAAGGCTCCAGCAGTGTAAAATCAATGGCCAATATTTCATTTGGTCGAGAGGTAAGTAGATGGCCCATAAAACTATGTGGCACCTTAGCGGAGTCCTTAGCGACCTGGCACCGTTTGCACTCTTGCACCCAGTTCCGGATGTCAGCAGACATCCCGGGCCAATAACAACGCTGCCGGACCAACTCTGTGGTCCTTTCGATACCTTGATGGCCATGATGCTGATGAAGCAGACTCAGGGTTTCCCGCTTGAGAGCTGCAGGCAGCAAAAGTTAGAGAAATTCTTCCCCACCATCTGAGCGGAGGACCCGGCGGAACAAAACCCCATCCCGCTCCACCAGGCGTCCCCACTGGCACAACATCATCAAAGCTGGTTTAGAAAGATGCCGCCGTTCAACGTAGGTTGGGATTTCTGTTGCCAGAACACCAAAATCTCCTTCAACAAGGGATCATTCTGTTGTAGCAACCGAAGGTCAGAAGCTGAATGGGCTGGGAGCGCAGAGACCAGGGCCTACTACCGACTACTACAGACTGCTCCGACGGTTGGCCATGCTGCAGGTCAAGAAGGACTTGGCCTCCCGGCAACAACGGGACAACAGAATCTGAACCTGAAGCATACTGTCTGGAAAGGGCATCAGCATTCCGTTTACTATGACCGGATCTGTACTTGATCTTAAAATCAAAAGCTGCAAGCTGAGCCGCCCACCTATGCTCCGTAGCCCCCAGTTTAGCAGACTGGAGATGGCTCAACGAATTGTTATTGGTATACACCGTGCACTTGTGACCCAACAAGTAGTCTCGAAACTTCTCCGTCATAGCCCATTTAAGGGCTAAGAACTCCAACTTCATGGAGCTGTAAGTCGCCGTATTGCGCTCCGTCGGCCGAAGTCCTCTGCTGGCGTAAGCCCACCGTCAGTCTCCTGGGAGAGGACAGCTCCCAGGCCACTATAGTTAGCGTCTACCTCTAAAATGAAGGGACGCAAAAAGTCCGTGAAAGCCAACACAGGAGCGGAAACAAGCCAGTCTTTCAGCCCCTCAAAACTCTGCTCGCATTGCGGAGTCCACACAGCCTCCAGAGCCTTACTGGCACCCTTCTTGGACTTTTTGCCAGACATCTCAGTCACCAAGCGATGCAACGGGCCCGCCAGCTGGGCAAACCCCTCAACAAATCGACAATAGTAGCTGGCAAATCCCAAAATTGAGCGCAGCTCAGACGCATTCTGTGGCCGCCTCCACTCAGCCACAGCCTCACACTTCTTGGGGTCAGTAGACGCTCCCTGGGATGAGATAACATGACCTAAATACCCCACTTCTTGTTGGAAAAAGGAACATTTCTCAAGCCTAGCCTTCAAGCCTTCGGTCTGGAGGCGCCTGAGCACCATCTCAAGACGCTGCAGATGTTGATCTACAGAGGATGAAAACACGATGATGTCGTCGAGATAAAGCAAGAGAGACTGACCCTGCTGGTCGCCAAACATCCTCTGCATCAATCGCTGGAAGGTGCCCGGCGCATTACATAGGCTGAACGGCATGCGATTGAACTCAAAAAGGCCGAAGGGGGGTACAAAAGGCTGTTTTGGGCCTATCTTGCTTTGTAACAGGGACCTGATTGTAATCACTGGCAAGATCGAGAGTTGAAAACCAGCGGGCCCCCGACAGCGCATCAAGGCTTTCCTCTATTCGCGGCAAAAGAAATGCATCCTTCCGAGTCTTGCTGTTTAGCAAGCGATAGTCCACACACAAGCGCAGACTTCCATCCTTTTTCCACACTAACATAATTGGTGAAGCATACGGACTACAGCTCTCCCGTATGACCTGAGACTCAAGCAGCTGATTGATATGCGTCTTCACTGCCTCATACTCTGAAGGCGGAATGCGGCGATATCTCTGCCTGACTGGGATCTCATCAAGCAAGGGTATGTCATGAGAAAGAAGATTGGTACACCCCAAGTCGTTTTCATGAGTGGCAAAGGCAGAATCATACTTTTTCAATAAGGACCTTACTTTTTCCCTATCTGGATCAACCAACGCAGGCAGATCCACAGACCCCACCCTATCCGGCACAGAGGAAGAAACAGTTTGAGTGTTAACTGTTGCCAGAGTGGTCCTATCCTCAGTCACACCAGCCGGCAGACTAACAACCTGCGCTGTACTGAGATTGCCCAGACCAGTCCGTGGGTAAAGAAGAACAGCTGTCGTCCCCACGTTGACCACAGGAACATACACCGTGCCCCGGACGACCCATACCAAGCAAGATGAAACAAACAGCCCAGCGGGCAGCCCAGTCTCAGGCGGCTCTAGCAGAACAGTCCCACCTGCAAACTGTTCCGAACAAGTACTGGCAACCAACAATATGTGGCCTCCCTGGTACATGCACAGCTCTCCTACCTCGAACTCTCACTGTACCGGCGGTGGACTCTGATTCTTGACTAACTGATTAATGGCCAAGGTGCAAACTGCGCCATTAAAAGAGACTTAGTTATGGTGGACACCATGGACCCAGGTCCACCAAACAGGAAACACCCACCCCACCAATAGAAACATCCATATTTGGGCATGAGGCAACCAATTCACATGCCGCGCCTTCCTGCGAGCCTGAGGGCTCCCCACCTGAGCTGTGGCTCAACAGCTCAGTGGGTGCTAGTTTTCTGGCTGCCAACTGGTCGGGACCGGCCTAGCACTACCTGAATTCTGACCACTTGACCTATCTGGACCCTGGCTGTGAACCCTTTCCCCAGTGCAGTCCCTTGCAAAGTGGCCAGGCTGAATGGAACCTTGATCCCTTGGGGGGTGGAGCCCGGAGTGAAGCTACAGTCTGGGTAAGTTGGTTCAACTGTTCTTGTTGACGCTTCATCAGATCCATCAGCTCACCTACAGTAGGTTCTGGTGGGGAGACCCGAGGGCTAGATTGAATACGACTGATCACACTCATGAAGCTCATTCAAGATGGCAAGGACTTTAACAGGGTCCTTTCGGTCAGCACCAGAGCGGAACTTAATTTCTTCTTTCGCCTCTCCCTCCAAATGATCAAAGATGAAAAGAGCCTGTTCAGCAGCCGTTAAGTGCCGGGCACACATACATGCCTCAACCTCCTTGACCCATTCAACTACTCCCAAACCCGTCCTACCGTTAAACATCGGGCACCTGCGGTCCCTAGGAATGACAACCAACCGCTCTGTTACAGCGGGGGCAGGGGATGATGTACCGCTGAATGAAGCAGCGGAATTGGACGCACCACCACTGGGGTCCGAAGAAGCGGCACACTCCTGACGGAGTCGCCTGTTGTCCGCCTGAAGCTGTGAAATGAGTTCTTTTAGCTGCTGCACCTCCTCGTCCATGATAGCTGAGGAAGCTGAACCAAAAGCTCCACAAAGAAATGAAAATGGAAATGTTGGGTCCTAACACCACTAGTGCTGTTCTGGATTAAAAGCACAACACAATGATTAAACAATTTAAACGACAACAAAAAAATTAAAAATATTTATCGTCTCTGCCCCTTTAATGTTTTGATAAATCCTGCCGGCAACGCCACGTGTGGCAGTACGAGTGAGAATGACACGAGTGACCTATGACACTCGAGAAGCTAAACTTTCCGACAATGCCACTTGGGATAGGCCCAAGACCTCTCAAGCACACAGATCCGTTTATCCAAAATAAGGGGGGTCAGAGACAATAAAGTAATTATAAAATATACAATTTTATTTATTATAAATGCTAAAATAGTTCCATCTTCTCTGTTAAAAAAAGGAATAGGTAATGGATATTAGGAAAGCAATAAACAAGAAACAAAACACAATTCAAATCAACAATCGAGCATGCATAATGAGAAAACAGCAAATCAACCAAAATGAAAAGAAACAAAAACCCACATGCAATATATACAACAGTTAATACAAATTTTTACAGAGCCAAGTTTGTACCAGTACCCAGAACACTTTTGTACTAGTAAGTAAGAACGTTGCAAGCACAGATATCCAACAAATTGGGCCCCTGCCATGGAGCCCCAATTTGATTGAACACTTTATAATAACTATTATAATAACCATTATTACTAAATGGTAAGTCGTAGCATAGTTCATAGGTACACTACCGGTCAAAAGTTTGGGGTCACTTAGAAATTTCCATTCCACTCCATTATAGACAGAATACCAGCTGAGATCAGTTGCATTGTTTTTTTGGTAACACTTAAGATACACAAAAAAGTAAGTAATTAATGATTAACGAATGAGGAACGAATGAGGAATGAATGAGTAACAAATGGTTAGTTAATGATTAGTTACTGATTGACTGTGATTCAAGCACTAATGATTAGTTACTGTTAAACAGACTGGTAGTTACTGTTTTTTCAACGAGTAATGAATGGTTAGTTAATGATTAGTTACTGATTGACTGTGATTCTGTGATGGTTGGAGTCCGGCTGGCTGTGAGTTTTTGTTTTTTTTTCCTCTCATGTTTTGCTGTCAGTTTGTGTTGGCTCTGCCTCTCTGTCTGTCTCTGTGTTCGCCCCTCCCCTCCTGCCTGTGACAGCCAGCTGATTGCGCACACCTGCTCACCTCCTCACTACCACTCCTCCCGCCGTACACACCTGCCGATCATCAACTACAATCAAGCTCAGTATTTAAACCCCGGATTGACTCACCATCTCCACTTGATCGTTGCTCCTGTCTCCTCGGTGACACATGACTCAAGCTTCTGAAGATTATCCTGTGTGTTTTCCTGCCTGTACTTTTTGTAATCCATCTTCTGTTTCTCGTTTCAGTTACCACCTTCACCGTCACTCTTCCTCCAGTCAGCTGGTTCCTCCATCCAGTCCCTCCCTCACGCTCCAGCCTGCCTCAGCTCTCACCACTCCGTGCTTCAGTGCCTCCCCTGCGGCTCTCCCAGCCCCGGTCTCCCCGTGCTCTCGGAGCTCCCTGTTCCAGTCCTCGCGCCCGTGCTTCTGTCCCTGGCATCCACCTTCCCACTTCCCCATTCGCTTCCCCTTTTTCCTTATGTGATAAGGAACACGAGAAGCTAAAACGCTTGGGTTTTAAAATACTATTCATTTTACAAACATGGACAAGCAAGAGGTGGGGCAATATTAATCTCAAATAATGTAACATTCCACCTCTCAAAACAGATAACCGATACGGAGGGACGATATGTCTTAGTGAAGGGACACATCAAGCATAAACCAGTGACAATATTAAAGGGATATTTCATCTTGGAAAGATGAATATATCTTTAAATTGGGTCAATTATGTAGTAGAAATGTGAATTTTTTTTTTAGAAATTGGTGGCTTCTAGGCAGTGTTGGGGAGTAATGGAATACATGTACTGGCGTTATGTATTCAGAATACAAATTATGAGTAACTGTATTCCGTTACAGTTACAATTTAAATAGTTGGTATTTAGAATACAGTTTCATTGTTGAAATCAATGGATTACATGACGATACTTATGTTTCACAAGTTTATTCACCCTCTAAATAAATTAAGGCAACTCCATGTATTTCCCAGAAGCCCCATATGAAAACGAATAGATTTACTATTTGCGTGATCAGTCACAATGGAGTCGGAACCAGCACAACAGAGCCAGGGCAGGAATGCGTTTCTATCTTGGAAATTCAAACAGTATTTCACATTAAAGAAAGAACAGGGAGAACGAAATATAACGCAGTTATATTTGCAGTGCAACCTCTGCTTGCCAGCAACCAACCTCCTTTCAGCGTCCAAATTACTCCACCTCCAACCTGAAGAAGCATCTTAAAGTAAGTTATTTTTTTAATTAGCCAAGGGTAGTCGTTTGCTGTAGTTTTACTGGTCACCTTGCTATTTTACAGTATTATACAGGTAGCTACCTGCTTAGTTGACGTGTGACTTTACATTCTCCTATGTGCTGATTTATAGCCCCAGAGCCATTGAAAGACTGACTAGCCCCGTTTGACATGCTAGCTAACGTTAGCTAAAATTAGCTCATGGTAGCTTAGACTGCGGTTAGATTTTTATAGTATGCAGTTCGGGACTACAAATACAAAAATCTATCTGCTTGTTTAGGTACACATTCAGCCAGTTGGAACAGAACACACCAGAATAGGCCTGTTTAGTAAACAGGATTTGATGGCCGCATTCCTACACTTATAAAATGCAATTCAATGTGGAAGTAATCCAAGTAATCAGAATACGTTACTCAGATTGAGTAATGGAATACGTTACAAATTACATTTTTGGGCATGTATTCTGTATTCTATAACGGAATACGTTTTGAAAGTATCCTTCCCAACACTGCTTCTAGGCCGAGAAAAGCCAGAAAATGTGTTTTTGGCTCATGTGGATGAAAGACACCAAATCCCAGAATGCACTTGCTTCGCTGCTTTAGCGTCTACTCCCAAGCCACGCCTACCGTTTACAGACAGACAGTAAGACAGTCAACTCAACTAACTGTGTTTTATTGTCATTTCAACCATATACACGAAACAACGTTTCACCGTGGCTCAAGTGGTTACACAATTAAAAATAAATAAAAATGACATTATATAAAAACGACATACGAAACAGGCTACATTTAGTGCACACACATATGCTCCGTAAAGTTCAGCTAACACATAGCTACTAGCATTAGCGCTTGGTGTACCGACTATAAACACAGCCATAAATTTGCGTGGAATGTAGAATGGTCGGCATCTAACAGTCACAAACTCCACCAGTAGTTAGCAGTTATTTGGATACAAGCACCCCATTTCTGCACCAGGCAGTCCGTGTTAACACAGCCAACTCCACTAGCTAGTCTTACCTGGCGACAGAGCAGCCGGCCTGGTAGCTGAATAGGCCGATACAGCAGCATGTTTCCACAACAACAAAAACACAGCAGTCTCTGAACTCGCGTTGGGAGTTTCGTTGAAGTTGGATGTAGTCCAGTTTGTTGTCTAATGAGCGGACACTTGCAAGCAGGATGGCCGGCTAGCGTTAGCTTTCCACTAGCACTCGTTCAACGTTCCCCCGCTGATGATGTCCCTTTACCGGCCAGAGGCATCGAGCAGCACCGCTGGTCTCCATAGCAGGCGGGCGAAGCTGTGTCGAGTATTCCGTCTGTAATAAAGTGCATATTCTCCGATCTGTACCAATGTATCCCGGTGGTACACGTGTGCGGTAGTTTGAATGCACATAATTGTTGTTCTAAAATTTTCTTCGGGATGAATAAATCTATCTATCTTCTGCTGAGAAGGGAGTAAGCGAGGATTCAAGATTGCTGACTCTCGTTTTGGCTCGGGAATTTTTGGAGAAAGACGACAGTCCAACCCCCTTATGGGCGGGTTAAAAACATGCAGAAGTAGCTCCTACTACTGGCTGTAGTCCATTGCCTCTGGGCAAAAATTCCTCCGATGACGGAAAACGACGATTTTTGCGTCATCAGAGGTTTTTTTCCAGACCCGCAATACAGAGATCTCTCGTCTCAGGGGGACATGAGGGAGGGAAGCACAGTCATTCAAAAATACTACCGTGTTTCTACTGATACAAAGCTTAATGCTAAATCGGTGAAGTACCCCTTTAAACGTTTATAGACCTCCAGGTAATGATAAAATACTTTAATGATATGTAATGATAAAAAATATTTGATATAATTGCTGAAGAGACTTCCGGGATCCTCATTTGCGGTGGTGACTGGAATATACAATTACAACCCTCTCTTGACTCTACAAACTTAACAAAGAGAATAAATCCAAAGACAAGTATGGTCAAAAAACTTCTTCTCGAAGTGGATATGATGGCTATCTGGAGGGAAATCCACCCAGCGGAGAGACAGTTTACTTTTTTCTCCCATCCACACAGGGTACATTCGAGAATCAACTACTTTTTCATACTTAACTCTGACAGAGTAATTAAATGTGAAATAGGGGTTAAAGACATAACAGACCATGCAGGTGTACAGTGCCTGACAAAAGTCTTGTCGCTTATCTAAGTTGTAGGAACAACAAATAATAACTTGACTTGTAGTTGATCAATTGGAATCAGAAATGGCTTACATGAAAGGCAAAGGCTTCTGGATTATGCTTATTATACCAAAATAAAGTTTTGTATCATTCATTGAGTTTTATCATTGAATTAGGACAGAAAGGTCAGATTTGGCTTGGACAAAAGTCTTGTCGCATACAAAAATACAGTAATGTACAGTAGAAATTATACTTTATTGTGAATACACAAACATGCTACAATAACATCAGAGCATACGTAAAGTCATGGTGCCTTGGGAAAAAGAAAATGAGCTTGGAGGACTACATCCATACGTCTCGGCAATGACTCAAATAACGTATTGATGAAGTCATCTGGAATAGCAAAGAAAGCAGTCTTGCAGGACTCCCAGAGTTCATCAAGATTCTTTGGTTTCATCTTCCAAGCCTCCTCCTTTATCTTACCCCAGACATGCTCAATAATGTTCATGTCTGGTGACTGGGCTGGCCAATCCTGGAGCACCTTGACCTTCTTCGCTTTCAGGAACTTTGATGTGGAGGCTGAAGTATGACAAGGAGCGCCATCCTGCTGAAGAATTTGCCCTCTCTTGTGGTTTGGAATGTAATGGGCAGCAATAATTTGTTGATACTTCAGGCTGTTGATGTTGCCATCCACTCTGCAGATCTCTCGCACACCCCCATACTGCATGTAACCCCAAACCATGATTTTTCCTCCACCAAACTTGACTGTTTTCTGGGTGAATCTTGGGTCCATGCGGGTTCCAACAGGTCTTCTGCAGTATTTGCAGCAATTGGGATGCAGTTCAATGGATGATTCATCAGAAAAATCAACCTTCTGCCACTTTTCCACTGTCCATCCTTTCACCAAGCTGTGGGCCTTTGCAAATGCAACACACTTTTTTAGTTGTCTTCTGTTTAATGCTGGTTTGTGAGCACTAATTCGGTCATGGAGACCACTGCGTGAGAGAATTCGACAAACTGTTGTTATAGATACAGGGGTTTCTGGTGGCCAGCCCAGAAAAAGGGCTGGCCCTGGACTGTCGAAGCAACAAACGGTCCTCTCGAACAGTTGTCTTACGGGGTCTGCCTGACCTGGATTTGTCATGAACTTCACCAGTTTCTTCAAATCTTTTTCTTATCCTTTCCACTTGACGTGTGGATACATTGAAGATGTCTGCCACCTCACCAGCAGACTTGGTCTTCAGGCTCTTGATGATCAGCACTTTGGTCTGTGGTTGAATCTTTGGCATGTTGTGAGAGGTCAAGTTGCACTTCACATGAAGGTCTGGTGTGCTGGAGTTCTTTTTATACACACCCAGGAATGTGTTAATTACAGTATTTGTCACAGGTGAAACTCTAATCTGTGATTGGTTGAATCATATAAAGACACAACAAGACTTTTGTCCAAGCCAAATCTGACCTTTCTGTCCTAATTCAATGATAAAACTCAATGAATGATACAAAACTTTATTTTGGTATAATAAGCATAATCCAGAAGCCTTTGCCTTTCATATAAACCATTTCTGATTCCAATTGATCAACTACAAGTCAAGTTATTATTTGTTGTTCCTACAACTTAGATAAGCGACAAGACTTGTCAGGCACTGTATATCTGTCCCTACATCTGGACACTGAAGTTAAGAATACAACATGGAGGCTTAACACCAGCTTATTAAATGACCCCTCATGTAAAAAATATATAGAAAAGGAATTTAATGATTATCTAGACCACAACGACAATGACATGGTATTGCCAAGTAATGTATGGGATGCAGCTAAAGCAGTACTCAGGGGAAAACTTATTATCTGGTCCTCAATCAAAAAAAATGAGAAACAGAAACAACTAAAAGACTTATTACATAAACTTAAAAACCTAGATCTCAAACATATGGAATTTGAACACCCCCAATTATTAGATCAGATAAAATTGTCCAAAAAAACAGGACTTGAACAAAATGTACGAGAGTCAAGAGGAGATGAAAGCTAAATTTACTAAACAAAGGTATTATGACAACGGGCCAAGAGCTAAAAAAATATTAGCTTGGAGGATAAGAAGACAGCAAGATGAAAGAGCCATACACAAAATTAAAGATGCACAGTCCGGCAAAATGTTTCATACATTAAAAGAAATACAATATTCCTTCGAAAATTACTACAAGGATCTGTACACACAACCGAATGGCGCAGACTCCTTAAGCATTATACATTTTCTGGACTCACTTTACCTCCCATCTATCGGAACGGAACAAAATAAAACAATGATGCGAGATAACAAAAAAATAACTAGATAATGCCATTTCAAGACTTAAAACAAATGAAATGCCAGGGGCTGATGGGTTTCCAGCTGAATGGTATAAAACATTCAGAGAAATACTAGTACCAATTCTACTGAAACGCTTAAATTTTACACTTAAAGGGAGAGAAATACCAATATCCTGGAGACAAGCAATAATCTCAATAATTCCAAAGATGGGTAAAGATAAATCTGAGTGTAGTTTGTACAGACCAATATCGATTCTAAATTTGGACTACAGACCTCAATCATTGCAAAAAGACTAGAAGACATAATTCCGTACATAACAGATGATGACCAAACGGGGTTCCTTAAGAACAGACAAACACAAGATAATGTAAGACAGGCTTTACACTTAATGGAGCATATGAGCAAAAGTAAGAATAAATCCATTGTTCTCAGCCTTGATGCCGAAAACGCATTTGATTCTGTCCGGTGGGAATATTTATATTTAACACTGCAACGTTTTGGCTTTAACAGATCAGTTCTATTTTTTTTTTTTTTTGTAACAAATTTTTATTGGTTTTCAACAGAAACACAAGTTATACAAGTTATACATTTTGCCATGTCAGTAACAGAGATAGATAAAATAAAAAAATAATATATATATATATATATATATATATATATATATATACAGTGAGGAAAATAAGTATTTGAACACCCTGCTATTTTGCAAGTTCTCCCACTTAGAAATCATGGAGGGGTCTGAAATTGTCATCGTAGGTGCATGTCCACTGTGAGAGACATAATCTAAAAAAAAAAATCCAGAAATCACAATATATGATTTTTTAACTATTTATTTGTATGATACAGCTGCAAATAAGTATTTGAACACCTATCAGCTAGAATTCTGACCCTCAAAGACCTGTTAGTCTGCCTTTAAAATGTCCACCTCCACTCCATTTGTTATCCTAAATTCGATGCACCTATTTGAGGTCGTTAGCTGCATAAAGACACCTGTCCACCCCATACAATCAGTAAGAATCCAACTACTGACATGGCCAAGACCAAAGAGCTGTCCAAAGACAGTAGAGACAAAATTGTACACCTCCACAAGGCTGGAAAGGGCTACGGGGAAATTGCCAAGCAGCTTGGTGAAAAAAGGTCCACTGTTGGAGCAATCATTAGAAAATGGAAGAAGCTAAACATGACTGTCAATCTCCCTCGGACTGGGGCTTCATGCAAGATCTCACCTCGTGGGGTCTCAATGATCCTAAGAAAGGTGAGAAATCAGCCCAGAACTACACGGGAGGAGCTGGTCAATGACCTGAAAAGAGCTGGGACCACCGTTTCCAAGGTTACTGTTGGTAATACACTAAGACGTCATGGTTTGAAATCGTGCATGGCACGGAAGGTTCCCCTGCTTAAACCAGCACATGTCAAGGCCCGTCTTAAGTTTGCCAATGACCATTTGGATGATCCAGAGGAGTCATGGGAGAAAGTCATGTGGTCAGATGAGACCAAAATAGAACTTTTTGGTCATAATTCCACTAACCGTGTTTGGAGGAAGAAGAATGATGAGTACCATCCCAAGAACACCATCCCTACTGTGAAGCATGGGGGTGGTAGCATCATGCTTTGGGGGTGTTTTTCTGCACATGGGACAGGGTGACTGCACTGTATTAAGGAGAGGATGACCGGGGCCATGTATTGCGAGATTTTGGGGAACAACCTCCTTCCCTCAGTTAGAGCATTGAAGATGGGTCGAGGCTGGGTCTTCCAACATGACAATGACCCGAAGCACACAGCCAGGATAACCAAGGAGTGGCTCTGTAAGAAGCATATCAAGGTTCTGGCATGGCCTAGCCAGTCTCCAGACCTACACCCAATAGAGAATCTTTGGAGGGAGCTCAAACTCCGTGTTTCTCAGCGACAGCCCAGAAACCTGACTGATCTAGAGAAGATCTGTGTGGAGGAGTGGGCCAAAATCCCTCCTGCAGTGTGTGCAAACCTGGTGAAAAACTACAGGAAACGTTTGACCTCTGTAAATGCAAACAAAGGCTACTGTACCAAATATTAACATGGATTTTCTCAGGTGTTCAAATACTTATTTGCAGCTGTATCATACAAATAAATAGTTAAAAAATCATATATTGTGATTTCTGGATTTTTTTTTTTAGATTATGTCTCTCACAGTGGACATGCACCTACGATGACAATTTCAGACCCCTCCATGATTTCTAAGTGGGAGAACTTGCAAAATAGCAGGGTGTTCAAATACTTATTTTCCTCACTGTATATATATATATATTTTATTTTTTTATTTTATCTATCTCTGTTACTGACATGGCAAAATGTATAACTTGTATAACTTGTGTTTCTGTTGAAAACCAATAAAAATTTGTTACAAAAAAAAAAAAAAAATAGAACTGATCTGTTAAAGCCAAAACGTTGCAGTGTTAAATATAAATATTCCCACCGGACAGAATCAAATGCCTTTTCGGCATCAAGGCTGAGAACAATGGATTTATTCTTACTTTTGCTCATATGCTAGATTATTTAGATTATGTCTCACACAGTGGACATGCCCTAAGATGACAATTTCAGACCCCTCCATGATTTCTAAGTGGGAGAACTTGCAAAATAGCAGGGTGTTCAAATACTTATTTTCCTCACTGTGTATATATATATATATATATATATATATATATATATATATATATATATATATATATATATATATATATTGCCATCCATCTATTCTTAGCAGGAAAATGTCCCAGTCTACTGCCCCCCCTTCATCTTCACAGTACATACTAGAGCCTCTCTCCATATTGCTCTGCATACACACACATTGTCCATTCGTGTAGCTATATGATTATGGCAACAGCGCCCATATTCTACAAAAGTAAGCAGAGATACATCAAGCTGAGTTAAAACATTAATAAAAAAGAAAAAAAAGAAAAAGACAGTATTTGAGAACCACAGTACAAGAGAAGGCACTTATGGATTTATCCCAGGTGGGCGGGGCCATTTTAGGGAAAACTGGCCCCTCATCACTAGCCGAGTAAAATCCTCAGGTAAGTAGTTTAGGTTTGCTTGAGCAGAGGAGCCCACATTTCATTGAAAGATCTCTCGTTACCCTTCACAACTGCACTGTGGTAAAGATGTGGTAAACTGTGGTTTATCATTGATCCAATTAATTAAAATACATTTTCTAGCCAATAATAGCAATTTGTCGCATAGTTTAAACTTTAAACGGGTTAGAGTCACCTCCCTTGAGGGGAGGCCAAGAATGAAAAGGCCTGGGTAGTCTCTTAACTTTTGCATGAAAGATGCCACTTAGTTCCTGTGAAATTGTACCCCAAAATATTTTTATCAATTTACATTGCCAGAAGTAACGATAATATGTTCCAATCTTTCTATGACACTTGTTACACAAAGGTGAGACCTGACGGTCCATCTTATTTAGTATGTAAGGAGTTATGTGTCGACGGTGTAATATTTTATACTGTCTCTCTCAATCTATTACATGTAAAGGTGGATTTAAATACTTCAATGGTCTCCTGCCAGTCATCCTCAATATACTTCGTGTCAAGATCTTTCTCCCACTTCTGTGCAATGCTTGTAATATCACCTGGACTAAAAGAGTATAGCAATTCATAGAAGGAAGAGATAAAACGTGTGATGCCTCTCCGGGAAATAAGGAACCTCTCTACATCACTATACATGACTAGATCAGGAGGGGGTAAGGTCTTGGATCCAACAAAGTGCCTGACCTGGAGAAAACCATAATGATGTTCTTTAGGGATACTGAATTTGGGCTGCAGTTGTTGTAAAGTCATTAATATCCTATACAAATCTCCAATCACATGCGCCCCATTGCCATGCCACATATCAAAAATATTGGGATGGAGACCTGGGGGGAAATCCAGGTTCCTCGTAATAGGGGTTAAGAATGAGGCATAACTTCCTCTGTCTAAGTATTTACAAATTTCCTGCCACACTCTAATTGTGTTGTATATAATCGGTTATTCTTGATCTCCTTGTGTAGCTTTTTCTTATCACTCATGACCAAGCTCCATAGCGAGGATGGCAGAGAGGACCATGAATCTAGACAGGGCTTGGACTCAAGATGAGCATGTAACCATTCCCACAGGCGTGGCATGCCCAGTTGTAAAGAATTATGTTCGACAGGCCCAAGCCTCCCCTGTCGGAGGGCAGCTGTAGTGTTTTCATTTTCTGTCTGGGTCTCTTGCCGTGCCTCTAGAGAATGCTCTCTCTATATCATGAGCAACCTTCTTGGAGATCCATAAGGGTAGCATTTGTAGGGGATATAATAACCTGGAGAATACATTCATTTTGATTAAGCTAATGCGCCCCATAAGAGATAAGGGGAGATTGTGCCATCTATCTAAGTCCTTCTTTATTTTAGTTGCTATGGGAGAGAAGTTAAGCTTCCATAGCTCTGTCAAGTTGGGTGAAATTTTTATCCCAAGGTAAGTGAAGCCTGTGGGAGACAGTTTGAAGGGACAGTTGGTAGATAGAGACGGCTCAGCCGGATCAGCCGGACCACCCAATGGCATGGCCTCCGATTTGCCATAGTTGATCTTGTAGCCCGTGAAGGAGCTGAACTCCTGAATAATAGAGAGAATAGTTGGTATTGATATGTCAGGTTTTGTCAGAAACAACAGGATGTCATCGGCATAAAGTGCTATTTTATGAACTGTTCCTCCCACTGTCATCCCATGCACGTCTTAGTGTTGCCTAATTACCTCGGCCAGGGGCTCAAGTGCCAGCGCAAAGAGCAGCGGAGACAGGGGGCAGCCCTGTCTCGTCCCCCTACACAGCAGGAAAGGCGATGACTGTGTGCCATTGGTTACCACGCAGGCCTGTGGAGAGTTGTAGAGTATCCTAATCCATTTGAGAAATTCTCCTCCCAGCCCAAACCTCTCCAGTGTATCAAACAAATATTTCCACTCTACCCTATCAAACGCCTTTTCAGCATCTAAAGATACAGCAAGTCCTCTATAATTTGTCTGACTTGAGTACTGTATCACATTCAATAGTCTCCTCACATTTGTGAGGGAGAGCCTGTTCTGTATAAATCCAGTCTGGATTTATTAAAGATGGCAGGAACTTTTCCAATCTTGTTGCGAGCAGTTATGATAGCAATTTACTATCCACACCAATAAGGCTAATGGGCCTAAATGAGCCGCAGATACCAGGTGGTTTAACTGTCTTAAGGATAAGTGTGATATTTGCTAGATTAAGCGTTGGAGGGAGGTGACCAATCTTAAAGGAATCTGAAAACGTGTCAGTAAGTGGTCCGGCTATCAGGTGACTCAATTTCTTGTAGAATTCTGGGCAAAACCATCAGGTCCTGGTGGCTTTCCACCCTTGAGGGATGCTATGGCTGCACGGACCTCCTCCTCAGTCACTGGTACATTTAATGTCTCCCTTTGTTCCTCCGACAAGGATGGGAGGGACACCCTATCGAGAAACTCCTTTCTCCTCCCCTCAGATAATTCACATTCAGATGAATAAAGCCTTTGGTAAAATTGCCTCATTATTGTATTGATATCTTTGGTTTTGTAGTGTCTAACCTGATTGTCATCCAGCAGTGATGGTATCGTATTTGCCTCCATTCTAGCTCTTGCCAATCTTGCTAAGAGACGACCAGGTTTCTTTCCTGACTCATAAAGCCTATGCTTAGCAAAGAAAATGGCCGATTCAGCCTTTCTAGTTAACAACTGGTTAACGTGCCTCCAATTTTTTAGACAAAATTCTAGAAGGTGCACCTTTAAATTGTACTTCTAGCTGTTGTATTCTCTAAGCTGAGTTGTTCTTTCATAGCAGCCTTTTTCTGAGCTGTGGTGTACGAAATAATACTCCCCCTAAGATAAGCTTTAGCTGTTTCCCACGGCAGAGAAGGGCTGATGTCTGGAGTCTTATTAGCAGCAATAAAAACATTCCACTGTTCAGTAATATAGTCAATGAATGGTGGACTACTCAATAGAGAGGGGTTCATCCTCCAGTTGTGAGAGGGGGGATTGATTTGCTATAGATTGACGGAAATAAAGAAGAAAGATTGAAAAGAAAGAAGAAAAAATGTGAATGTGTATGCATGTAATGTATGCATCTGTATCTATGTGAATGCATGGGTTTGTGTGAACAGTAGGTAGGTAGATTTACGGTGTATGTAAAGATGTATGTATAAGAGAAGCAGCAAATTGTTTTGTATTTAACTAAACGATAAAAATAGAGAAAGGGGGTAGGACCTGAAAAGTTTGTTATGAACTTCTTCCTACTCCTTTTTGAACATGGGAATTTCTACTTTGAATTACTTACAATAATTTTGGAAGATTATGCTGAGAAGGACATGACCTTATTAAGCTGTCATGTTAATTTTAATTTTATATATGTATGCATGTCTGTATATATATTTTTTATTTTATATTTTTTTTACATGTTCAAAATAAACTACTACTACTACTACTACTACTACTACTAAATTAGCCAAATCCCCAGGAACATGGTTAACCAAACGAGGAAAAAATACAAAGTGGGGTCATTAAATACCAGTTGTAAATACACACATACTGTCCGTCATATGTCGTTCAATCTAGCTAGCTAAACTACCGGTATAAAGAAAAGCTATTTGTTTACGGACATCAAGCTAGGCTAGCTATGGCTAGCGCCATATGCTACGTGCTTAATTTATGTTACTCACCCTCATAGTTGTGTACGTAACTTGATATGTCCCACTTCAAAGCTTTCTCCCGTTTCCTGATGGGTGCAGGTGAAAGAGTGTCGACCATTCTGTGCACATTATTGACATATACTAATAATAAAGCGATTGACGGCAGGGGTAAATAAACTTGGGTTACAGATCCATGGTTACAGAGGAGCCGTCCGCAACGGATGTTCTAACATAAAACGAACGCACCCTCAACGGGGCAGGGATCATTTCATTGGTCAACACTACAGCTGGCATTCTATTGGTTGCTGAATTTTGATAGGGTTGTCACACAAACAATCCGAGAGCGCAGGAAAAATCCGAGAGGAGAAGATTTGCAAGCGCGCAGAATCAGCCTGAGTGCAAGGAGAAATATCTGAGTCCAAGCAGAAAGTTTGAGCACAAGCACAGCAAATCCAAGCGCGAGCAGTGACTATTTGAGTGTGAGAGCAAGGTTTTGAGGGAAATTATTACAACATCTGAACGTAATATTAGTGAGAAATGCTCTCAAATTGAAATAATGCGCTCTTGAATAAAGATAGGAATATAACTCCATACCAATGTGGCTGAGAGATCTTCAAACTTCCTCTCCATCATAGCAGATATTTTCTCAGCGACGTTCTGGGATATTTCCATAACGAGGGTCTCAGTATCCACACCAGGTGGTGTAGCACCCTTGCTAGCTGGCACGGTCTTTTTCGCTTCTGGCTCCTCAGCAGGCTTACTTGCCGCGGGTTTGGAGGCTTTAGTGTTAGGGACCGTTCGGTATTTATGGAATGGACCACCGGAGGAAAATAGGGGAGGGTCATGTCTTTTTATTTTTTGCTGAGGTGAGGGTCATCCAACATTTTTTAGTCTGGGCGGGGGGTCACCCAACTTTTTTATTCATGAAAAGAGCAGAATTTCAAAGTGGCTTGTTTGGTGCATATTTATCCATGTAGCTCTCAGTCTCGGCCCCCTAGTAGATGGGTCTGACCGCATACGTGGAGTTTGCTGGGGGGGCAGGAGGAGCACTGCCCCCTGGTGGCTCAAACAGGTAATTGCATTGTTTAAAAAATTAGTGGAATAATTACATCTGGCATGACCAGATATTAAATAAATATCTTAAATAACACAAAACAACTAAATGGTGATAGGTAATACATCTGATTTCATATACTGCTTTAGTAAAAAAAAATATTACCTGGCTGACGATGGAAGCAGCAGGACGCAAAAAACGAAAATTACTGTTGCACTATGTCTGGACATCTTGCCGTGCCTAACCTTGCAATAAAGGTTTCCTAAATGCCATGTATATAAATGTGATGTCAGCTTACTAATTGATTGCGGGTTTTGTGTAGATTTGGACTTTTATATGTTTATTGTACTTTGTTTAAACAGCGAAGTGGAGAGGCCTTGTATGTGACGCTCGTATCGGCCTTGCTGGATACACCGTATCATTTACCTTTTTGTGGATCTACCGATCGCTGTGGATTACTTTTTTTTCGTGTCATTGGATTATGGCAAAATGCGGATCTTTTTCTCAACGTGTCTTAACATTTTATGGTGTGACTGCGCTTCGCTTCTGCGTTTGGAGAGGCATCTCAACAGAATGTAGGTCCAACACTGATTGTTCACTGTTACATTTTAGTTGAATTTAAGCATCTGTCTGTTGTGTTCCAAAACAGCCGTGCCGTGATTGGATTTCATAAGGGCGAATTGTTAAATTGTTACAATGTAACTTAAAAACTTTAAAAATAAAGATATGTGTTTTGGAATATAATGTTCAGCTTCGGCAGCTTTACGTATATGCTAAAATATACAATGACGATAGTGACAAGTCCATAGCAACCAGTGTTGAATTGGTTATATCCCAGCGTCCTTTGCTGAATGGTCTCAATGTTTTATTGTTTTATTTCATATGAATACTAGTTTACTAGAGGAGGAACTTAGTATCTGAAGTAATGCAGTAATGCATGAAGTGTGCATTTAGTTTCCATGCTTATTGTGTTTCCACAACAATATTAGTGAGTAAATCTACTGAAATGGCCACCACACCATAACAGAGGAGTGTGATGTGTAAGATGAGAATGCAGAGGTTAACTCCTGTACATCATGGCTGTAAAAATCAAATGGTATCTGTACTTCTTTGCTAAGTGCAAACTTGCACGTGAGGGGAGGGTCATGCCTCTTTTTCAAATCGTTTTGGAAGGCCATAGGAAAATTATTACTGACGAGGTGAGGGTCACGTCTTTTTAGATTAGAGGCCACAAAACTCCTCCGGTGGCCCCTTTATTAAATAACGAACAGTCCCTTAGGCATGTTATCTGGATGTTGTTAAGCAAACTTTTAAGGTTGTAACTTTCTTTTTAAATTAAGTAAATAGTAAAATATAGCTCAGTAGCAGCGGGAGCTCAGCAATGGTCGACTGCTCAGGGTGACAACATCACGTGACCCCCCAGTAATTCTATTTTTAAAAAAATTATATTGCTACCCCACAGCCAGAATAAAAATAAATGGCAGTCTAACTAACCCTGTGCCTCTTAATAGAGGCTGCAGGCAGGGATGCCCCTTAGGCCCAGCTCTGTTCGCCCTATTTATTGAGCCTCTCGCTCAGCTAATCAGAGAAGAGGAAAAAATAAGAGGTATTTGGATTAAAAAGACTGAATTTAAGACCTGCCTTTATGCGGATGATGTACTAATCGCCCTTTCTCAGCCCAACCTGAGTCTGCCTAAACTACTCTCCTGCTTGACAATCTTTGGGTACTATTTGGGTTATAAATTAAATATACACAAGACGCAGAAGACGCATAATGTTGGTAGTTTTAAATGGGGAAATGACACTATTAAGTACTTGGGGATCATAATCCCTAAGAATCTGTCCAATATTTATGCTATAAATTACTTGCCGATTACTAAAGAAATAAAGTCTGATTTCAACAGATGGACCTTACTACCATTAGACCTCCATAGTCGAATAGACATAATCAAAATGAATATCTTACCACGATTACTTTTTCTCTTCCAATCCATACCTATTGAAATACCCTCAAAACAATTTATTGAGTGGAAAAGAATTATTTCTGGGTTCATATGGAAAGGTCTAAAACCAAGGGTTAGATTCACTACATTGCAATTACCCAAACAAAATGGGAGATTAGATCTGCCAAATTTGGAGAGTTATTACAAATCAGCACAACTGACATACTTACTTTACTGGTGTGACCCAAATTATAGTGCTAAATGGAAAATGTTAGATCTGACTCAACTGGATATTCCCCTCCAATCACTACTTGGAGACAGAAATCTATACTCTTCACAAAAAGAAAAACTGAACTGTTGGACAAGAACACCCTTGAACATTTGGTTTGATGAATGCCGCAAGTTAAAATCGGGAAATCAAATTAATTTATTAAAATGGTTGGCATATGATAAAGACTTCAAACCAGCCCAGATGGATGGACGATATAAACAATGGTCATTTAGAGGTATTACAGCATTCTGTCTCATTTCTGACAAGGGGGGGATTGGATAGCTTCCAAAAACTTAAAGATAAATATTACTTAGAAAATCAGGACTTCTTTAGGTACCTGCAGGTTAGAGCCCTCTTTAACAGTACTATTAAGACAACAGAAGAAATGGGAACTCTACACTCTATATTAAAACGAAATGGGAGAAAGAAGCTAATATAACTATTTCAATAGAGGATTGGCTAAACATTTGCAAAACCCAGCTGAGCACTTCATGTTCAGGATAATTGGAGAGAATTTACATGGAAGAATATGATTAGATTTTTTTATTACACCGAAAATAAAACAAAAACAGAAGGATTTGCCAAATTTGGGACGATGTTGGAGGGACTGTGGTAACACTCAAGCAGACTACTTCCACATCTTCTGGGACTGTCCAACCATCCGACCTTATTGGACTGAAACAATGGAAAAGATTAACTTAAGCTTTGACATTAAACATGATTTATGTACAATATATCTTGCCAACCTACCACACATAATCAATTTTAATGATAGGTACTTGATAAACATGTTGGCAGCTAGTAAAAAAGTTGTAACTAGAAAATGGCTAATTAAAGAGACCCCAACCAAAGGGGAATGAAAAAAAAAAAAACTAGAAAAGAAAAAGAAAAAAAAAGTTTCTCCCTGAAAACTAACTTTCTCCCTGAACCTACAAATGGACAAATTTAATAATTATTGGAGGAAATGGATAGCCCATTTCAATACAGTAGAGCCTTGACATGACAACACATAATTAGGAACAATATGGATACATGTGTACGTAAGAAATTGTTGATGTATTTACATGCAAATGTAGTAGTTATGTAAATATGTGGATATGTACAACTGGACAAATATTTGTATATGGGGATATGTATATGTTTGTTTATGTGTATATTAGCATACACGGTACACACCAAGAGCAGAAGTTTGAGGAGGGGAAAAATATATAATAATACAATTTTTAATGCAATAAAAAAAGAGTATAAAAAGAAAGAAAGAGGAAGGTTAGGGACCTGGGATCTGGCTCAAAATGAGCGCCATCCGGTGGAATTTCCAGCGGCACCTGAACAATCCCAGAAATGAAACTTCACCGATATATACTAACGATGTGCACTAATGGTTGTAAAGTTACCTAACAAGCAGATTTTGTGGATCTAGTGGGAAGGTAAATCCAGTGAGCCTTGTCATAATGTCACTAAAGCCACGCCAGAATGTAGTAAGTCTTATACATGACCAAGTGCAATGTAAGAACGAGCCTTCCAATATATATTGTCAAAATCTATGTCCCAGTCATGTGCACCTGCCTGGGATGCTGTCAGTGGCACAGGAAGGTTGGAATGATGTAGTATGATGACATTAGTAACATTTACCTTCATGATAAATGCAGTGTTTGTGTAAGTGCACATAGTGTACATGAATATGTTATGTAACATAATTTCCCCCCCGAGGTTATCCTTGAATTAAATACTGTAGTAGTCATGAGGTCACATTAAAAAACACATCAAAGTACAAAACGTGTGGGGAAATCTGAGTCATCTCTGCTGTAGTGTAGACCGCTAGCGAATATTGTTACACAGATAAAAACAGCATTCACTGTTTATCTGAAAACGTATTGTTTAACTTATAAAATGATTCAATGAGCACTCGGTTTCCATAGCAACCAGACAGCAAGAGTCCCCAAACTAAGACTTCCGTCAACGCCAATGTTTGAGGCTATTGTCCATAGATCAAACTGCGTTTGTCTGTAGATTTTGTAAGTGGATTTTTTTTAGGACAAAATAAGGCGAGATGTATCATACTGCTTTTTCTCCTGTCGTTTTATACTGTGTTTTCAAGGATGCCTCAGACAAATCCTGTCCTGTTAACAGTCAGTGTCAGCTGTGATTTTACCATTTTGTAAATTGCACTAATAAGACCTAACAAGCCACACTTTGTATAAAATTAAATATACTAAATATAATGTGGTCTTTATTAAACAGTAAACAAACACAGTTTTACCCTAAATAGACACCATATAATGATGCTGCAATTGGAAACCAGATGTAATGAAGTGTAATGCTAACGTTAGCTGGCTAGCCTAGCTAGGTTGCTCTGTAATTAATTTTTTTGTTTCATCCAGAGGGAACGCAAATCTCATTTACAGTCATTTAATGCTTTTATTAAAGGTGACCTATTATGCTTTTCTGTATTTTCTGTCATATCTATAATGTCAGATTTTCATGTTAAAAGTGGCCAAAACTCAAAATAATTAGGTAAACGTATTTCAAAGAAATCCCCTTGAGCAAAAACTTTAAGATTTCCAACTGTTCTGAACGCTCCAGTTTCAACAGTTTTTTCTACTGTCGGCTCCGTGTCATGTTACGCCGGCCTCTATGATTTGTCATCTGCTCCAGGCAGGAACGACTGGAGTGTTTTTTCTTTTTAAGCTACTGCAGTGTTAACATTGTCGCATGTAGTTATATGCTAACGGCAGTAAAAGATGTAATCTTGGCTGCTACTGTTGTTAAATTCTCCCCAATTGCGTGTCACATTACTCCTGAAACATTTCCGGTTATGTAGTATTTGATTTAAAAGTCTAAATCTGCAATTTTTGACTAAAAAGTGCTGCTATATTCTATTAGTCTCCACTGCTAACCACAGTAGCTGCGTGCTAGCGCTATGGAAATCTGTACCCTTGGCTGCCAATGTTGTTAATTTCTTCCCAATTTCAGGTTGCATTATTGTTGAAACATTTCCAATTGGGTAGTGTTTGGTTCAGAAGCCTTTATCTGCAATTTTTGATGCTGCTTCGTTCCATTACAATCTAACGTTAGCATACTGCTAACTATTAAGTAGCTTCATGCTTACGCCAGATACCTGTATGACTTGGTGGCCAATGCTGATAATTTCTCCCCAATTTCGGGTCACATTTCTGCTGGGACATGTCCGGTTGTGTAGTATTTGGTTTAGAAGCCTTTATTAGTGATTTTTTACGTTACAAAGTCCTGCTGTATACTCGGTTGCAGTCAGTCTCCAGCGACAATGGGTGCAACAACAGCCGAGATTCCAGGAGACTTGGAGATGCGGACTGCTGACCAATCAGAGCAGACTGGGCTCCAACCGAGCGACTCAGACTATGCGGTGAATACAGGTGCAGCAGCCATGGGCAGTATGACAAAAATAAAGTGTTTTTTTAATATTAAAGCATGTAAACATGTTCTAGTACAAACACAAAATACAAGTATGATCCTGAAAATGCTATATAATAGGTCACCTTTAATGCTGTAATGCTGTGACAACTCACAGATATTCATGTATTGGTATTATTTGTGTTTCATTTTAGAAACTGTAACAATATTCACCACTATGCTGTACCGTGTGTAATATTAATGTTACTGTTGGTAACGTTAATACTTACAATCTTCACGTAAAAGGCTAAGAACACTCTGTGCCCTCTTCACAGGCAAACGATGGAACATCCCAGCGTCCCGCTGTGAAAGACCAGACAGCCAACTGCAATACACAATCAGTCAATCAATCAAGAAATACTTTTGTTAAATTACCACGTGTGTTTATTTTACCTGTATACTATGCAAATCTGTGTATAAATTAGCCATTGTTGTTGTGATGTGTCACAATTACTTTTCAAAAAAGTCAAATACTATCTAACAAGATCTAACAGAGGGAAACAACTGATGGATCCCACTTTAGATTACGGTACAGTTTTGTTGTAATTTGTTACAAATTACCTTCTAAGAAAGTCTAATAAGATCAAACAGTGTGAAATAATGATGGATCTCACTTTAGATTACAGCACTGTTCTGGTCTAATATGTCACTAATTGCCCATTAATAAGACTGTAACTGGGAAATAAAGATGCAATATCCTGGACACTTTAATAGCTATGACAACAAACTGTACTGTAAGATTGCCGATGTTCTTTTGTCAGAGATGGAAAACACTTGGCTGATAGCTGAATGACTGCATATACTGTACATGTCTTATCCTGCTAGGTTGGACTGAGGGTGAAGAATGATTGGCTGCCAGGCAGACAGCCTTGGCCTGGACTGGTAGGAATGTGCGGTGCTTTGACCTGGTTCCCTTTGGGTTGGTGTGACCTGCTGAAACAACAGGACAGACTCATGAGCAAATACCCCTCATAATAACTGTAATATTCCACAACATGGCTTCACATTCAGCCGCAAGAATAAAGCTGAGATGTTGTATTCTATTAATCCAAAAAGAGCTCTGTCATAGAAACAGCATTAAGATAATGTATATATAGACAATTTGTCTGTAATCCCTGGTATGTTACGGGCACCAGCAGCTGTAGGTCTTTCAAATAATCCCCCCAGCCACAACAGCAACCACAACATACCACCATCAACAATAATACTACAGAAATTGTACACACTCTCTCTCTCTCACACACACACACACACACACACACACACACACACATTTTACCAATTTATTTCAACTTGAAGTGAATAATTATTTACAGGGACATAAATATATGCAGTTAAATACATACACAAAAGCAGGCATACAGCAGACAAAACACACACACACACACACACACACACACACACACACACGCACACACGCTCACACGCACATGCACACGCACATGCACACGCACACGCACACGCACACGCACACGCACACGCACACGCACACGCACACGCACACAAACATATGCAGTATCTATTGCCATGCCAAATAATGGATCCATTCATTTCATGTGCTCTCTACGTCAAGCTGCTGCAGTTAGCCACAACAATACCAGGAAACCAGGTGATTCTGCTTTCAAAATAAAAGCGGTGCATGTGTCACTTTGGGGCACAGTGTTTTTTCCACTATCTGACAGACAAGGGGGGGGGGGGGGGGTTATTATTTTTCACAGTTCCCTCCAGAAGATAACCCACAACAAAACAGTCCTTGGAAAGTATATAATGTCTCCAAAGTATGACAAATATTTAGAATTTACAAATATCTGTACAAATTGTTTTCAATGACGGGTCTAATGAGTGTTGGAGCGGCACAAGTATTGATATGCAAATAGAGTTTAAGGGCATTTCTACATCTATTTATGCCTAACTGCGGGAGTGGAAATGAGGCTTTGTGTGGGTGCGCCTAGCTCAACAATAATTAGGATTTACAAAACAGAACTGAGTCCATCTTTTACATTATATTTGAGTTAATAAAAGAACACGCATGTACGGATGGTCTTTGTTGACTTTAGCTTGGTATTCAAAACCTTAACCCCCCAGCATCTGGTCAATAAACTTGGCCCACTTGGACTTGGATTGTAGGTTTTCTCACAGAGAGGGCTCAATTTCATAGGTGGCGCCAGGGAGGGGCTTGGGGGCGCTGTAGCTACCCCTAGGATTCCCATAGCACCCCCAAGAAATTGCTGTGGTTTATTTATAAAAATATTTTTCTTAATGTGTAAATACTATAATTTATATTTGAAAAATGAGTAAATACTTTAATAAAACAAAATTATTATTGTTTTTGTTTTTTAGATCAACTTTTTATTGTTTTTTTTTTTTATATTTTTGAACATATAGAACAGACAAATACAATTGAACAAGAACAAAAACCCTCACCCACCCATAACTCTCTGCGGTCTCAAGGAAAGCAAAACAAACGAATAAATAAAGAAAAAGAAACAAAACACAAAAACAGAAATCACACCTTGCCTAGTCACTCTCCTATACTTCTTGTGATGCTGAGGTCATTAGGACTGATACTTGTGCTGCTGCGCCTTTCCATAGGTCTATAGTCGATGATTTGGCTTTGTTAATCCTTGCTGTAGAGAGCTCAAGCATAACTTTGTCCAGAAAATATGCCAACCACTGTTTTATACAAAGCAAGTGGGGGGGGGGGGGAGCCAGCGCTGAGCTATCATTTTCTTGGTCGCGGTTGAGCCGGCTAACCAAATTTTCTTCTGTCTCCCAAGCAGATGTAATTTAGAGTCGTCATTAAGTAACAAAACAATCAGGTCAGTAGGAATTCAACATCCTATCACATCAGATATTATTGATGTTGTTTTGTTCCAGAACTCATGTACCTGTTCACACTCCCAGACAGACATACACTTTTTTGGATACACACCTGCAAAGGCAAGGTCTTGCAGTCTTTCCTATAATATAATGTTATAGGTTGACCCAGTTCTTCTGCCTCCTCTGGGTCAAGAAGAGGCAGGTTTGGTTCTTTTAGGAACTTCTGGCATTGTGTCGGATCTGGGTTGCAGGAGGACTCATACAGCTTTGAGTAGAAGGATTGAAAAGTAGTGCTGATATCCTTAGGATTGGTTGAGATATCTCAATCTGTGCGAATGCTGTTGATAGTAGCTCTGGATTCGCTTTGTTTTAATTTCAGAGCTAGCAATTAGCTTGGTTTACAGGCATTAAAATAGTAATTCTGCCTCACTCTGTGCATTATGAACTCAGCTCTCCTTAGCAAATAATTTAGCTCTGCTCGATTTGTGACTAGAAGATATGTGTAGATTTAGAAAAACAAGTCTTAAGAGATTGCTCTAACGATTTACAGTGTTCTTCCAACTCTGCAATCTTTGCCTCTCTTTTCCTCTTCAAGTTGACCACGAAGGAGGATGTGAAATCCCTAATAAACCCTACCCTAGTTGCTTGCCATGTATATGCGGGATCAGGAACTGAGTCGGTATTAATTGATATAAATTCAGCTAGTTTGGTTCTAAATTCTGCATCAAAAGCTGTGTTCTGGAGAAGGGAATTATTAAATTGCCATCTCCTAGATCTTTCTCCTAACATATCACAACAGAATGTGGTTATCAGCGCATTGTGGTCAGACAGAATTGCTGGTTCTATTGCTATCGTGTGGAACATTGCCTTAAGTTCACTGGAGCACAAACTATAATCAATGCGGGAGTGGGTGAGGTGACGTGTGGAAAAGAAGGTGTAGTCCTTGCTAGTAGAATTGTGCATCCTCTATACATCTGTAAGATGGTGGGATTCCACAACTGCTTTGAACATGTCTGATATATGTTTCTGGGTTTGGTGTGATTGACCCCTGATCTATCCTGATTTAAAGTGCCCATATTATGAAAAAATCACTTTTTCTGGGATTTGGGGTTTTATTTTGTGTCTCTGGTGCTTCCACACACATACAAACTTTAAAAAAAATCCATCCATGCTGTTTAGAGTGAGATACGGTTTCTGAATGTGTCCTGCCTTCAGTCTCTGGGTGAGCTGTTTAAAATCGGCACGGCTTGTGACATCACAAGCCGAAACGAGCAGGCTAACCGCAACCATTAGCTCATGCTAGCGTTAGCATTAGCATTAGCATGCTAATGCTAACGCTAGCATGCTACCTCGTTCTCAATAGCAAAGCACTGCTACAACACACACAAGTTCACCATAATCTACAAAAGAACTACTTACATGTGCGCCCTCATTTAGAAGTCTCCCAGCTAATCCTGCCTTGTAACTGACCGAAGTTGTAGAAACAGCCTTTCTTTTACTGTCTATGGAGCTAGCTAGCTGACATGATCTACATCTGAGCTACTGGGCATGTGCAGTGCAATCAAAGATAGTACAGAAGAAGAAGAAGAAAAGAGGTCTCACTCTGTAGCTAAAACAGAGACCAGCTGAAAAGGGGATCTGCAGCAGTGAGAGAGAGCACTGCAGTACAACTAAAATATGGTGTTTTTTGAAAATTAAACCATGTAAACCTATTCTGGTACAACCTTAAAATACAATTATGAACCTGAAAATGAGCATAATATGGCTGCTTTAAATCTAGTACTGCATTCATGTCTCCCCCTACAATTAGTAAATATTCGTTGAGAGAGAGCAATTCATTGGTTAGGCGCGAGAAAAAGCTTTCATCATATGTAGACGGTGCATATACCGAAACAAAGGCTATTTTCCTACTCCTTATCGTGGTACATATATAAGATATTCTGCCTGATAAGTCCTTACTGCTTTTGTCTACGGTGAGGGCGCATTTCTGCGACAGCAACACAATGGAGCCCTTGGTTTTGGTGTCGTCACTAGATGAGGCAGCAACCTTAAAGTATTTATTTTGTAGATGATTTACATCTCTTTTACGTAAATGTGACTCTTGTATGAGCACCACATCTATGTTCTTCCTTCTTAAATAGTCCAGGAATTTAGCTCGTTTGATCGGCCGTTCAGCCCCCTGATGTTAACTGAAAGGATTAAAAGCTTAGCCATATTCCAAATTTACATGCATACATGTCTCGAGTACCCTACCGTAATTTACTGAAAAAAATGTAGTAAAGGGTGAACTGTTAGCTCTGAGCAAGGTGTGACAAAAATATAAAAAATACAATAAATCCCCTAACCCTTTGAGACCGCAGACCCCCTCCCCTATTTGTAAGATGCGTGACCACATCAAACGCAGTTTGTGCAAAACTCCAGCTCAAAACTACACCTCCTGTCTTAAGCCACAGGTCAATTGAAACAGGTCTAGTGGATTCTTATGTTAAACATGAACAATATTATAAACACCTACGAACAATTTCTGGACTAAGCTATGTGAAAAACAGACCAATCTAGTTGGAGCAATAAGCAGATTATGAGCTGAACAGACCGCATCCCTCATGTTCTTTCAGTCTAGCTTAAATGTCAACAAACATAGACTGCAGACTGACCAGTCAGCATTTATCATGCACCTTCAGTCTGGTTAAGTGTCCCTTTAAAGCTCGGCTTCAAAACTTTACATACAGTATCCTTAGGATTACCAGCCAGTATTTATCATGTAAAATATAGATTATATATATATGAAATATGGAGGCAAGTGTCGGAGCTCAGTCTATTGCAACCATAACGGGTGCCGGTCACGTGTTTCTCCTCAAACAAAATTATTTTTAGAATAAAAAACATCTAAAGAAGAGCTCAATATTTGGTAGCCATTAGGATTAGAGAAGTGAGTGTAACATTAGTAATGGATCGTTTTTTTTACTCCCTAAACATCAACGTGTGGAGACTTCATCAAAATCTGTAAATGAGACTGATGCCCTCATGGACGTAGATTTGCAAACGTAGCGCCATGGCCAACCTGCAGAAAGCACATGTTGTGATACTTCAGCTTACGTCATATTTACCAAACCTGCAGTTCATCGGGTAATCAGCGCCTTTCTCCGCCCACTATACCGTAAATTGCGCTGTAGCAAAGCGTTAAGTACTTGTGCTATGATACGGCTGAGTGCAGACTGCGATATTCCCACTGCTGATACTATGACTGTTTGAAATTATTCTGATGCCAATATTTGTAATGTGGCAAGGAGTTTAACAACTGCTGGAATGGAATGTGATTGCTGAGTCGGAGATTCAATGTCATCTTTGACCTATGTCTTTGTCTTGCTCGGATTACTGCTGCCATTTCACCAGGAGGCATATGCGAGGAAACCTGCTTGGGGCTGGTTTACACCTGCTTTTAAAAGGCAGACAATTTTCACCACAAAATAGAAGCGCGCTGTCATGGGAGTTTTTTGTACATACCGTGGAATACATAATTAGGCGCACTTTACGCTTCCCCTCTTATCTCTTTATGGAAAACTCCCACTTTCCCCTTGACCCTCCCGTGAATGCATATGCATGACACGGAAAAGCACAATTATCCATTTTAAGTTCCCGCAGCTGTGGTTTTACCTGAGTGCGGCATGTTTGTACATACCTCGCCATGCTTTTACGCACACATTGCGAAACAAATACGCCTGAAGTGGGCGCAAAAGCATTAGTACATGAGGCCCTGAGAGAGATGGCGAACATGTCACCAACCAGGACGAAGGGTTAGATTGATATGATCATGACCACATGGGTCCTTCTCACTTTCCTTAAATTGCATCCCGGCTCCTAGCCTAGAAATCTAGACCCACCCTAGCGGCAGCAAATGTAATTTGCAGCCAGGGGGTCTAGCAACTCTCCGTTGGCTTGCGAGCTGGAAAAACCAAACTCTGGCCGGGCCAATCACATTGTGTTTAGAGTCGGTGGGCGGGCTTATGGCTGCTGCTACTGGGAACAGCGGTCTTTTGAATCGGCTTTGGCCGCGACTCTGGAAGACTTGGAGTTAAGCTTTTCTTTGAGAAAAGAACAAAGAACGGCACTGAAGTCATTCTTAAAAAAGGAAGATGTGTTCGCAGTTTTGCCGACCGGATACGGCAAAAGTTTAATCTATTAACTAGCTCTGCTACCTTCTTTGTTGCTCTGCTTGGTTGTAGCGCTATCCTATTGCGTGCAGAGAGAATTTGAAAGACAACCCCTAATCCCACCCCTCTGATTGAGCCCTGTCAATGGTGAGTTCCCAGAGCCAACATCTTGATGTGGGTCTGGCTTGTCAGGCTACCCGGCTCCTCCACTTGCCTCCCCTCCTTAGTCTGTTCCACCGAGGAAGCACGGGAGAGACGCGAGGAAATCATGGGAGGAGAGAGGAAACAAGCAAATATGTTTTAGAGGGATGAGACGGAGGTGGGTGCAACCTGCCAGGGCTGGACTGGGACAAAAAATTGGCCCTGGCATTTTTGGCCCAGGCGGTCCACACCCACCGTGATTGGTCAGACACATTCCCTGCAGACATTCCCTGCAGACACATTCCCTGCAGACGTGCATTCTATGATATGAGTTGCCTAGTGTTCTGCGTTCATGTGATAGTTTTGAATCCTTCAAGAGGGGTCTCAAGACTTGTTTGTTGATCTTACACTTAAATAATTTATTAATTCTTAGAGTTATGATTTGTATATTTATGGTATTTGTTTTTTTATTATTGATATTTGATATTGTATTGGCATTATTGTTATTATTACTATTTTGCTTAATATTGGCTTAGCAACTTTTAAAAACGGTTTACTGTTAATTTAACTATTGTTAAGATAGATAAGATTCATATTTTGTCGCTTTGGACAAAAGTGTCTGCTAAATACAATAACCATAACCATAACCCTTCCCAAAAGCTACAATAAAACTGAGAGTAGTATATGCCCTGGAAAAGAGCACCAATACAAGAGAAGCTGTGTACTCACTCACTTTTGATTGACGACCTTGAGGCCATAGAATACACAATATCCACACTCAAGTCAAAGTAATTGCCAAAGACGAAGAGTTTAAAGTATAATTTCAAATTATTTAATAACATTTAAGTATACAAGTATGTATTGTCAGTAAAGTCAGTCAAAATGTTGCCTTGGCCCACACCAATGAACAAGAAAGATTTACTCTAACAAGGTATCCTTTAAAAGAGTGAGAAACAGAAAGAAATGTCAGCTATGTTAAGGTATAATTAATTTAGCTTAAATATCTGGGCAATGTAGAGAGACAGCTGTATACATTGTATACATGAGCCTAGTAGAACAGGCTGCATAGATCACACAGACTTTTCAGCTACCCAACAGGCCAACCGCTAGCATTTTCAATGTAAACTTAAGCAGTTAGGTTACCTGACAGCCACTAACTTTAATGTTACAGCCAAACTGCTTGTTGTCGTTATGACAGCTAATACAGCCCCAAACATAGATTCTTAATCTTTTTCTCCCGTAATTTCTCTGCACCTCCCTTGCGCTTTGGTGGTCGTTTGTCCATTTTAACGTGGATACTATACTTCCAGGATAAGCATGTTACAGCTCGTGTCTCAGGGCTGGAAGTGGGGGAAGGGTGTTCCTGGATTTGACTGGATCAGGCAAGTGCCAATAAAGAAAATTAACCAATGGGCCGCTATCAGTTCGTTTTGTGCCGGCGCGGCCCAAAAAAAAAAAAAGGCCTATACATTATATTGGCGATTCGGCCCAAAAGTGCGTCGGCCCACCGGGAAAATGCCCGGTATGCCAGATGGCCAGTCCAGCCCTGATACCTGCGCACACGTTTGTACGTGTGTCAAGGACAACTCTAAATTTCAGAGCACCCTCACTGAAACGTCGAGCAACCCCATAGCACCAGCAAAAGAAAATCTCTGGCGCCGCCACTGCTCAATTTGTGCAGGTAGGTGGCCGGCAACACATCATCCACCATCTCACTGAGCACTGGATCTCCCTAATGACCTATGACTGTTGTGCAAAGTCAGGTACAAATCCCATCATTAAGTACACGGACTGCACAACAGTAGGGGGCCTGATCCGGAATAGTCTATATCTAGGACGTTTAACGGAAATTCCACCGGATTTCACTCTTTTCGGCTGGATGTCCGTCCCCTTCCTCTTTCTTTGTGTTGGCGTTCTAAACTCTGGTGGATTTATGAGGACTATGGTTAACTACTCCTCAGATCTCTGCAGGGTAAATCCAGACAGCTAGCTAGGCTATCTGTCCATTCTGAGTTTTCTGTTACACGACTAAAACAACTTTTGAACGTACACATGTTCCACCAAAACAAATTCCTTCCCAAGACTATTTTGCAGAGGCACCGTGGCTCTGTCCGGTGCTTAGCACCGCCCAAGACGATTGTGATTGAGAAATGCCAATAAACCAGAGCAGGTTTTTCTCCCATCCCAGAATGCTGTGTGGACTAGCCAAACTTTCCTCCGCAGCGCTGTGGAGAAAGGTCTGGCAATGATACAAAGTTCAAACACCAAAAATACAAAAAACACAATACATCAAATCATCAGGCAATCAAACATCTTACATTTCCAGAAGCTTAAATTAAATGTATTTCTTCTAGAATATTGGAGCTTTAATTGCTTTTTTATTTGTTAAGTGTTCTATTGAGGTGCAGTAGTGTTTCAGTTCAACAGTGAAGCGGTGGAAGCAGGGTTTCGATCCAGTCCATTTTGATTTGTGGATGTGGAATTTTCCGAGTATGATAAAGAGCTGCACAAATTCATTCATCCAGACCATGAAGTACAAAATATAACATGACATCAAATTACCGGGTTTTCTGTTAATAAAATGTTCCAAATCTTCCCAGAATGCAATTGTATTGCAATGATAAAATAAATGAAATATAGTTTCTTTTTCCAAATTACAAAAATCATAATTATAATCAATGTTCATTTGAAATATTTCCAACACTTTTTGGTGGGGTAAATTCTATGCAAAATCTTAAACGAAACTTCTTGTTAGTAATACAATATTTGTCAAGAATAGTTCATGCGTTTTTCCACTTTCGCTCACAATAGAAGACCAAAAGAATTTTGCTGTAGAAAGTATGGTATAGTCCAAAACATTTCTTATATGTTTGTTACTACGAGACACAATATCACAATATCAATTCCTTCCATAAAAAAAATATTTAGAAACAATGTTTTCTTAAAAATTGAAGAGGACTTGCATGAATAGCATCAAATACGATGGCATATTCTTTAGGTGTGCAATGCGTGACTACTCTAACACCGACTTCTGTAAAAGGTTTTACACTGAAAGTGGAGACCGGACGTGGTGTCTTTGTTACGCGGTCACTTCACACGAGAACCCCTCCCTTTCTCCCTATTCACTCCTGTGCTGTGTTTTATACTGATAAGTAAAGATGCGAATTCACACTGCGACTTGTGCGTATCAGTGAGCGGATACTTAAGCATGCAGGCTGTCCTCAGCCTGTCCGAGCTGCCTCGGATCATATAAACGCAGCTTTCACTCCAGCAGCTATGGCTGTATCTGCAGGTGAGGAGTCTTGTGTCGCCTGTTGCTTTTATGCCTGTCTGCACTGCTTGTCCTCTGCAATGGTCGCTGCCTTTATACATTTATTTTTTTTTTGCATGGAGGAATTGCTTTTTAAAATATATTTGATCTGTAATGTAGATATTGGATTATTATAAATGTGTAGGCCTGTGCTTGGTATTTTGCATTCTGTTTTTTTGTTGTTGTCACAATTAGACACCATTAAGCTTTGAAACGGTGTCGGCAGTTCAGGTAGGCTGATGCGTGATGTTTTCACAGGCAACGTCCTGCCAGACGCCATTTGAAAAGAAAGCGATTTAATGTTTATTTGGTAGTTAGCGAAATAGCGCAACACATACAAAAAACAAAATATGGTTTTCAAGTGTTCAAATGCCACACATTCATTCGGCATTCAAAGAAGCTACAATCAGTTCTTTATTTCTTGCTAAATTCCAACTTTATTCCTGTTTCGCCAGCAGTTTCTTTCCATCTTTTCCCAATAGAATGCACCGTGGAGGCCGGTAGCGACCAATGCTAACCATTTATAAAAGTTAAAATGCTAGGGAAACAGTTGTTACTGGGTGCGTTCAGTGTATGCCGAAATGTAATGTCTCCCCTATAGATTCAGAATAAGATTTTTTTGACAAGACATCTCACTGTTGCTTGTCAGTAAAGATGAATATATTTAAAAATACATAATTATTAAGTGGACTTTTGCGTGACGTTCTTTCCATTTATGAGGCGTATCGGGGCCACCGTTCAGGCAACGCTAGGTTTTATTGGACTGGAAATGCTGATAACATGACGTCTGTTTGGAAAGCTAATTGTTCTGTAATCTGCTGCTGTTTGTCCAGGTCATAGAAACGACAAGCTGTATTTGCAAATTTAGCTATATCTGTCATATGATAGCAGAGCTTTAATTCAAATGCATGCGGCAATTCAATAGTTGTGTTAAAAGGCACGGAGTTTTTCCACATGTGAGGCAACGATTCTCGGTGTATCCCCGCTGTCCATGCAGACCCCAGGTGCATTCCGGTCAGAGGGTGCATGGTGTTGATTCCAGTGGCTGCTGGCGATAATTATTTTTTGGAGGGCGCTTTTTTTTTTTGGTGGATGGGGGGGGGGCGCAAATAAATACAAAGCAGTACTTTGAAACAGAAAACAACCAGCACTACTTTATTTATTTAAGAAGAGCAAGACAATATAATACAAGATTCAAGTTACAAACATAAGAAGAATGACTCTGACTGAGGTTTTTTTTAACTCACAGTAACAGAGTAACTTGGCGTTTAACTGTAGTGTATTATTGGTTCTTTTTCCTGTCTTTCCTCTGTTAGAACAACAACCTTGCATATGAATGTTAATTTACAACACTACGTTTTCCATTTTGCTCACAGAATTAATTTAACTCGTACCTTGGGCATGAAACAAATTGCACCCACAACCAGTACTACTTTCAACCAGAAGTCTAGCATGGCTAAACTAAATGATTCAGTATGGTAATCAAATTTAGATAGCTAATTAGGTTCAAACCCCATGTACTCAAACTACAACCCAAATATCAAAAACCCGACAAAGAATAAAAAATAACTGGTGAAAAAAAATAAAAAATATAAAACCAAATTAACCTAAAATAGAGATCTCAAAATGAAACAGGTTTTCGTAGCGATAACCAGGGGAATACTAAGGGGCCATCCACACGGAGACGCTTTTTGAAGCAAACGCACGTTTTGCATCGTTTGGGCCGATCCAAACGAATCCTGTAAACGCACTGCCTGAAAATGCACTTTTTTGAAACCTGGTCCCAGGGTGAAAAACTTTGAAAACAGCTCCCTTTTGGCTTCGTTTGGACCGAGCCGGATACGTGCGTATCGATGATGTCATCGTCACACCCCTCGAGCTCATAGCCTTCGACCTCTTACCCCGCACTAGCTAGTGCAAGGCCACTGACATGACTGCGGTCAAGCTAACCGTATCCCATCTCCATGGTCAAACCAGCTCACTTCATCTAAATACTTTGTCTCTGCTCCCTGACACTTCCCTCTGCTCTGCTGGTCCTGGATTCTACACAAGATATTGCTAACGTTATGTAGCTAACGTTAAACATCGCTAAAGTAGCTGACTGCTCCAGCAGGGACGTAACGTTAACGTTAGCTGCTATGGTTAGCTGTTTATCAGTCCCTCCAGGATTTCGCGGCCTTTTTTTGAGATTGTTGCGGCCCAAAATGCTTGATTTTTGCGGGAGCTTTTGTAAAAAATTGCGATAAAAGTTGCAATGTCTTTTGTATGTTTGTTGCAATGAAGTTGCGGGAGACAGTGAAAGTTGCAAAAAAAGTTGTGATTTTTTTTTTTTTTTTTTTTTTTTTTTTTGTAGTTCTTTAAAAATAAAAAAGGAATCTTGTTTCAGGGAGAATAAAACTACTCTGGGCTGAGTTTTCCTAGTAACCTTACCAAAAAGACTTACTGTACGTACACACCGCCGCCGACTTGAGCTGCAAAGAAGCTCTGGTCGCCTGGTCAAGGACGCTTGTCAAAAAGTACGGGGAAGCTGTTTGACGCTTTGGCCGCTCTGACGTAGCAGCATTCTATGTTTGATCATGGAAAAAGCACAAGCAGCCACTGCACAGCCAATACATTGACACTAGAAACCTTTTATAAATTACATATATAATGACAGAATTTGTACTGGTTGTTGGTCGCAGCAGTGTCTGTTAGCAGTTAACTCGCTCGTTAGCCGCTGAACCGCCGCAGCATGCAGGCAGAGCGAGCAGCCGCCAGCTGTTGATCCGTGCAAGACTGTTTAGAGACGATGTGACCGGCAGGTAACATTAACTGGTCCCTATACGCAAACAATGTCATATCATAAATGATAGGGAACCCAGCAATGGCGATGATGAACTTTTCGTCCATTTTCTCGGAACTGTTTTTGTAGGAACGAAAGTTTTCATTGTATGTTTCTCCGGAATCAGCCAGTGCGAATAATTAAATAAATAATAATAATAATAATAATTTAGGTCATCATGTCGTCTCATCTGCGGTTTTTCCTGCATCCACCGTGTGTGTTTGTGTGTGTGCGCGTCAGTAGCGGGGGAACTGTATGAGCAGCAGCCCCGCCCGCTGCAGATAGCCGACAGGATTGAAACAGCAGCCGCTGACTTAAGAGTGAAAAAACGTTACAGCGTACATTGATGTTAAAATGTCGCTGTACGTTTTGTTGGTAAATGTGAGATGTTCGAGTCTCATCTTCATATCGGAAACCAGCTCTCTCTCACTCCCGTTTGGTCAGTGGCTCTCAGAGTCACATTATACTGACGTAAAGTCTGGCACGTAGGACTGCTGGGATTGCTAGCTAGCGCGCTGCAATCATGTCCGATGGCAGACAGAATTGCAAAATAAAAAGCAATCCAACAGCACATTATACAATGTAAACAAAGACACGTTTTCTTGCGGCGGCCTTTATAAAATGAGCAGTGGTGAAAGTTATTAAAGTCTAGTCATGTTATGAACGGAAGTGGACCACCTATAGGCCTGGAATATGAAGTAGCGTGTTGAGTCTTTTACAAATGGATCCGTTTGGACTAGGGATGTAACGATGCACTCCGAACCGGTTGAAAATCGATGAAAATATGTGACGATTCGTGTCGGTTGAGATGTTAAAAGAATCGCGATACACGTTTTAAACAGCAGGGGGCGCTGAAGCAGTAGCCTATATTCTGACCTCGCTTTACAGGCACGATAGCAGCGAACAAGCTGTAGCTTTTAACAGAAGCAAAAATGGCGGCGGCAAGTGTAGATGACATTGATATTGAGGATGCCCCAAACTCATTAAAATCAGACGTGTGGCGGCATTTTGGCTTTCCGAAGACTAAAAATGAAAAAGGTGAGGTGGTAACGGACAAAACAAAAACTGTGTGCAGATACTGCAAGAAGATGTTAATATACACCAATAGCACAACAAACATGATGCAGCATACAAACGGTCACCACAGTGAGAAGCTCCAGTCACCGCCGTCTGCACGTAAAAACCTGTTAGTGGGCCAAACCACACTGACCGGCGGATTTGCAGCCCCACTCGCGGCGACGAGTGCGAGAGCCAAAGAGATCACAAGGTGTATCGGCGTTTTCATGGCAAAAGATATGAGGCCGTTTTCTGTCATAGAAAATGAAGGATTTAAGCTACTCGTTAACAAATTGGAGCCCAAATACACCATCCCATCACGCCCCCACTTTAGCCAAGACTGTCATGCCAGCGCTTTACAGGGAAACAAAATCTAAGGTAATTGAGACCCTCAGAAAAGCATATAGTGTATCAATTACAACCGACGGCTGGATCTCCAGGGCTACCCAGAGTTATCTTATGGTCACAGCCCATGTGATAACCAGTGAGTGGGAGATGGTTAATTTTGTTCTCCAAACTCCAAACGAAACACACACTGGAGCTAATATTGCTGAAGTTTTAAAATCAGCTGTGAGTGAATGGGGGCTTCAAAAGGCCAACCATGGAATTGCTGTGGTCACGGACAACGCGAGAAATATGGATGTTGCTGTCAGAGAGGCTGGGCTGGCCCCCCATGTCAGGTGTTTTGCCCACACTTTGAACTTAGCCAGCCAAGCGGGTTTGAGTGTGCCCCGCGTGAGTCGTTTGTTGGGCAGAGTGAGGCGTATTGCTGCCTTCTTTCACCGAAGCTCCACAGCCACAGCTGCGCTCGCAGCCAAACAGATACTACTGGAGCTTCCACCGCATAAGTTAATCATCGATGTCGCTACGCGCTGGAACAGCAGTCTGGATATGATCAAACGCTATCTCAAACAGCAAGCGGCTGTGACAGCAACTCTCCTGAGCAACGACGTTCGACGAAATGTCCGTGACATCGATACTTTAGATGGCTCAGACATCCGTGATGCGGAGGACATTGTGAAGCTTCTAAAGCCACTCAAAACGGCCACCACTGTGCTGTGTGACGAAAAAACCCCCACTTTGTCTCTCATTGTGCCCTTAAAGCATATGATCGAGCATAACATGGCATCCAACGAAGAAGATTCCCCCACTCTGAGCAACATAAAGAGAGCTATACTGAACAACCTTTACAACAGATACACTTCAGAGTACAACCACCTGCTGGAGTGCACCGCATTAGACCCCAGATTCCGGGCTCTGCCTCATCTAGAGAAAGACCAACGTGATGATGTATTCCACAGACTGAAGGAGAAAGCTGTACTGATGTTGCAGAACCAGGTAACCTATTGTATTTATTTTACTCTTTCTCTAAATTGTATTTATTTTACTCTTTCTCTAAATTGATTTTTTTAAATAATTTGTTTATTATTATGGCATATTTTTCTAAATGTGTTTCCAAATGTGTTTGTGTAAACTCTGAGTAATGATACAAATAAATTATAACAAATTATATTAAAATCTTGTTTTTATAACAATGTGAAACCCCTGTCAATGTTGTACTTAGATTTTACTTAGTCTTTTTATTTCTGCTATTCCTCTGTGCAGGATGAGGGCAAAGAAGGTGCCAGTGGTCACCCCCCTGCAGCAGAGCAGCCTCTTGACCAGACAGACAGAGCAGGAGCAGAGCTGAAACAACCTCCTTCCAAGAAAACAGCATTGGAAGATCTCCTTGGAGGGACTTGATGAACCAGTTGCACAGCACATCAGTCAGATTGATGCAGAAATGATTAAGTACAGAGCTGAAACATCCATTTCCCTCAATAGCTGTCCACTCAAGTGGTGAAAAGAGAATGCTAAGCTATACCCACTGCTATCCAGTATAGCAAAAGCATATCTCTCCACACCAGCCACCTCTGTCCCTAGTGAAAGGGTTTTTTCATCAGCAGGGGACATTGTGAATGTGCAGAGATCTCAGCTTCTGCCAGAAAATGTGGATATGCTGATATTTCTTAAAAAAAACATGTAAAAAAAAAAAAAGAAAGATTCTAAGCTAGGAAAGAGCACCAGCAAAGCCATAGTTTGTTTATATGAAAAGATTTATTTTATTTGTATTATTTATTTTATTTGGGATTTGTTTTAATATTTCAATTTAGTTTTGTTATTTGACAAAGATATTTCAGTTTCAGAAAGAAATGTGCAGCATTTTGTCTGAGTGAGAATAAATAAAAGGAAACTTTTTCATTTATCTCTTTCTTAAATCTCATTTTGTACAAAAAAATCGTGATAAAATCGTATCGTGAAACCAGTATCGTGAATCGTATCGCATCGCGAGTTCAGTGAATCGTTACATGCCTAGTTTGGACGCACATTTTTTTTTGACACAGTTCCAGGGAAGACGGGGAAAAAAAAGATTGTTTTGGTACGTGTGGACGTGGCGTCTTTGTTTGTTCAACCCTGTTTCATTAGTTTGAGTGCACTCAAGTTCCTACCACCACCCTTAGCAGGTAAAACTATCCATCCTGGCTCCTCAGAGAATGGAGTAGATGACGGGAAAATCCTGTGAGTAGTGGAGATGATGATGGCGAAGATCCAGTAAGAAGAAGATGGTGATGATGAAGATGAAACCCAGGAGGCAGTATGATGACGGTGACTTGAGCAGCACAGTTCTGTCTCTAGTAGCGTCTCAACAAAAAACCAGCCTGCACAAAACGTGCAGAATAATCACTCAGTTGTCCATAGTAACAGTTCACTTCTGTTTCTCCTCAGGATACAAAATATTCTTACATACTACACATTTTAACCACATTTCACTTAAACATTTTAGCTTAAACTCAATGTTATTTGTCCATCTTAATTGACTAGCTTACAGAAAACATAGCAGTCACAACAAAAGGACGGAAAATACACGTATCCGTAGCTGAATTAACCAACAGCTAAGTTAACATTTTCCTAAATGTACAATGACAACAATTTCAATATTAACCATACCTCACATACACATCCATTTGTCCGGCATCCCTGCCCATGAAACAGCATGAAACATATTGAAACATAGAAAATACTTAACCGATTAAAGCCAGTTTTTATTAAATGCTGAGCTACTACCTCCGGCATATCGTATGAGTAAACTATTTTATTTTTTATTTTTATTTCATTTTTATATCATTTTTGTATACATTTATATTTCTGGAATTTTGATGGGGGCGGCGCCCCAGCGCCCTCTATTGACAAGCCACTACTGGTTGATTCCTATTTGATTATTCCATACACAGCCTGTCACATTCTCAAGGCGGCAATCACAGACTGGCACACAAGGTAACTCCACTACAGTTTAGGGCTGCTCGATTATGGAAACAAATTAAATCATAATCACGATTATTTTGGTCAATCGTGATTATTTAACATGGTTACTAATTGTCTTTTGGAAAGATGTTGCAATTATTGAACTCCGTAAAACAGTTAAACGAATCAACAGTGAAAACTTAAATTCAAATGAAAAGCCCGCTCGATGGTGTTTTAAGCCCCTAACGTCTCCTTCCAGGCAGCGATGCGACCGTTTACTTCAAGACACCTAACCCTAACCTTAACCCTAACCCTAACCATTGCCTAATCAACTTCAAGGCAGTGCTGCAACCATTGATTTCAAGGCAGAGATGTTCACAAGTCATTTTTTGGAAGTCCACGTCGAGTCTCAAGTATTTGAGCTTGAGTCCAAGTCAAGTTTCAAGTCTTATGAATTCAAAGCATGTCCTGTAGCTACCACCAGTACAGTATCAAAATCAGTTGTAGGATAACTTTATGAGGTATACTTAACACATCCCTCTAGCCCTCGGACCTGGTGAAATATTAGTCTATCACATCATATAAGTCTGTCACATCATATGGATACAACTATAAAGATACAATTTGCCTGTTCCCAGCATTAGCACAACACTTTGCGATGGTTAGCTTGTTACCTGTGATGATATATGCTAAATGTATGTTTCACATTAGCAAGTGACTGACCTATCTGGGTGCGTTTTGTGATGCCTGATGAAGTTCGACGTTGTTGATCCGGCATCATTTATATTGGTGCCACACACCTTGCATGTAGCTGTTCGCTTACTGCCACTGTTTACGAAGTTATTGAAAGCATGGGTCAAGTCTGAAGTCAGCTGTTTGTGCGGCTTAAGTGCGACTCGAGTCCGTGTCTCAGACTCGAGTCCCCATCTCTGCTTCAAGGCACCTAACCCTAACCTTAACCCAAACCATAACCATTGCCTAATCCTAGTCATTGGGGGCTTAAAACACTGATAAACTAAAAGCCCCCTAGAACCACCCCTGATAACCAAAGTGTTAATCATGCTGTATATTTGATATGAGTGGATATTGTAGGGAATACAAATGAAATACATTGTCATTTAACGTGATATTGAATATGCTGTATGTGTAGTATTAATATTTTGTTACAATCATTTAAATCATTTATTAAACAAGATGTAAGACCTAGAAGACAGGGTTGGTTAATCACGCCAATAGCACAAAGACACAGAACACAGAGGGAAATGGAGAAACATTGTGATGCAGCCAGAGAAAGCTACAGCAGCAGGGTTTTCACCCTCCCTTTGCGTGTGCCCATACAGAACAGAACACCTTTGGCTTAAGACACAGTCAGACAATATTTCGTACCTAGTGGTTTGTTCTAAGCAAACTGAGACCTTAAGATTTAACCTAGATGTTACAAAAAATGTAACCTTTCAACCAAATTTAGCCCCTATTTAACCAAATTATTAAGGCGTCTTTTGGTCTGCAAATCAGCAAACCCGTGGTTACTATGAACTGACAACTATGCATATATGTATGAAATCTCTTTATTTTGACCATGTATATGCTGCCAAAAACTCACAGATTAAAGGATGTTCACACAGAGTGTGTAAAGGAGTCCCGGTGGCTGTTAAAGGTACAATATGTAACATTTCTGCATTAAAATGACTAAAAATGACCATACCTTGTTATATATTTTTTGAGTTGTGTACTTACACTATTCTAAATGTTTCCACCAAATGTCAAACCCAGAGAAATCTATAATTTTATTTCTGACACGGGATGTTTCCTTTAGTCGCCTGTCAGTGGTGTCATATAACCTTTCACCCTCTAGTTACTCGTAACTAACGTCAAAACACTGGCACCCAGATGATACGTTCGAGAGTAATTGTAAATCATACAATGTCACAGAAAAAAATACTTGTAACTGTAATACTGCTTTTTCTGCCACATCATTTTGTGATTAATTACATGCCACTTTGCAACACAGTAATACAGCAGAGATCTTATTTATTGATACATATCAATATTGATCCAGCTTAACGTTACTACAATGTGCTGGTTGACAAGTAGCTAACTAATTGGTGGATACCATTATAGGGTTACAACATAGTTCAACACGCTCATAAAGTTATTAGTAGTATGATTGTTTTGATCACGGATAAAAGCAGCACTGGGCTAACCAACGAACGAGTTCACCAGTAACGTTAACGTTAGACTAATCTAATGCTAATTTAGCCAGCTAGCACACCCCGGTCTGTCTCTCTCACTCCCCCGGCGCAAAGAGACTTAATTCAGGATGATAGTTGACAACATACCCTGGACATGTAGCAATAGCTAGTTACCGTTAGCCCACAGCCAGCTAGTAGCCAGTCACTACCATTACAGCAATCCGTACCCGGCCAGCACTTAACGCCAGTGCCGGGTGGTAACGACGCTAACAGCAGTTTAATGAAGCGTCAGAAAACCGTCACAACAGCAGCCAGCCATAACGTTAGCTACGTCTCTGTTAGCGCTACTGGTGTTCGTGCCGAAAATCTCCTCCCTGCCGTATTTCTCCCCCCTTCACGTTTAGCTGTCTTTACAGTTAGTTAAATCAACCCGACAAAAGGTGGGTTAAGTACCAAAACGAATTGTTAAGATTACAGAAAAGTGAAGGCGGAGATCATTCCGGGCAGCTTGGAGATGTTCTGCTGCTGCACAACGGCCTATCGAACGTCCTCGCCGTCCCGAAGCGGCAGCGAGCGGGCAATGCCCACCCACACCCATCTCTCAGCCTCGTTGAGTAGCTAGCTAGCGTTACACAAACCCTGTCCGCCCGGTGTTGAAACTATCCAAAAGGTGAAATTGACATGTGAAATATATTGTGATAGTGTGGTTTTAGCTGCTGGCTAATGTTAGCTTGCTGGCTCACTAGCTAACTGGTCAGCTACCAATACAGATTAAATCAAGAAAAACGTAATTATGTTGGGGAAAATGCAGCTATTTTATTAGAATGACATGAATAAATGTTACTAAATGTAACTGAATAAACTTTAATGCATTCTAACCAGCGATGGTGTTTAAGAATAAAAACTACAACTCCCATAATTCCACGCATCTTCCCAACGTCATCAAAAGTCCGTGTTTACAATCCATTGTTTTGGTTGAGAGACCCCTAGCGGCAGAAAGTTACATATTGTACGTTTAACGCCACCAAAAGTCTGTATCATCTTTAAGTCAGGGTCTACCTAGCATTCATAGAATCCAGTAAAAACAATTAAAATCTACCAGGAAATCCCTTGGTAGCTTTTTTAATTACTCTCAACAGCATTGTTTTGTCTCTGAGAATGGGACATTTAATTTGTTTTCCCATGCCAGCCTTGAATCATTAGGCACCTTAATTTACTGGTAAATAATCAATGGATAATAGTGGTAGGTTTCATAACCCAGGCCAAGAAGGAAAGGAAACTGGAACTCTTGCAGAGGTATTGCTTAAGAACCTTTGACCTGACCTGAGAGATTTGGGTTGGACACACTAGTCTGTGTTGGTACACCAATTTCTTAGTTCCAAAAAATATATTAAATTTCAGAGTATTATACAAATCCCTATGTGTAAGGAATGCACTGGTAACCCTGCTGTTTTCAATGTGGGGCTTAACCAAGATACTAGATGGTGGATTTCAGATACTGAAACATGGGTCAGTATTAAGGGGAGACTGGTCAATTTTGAGATTTTGGGCTATTTTTCTTCAATAACATGTCTTCTTTCAGACTTGTGGTGAAAAAAAGTCCAAAATACACATTTAGGTCTTTATTTTACTACCCTTTGTCTATTTGCATCTGTAGATTTCTCCTAAATTCAACAAAAGTTGGTGTTCTAAATCTACATGCTGCTCCGTGATCACTGTCTGCACCCTATCATCACATATACCGTTGGAAAGCTCTCTCTCTCCTGTGCAGTGTTGTCGGATCCAAATATGGTCATTTCCTTTTTATCAGCAACCAATCCTGAAAGTACAATGGGGCGTTAATGGGGATAAAAGCAAAATCTCATTTGCTGATGTCAATTTCTGACAAAGTGATTTGTTCAGATTCGTCACATGACGTGCTCTGACATTTCCACAGGAGTTTAAAATGTTGAAAGAAATGCGTCACAAAGCAGTGGCTGATAATTCATGTAGCGCGTTTGAATGAACTGATCGGTAGTTTAATTTGTCCTAATTACGCAGGGACAGGGCTTAAAGTTAGCATCGATCCGCAGAATCATGGGTTCTATAGCAGTTTACTACTAGAGTGCAGTCTCTGCAAAGATGTGTACAAGCAAAGTGTCTACACATCTACTCGTCTTCTAGACGTATCCAGGAACAATGTAGTGTTTGATGTGCATCTGCGTATGGTGCTCTTAGCGCATGAGTTAGGTTTGGGATATGCAGCTCTCAAAAAAATCTGTGTTGGGGGATTCCTGGTCTTCATGTTAAAACGTATCAGAGACACCAAAGGAGAGTAACAGGTATGGAAACACGCGCTCTCGCTCTCTCGCGCGCTCTCTCTTGCTCTCAAAGCAGTTTACAGAAATTTATAGCCTACATGTCATATATTAAATATATAGGTGTCCCATATATACTATACTTTACTGATCGTGATACAACACACTATATTACAAAACACTTACATTACACAACAGTTACAGTTTTTGTATAATATAATTACTATACAATACTAAACAAATCTATAATTTTGGGATCCTAAAGTGGTTGTGAGTCCCTCAGGTGGTGGCAGGCAGATACATATTTAGCTGTCAGTGGAGCTGCTGTCCCCTCTCCTTGGAGAACTTCCAGCTTCTTTTCTGGTGTTAACATTGGGAAGTTTTAATTTTTTGGCTATTTTTCCAAGGTGTAAATCGCTTAGTGAAGATAATTTTTCACAATGGAAGAGGAAGTGCATCTCTGTCTGACCCAGTTGGTGGTCACTGAGCCTGTATTTAGTCAGGATCCGTCTCTTCTTCGTATCTCTGACAATGTGCAGATACCCTGTAAAATAACAGTTTAGTCTACTTTGTTTGCTTTCTCCAATGTTCTAAATATTAATCTTTTGAATGATTCATAATTAGTTTTGTTCTGTTGTTTTGAACCAGTGCTGATGGGAGCCTGATTAGTTAGCTTCACCATTAGCTGACTGAGGGAACTGTTTTCAGGATTTGGCTCTTGGGTTTTAAGTGCTTTGAAATGGAATGTGTCTTTTTGAGTTACATTTAGAAGTGTCCAAAATGTTACAGCTTGTTTCTGTATGTTTAGCAGTAATGGGAAACGTCCCATCTCTAGCCTCTGTCTCTCTCTCTCTGTAACATTTGTGGCATTATAGATTATAGCCTCCATCTATTTGTGTTTTATAATATGGGTGAACAGTTAGTAATACACTATAAATGTAATTTCAGTCGCCAAAATTGAGAGCGGCTTGGAGTCACTGCACAAGACCAAGTAGAAGATCAGGCAGGCTTATGCAGATGTTGACCCAGATGTGGCAGAGTTGCTGAGGGAGGATGCAGATGCTGTCATTAATATAAGTGTCTTTTGATGGCACCTGGCAAAAGAGAGGCTTCACCTCTCATTATGGGATTGGTGTGTGCATTGACATCCTTACGGGACTGGTGATAGACTATGAGGTCCTATCCTCAAATTGTCATGCTCGTGCCCTGAAGGAAAATGCTAAGCAACAGAACAAGATAACAGAGCAGAAGTTTGACAGCTGGAAAGAGACACACTGTGCAGGATCAAGTAACGGAATGGAGCAGGAGTCAGCAAAGAGGATGTGGGCCAGGTCTGTGAATCGCCACCAGGTGCGGTACATTGAGATGCTGTCAGATGGGGATAGTGCAGCATTTAGGGAGGTGGTTGCACTGAACCCATACCCTGGGCATGACATTGTGAAATTGGAGTGTATCAATCATGCCCACAAGCTGATGGGTACAGCACTAAGAAAGTTGAGTGCACAGGGTAAATTAGGAGGGAAGGGTGTGGGGAAACTGACAAATAACAAACTGTAAAAAATTATTACAGGGGGGCAATTCTTAATAACCAAGGTTCACTAGATCAGATGAAGGCAGCAATCTGGGCAGGTCTCCTCCACTCTAGGTCTACTGATGACAGCCCCTTGCACACCAGGTTCAATCCCTCCTGGTGTTGGTATAGGAAAGCAAAGGAAAATGGCGAAACACCTGGTAGCCATAAACACCATGCTGGAAACTTTCTAGCACGAGAGAATCCCAGTGTACCACCGTATGTCTAGCCAAAGCCTGCTGCAGCGAATGCAGCATGGAGGCACTCAAAATGCAAATGTGTGCCTCAATTCTGTTATATGGGCGCGGTGACCAAAAACGGTCTTTGTGGAGAAAAGTAAGCTTGAGGCAGCAGCAAGTATGGCCATCTCCACCTTCATTGAAATTGCCTTTGCCATGCTTGCTGTTATGGAGAAGTTGTGGCTTCAGAGCACAGTTGTGACGGCCAATGCAATGAGAGAAACTGATATGCTGGTGGTATTTATTGTTTTTATTCTGTGTCTTTTGCTTATAAGGGTACTGTCATTTTATTTGTGTACCACTGAGGGTGAGTTGCGGAAAAATTTAGTTGGACAGCTGCTGTCCAATGACAATAAAACGTATTCTATTCTATATGCTCAGGATCTCGAAAGCTGACATCTGCCAGTGCAAAATGTAAGAGTCTGAGCACAGCTAAAAAGGTGAAAAGGCATCAACAGGAACTGGATGAGGGGCCTACATATGAAGCAGGCATGGAAATGTAGGCTGTAGACAGTATCTAGGCCAGGGTGTCAGTTCTCCATGGGACCGTTTGTGCATGTACGCTGTTTTTTTACTGGGGTTCTGTTCAGTTGAAGGCCATAAATGCTGTGTTATAAGTTTTGATGTGATTTAGATGGTTTGTATTGTTGTTACTAATGATTTGATAAGATATTGTGTCTGTAAATAGTTGTTTCGACTAAACATTTTGAATTTTTACAATACAAATCTTTAAAGGCCGTTTTCTCAAAATGGGTTTTTTCTAGGGCTGTCAAACGATTCATTTTTTTAATCGCAATTAATCGCTGAATTTCTATAGTTAATTGCATATTTTATCACATGATTAAAATTCTATTATTTTGCATTTCAGAACAGTTTACGTTTAAGTACATATTAACAATGGATAGCAATTCTTACCAGTGTATCTTGACTGGGAATCAAATGAATGCAAAGAAAGTTACTTTATGAACTTTACTTTAAGATTTGTATTTGTTATTATTTACTGTAAACAAAAGAAAAATGTGTGAATCTGTCATTATTGCACAATTCCTCCAAGTACCTAACTAAAAAACTAAAAATCCCTATCCTTACCAGAGTCAATATAGTGTTTAGTAACTCCTAAATAATTTTGATTACTCACTGACGTCCAGTGATCACCGGTTAATGAGACAGCGTTTGCAGCACCTTACAGCAGTTCCAGTTGGGCTGCTTTCTCTGTGTCATACAGGCTGTGTATGTGTGAAAACTACTGTCCCCCTCGACGGCAACAAGACAGGTCAGAACATGCCAACCGTAGTACGTCTTTAAGACCCGAGTATTCTACGATGCTGACAGGTCTGCAGTTAGTTGCCACCCGTTTCGCAAGAGCTGTAGTGATTTTTTTTTTTTTGGATTTGGTTTCATCCACAGGTCGGCAAGTAGCACTCTCCAAAATACTGCTTTGCCTGAGTGGATAGCATGCTAGTGGGTAGCATCAACCTGAGTCACGTTAATTAGCTTGTAGGTGGTAGCTCAAGCTTGACGTGCTTCGGTGATATTTTAATTCGGCTTTACACAATGTGCATATGGCTTTCAACTTTTCTACGAGCTATCCGGGAGTTTTTGGAAAATAAAAAGAGCCATTCAGAGTTGTGTTGCTGCTGTCTTTCTCCATCATGCCTGCAGCCTGCAGCAGGAGGAAGTATCGCAGCTTGATGATAAGTAAAGGTGCGGCAAAGGGTCAAAATAGTAGCCTTTTAGGCACGGCGCGAAGCCGAGTGAAGTGTAAAATAAATGTAATAAATGCCGGCATTTGTGTGGCCCTTAATCGCATCGCGATTAATGCATTAATGCTGACAGCCCTAGTTTTTTCTCATGCTCTGAGCTATAAATCTCTGCTTTAGCAGCACTTACATACACCAAACTTTCCATTTGTATTCTTATGTATATTCTTAAGGTTTTTACAGAGGGGCTTGTTCATATATCACTCAGTCTGATTTATACAACATTTTATACCTAAAAACGGGGCGAAAATTGATTTTTTTTTATGGATGTTGACAGTTTTTTTCTGATTAATGGAGTGATAAAAAGAGATATCCAAAATCCCCTCTGTAAAAACCTTTGACTCGGGGCGTCCTCCAGCTCACCCAGTAAGAGTGTGCGCCCCATGTAGGCTGAGTCCTTTGCAGCGGCGCAGGTTCGAATCCGACCTGCTGCCCTTTGCTGCGTGTCATCCCCCATCTCTCTCCCCCTTTCCTGTATATCCACTGTCACTGTCTAATAAAGGGAAAAGCCCCAAAAAATAATCTTAAAAAAAAACAAAAAACCTTTGACTCTAATACAGTTGTGCTCATAAGTTTACATACCCTGGCATAATTTGTGAAATACTGGCCAGTTTTTTGAAAATATGACTGATCATGCAGAAAACCTCTCTTTTATTTAAGGGATAGCGGTCAGATGAAGCCATTTATTATCACATAATTGTGTTTGCCCTTTTTGAATAACAATGATGACTGAAATCACCCAAAATTGCTCAAAAGTTTACATACCCTTTAATGAACCATTTCACTGAACCATGAGAAAATCAAAAGAGCTGTCAAGATTAGCGAGAAAAGGTAGTTGAAGTGCATAAATCAGGAAAAGGATATAAGTGCTCAAAGTTTGATAAAAAAATGGAGAAATTGTGGTGGGCTGGAATCAAGGCCACAGTCGGGCAGACCAAAAAAGATTTCAGGCTCAACTACCAGAAAAATTGGTCGGGATGCAAAGAAGGAACTTTCAAGCTACTTCAGGTTCAATACAGGCTTTACTGCAAGAAAGTTGTGTGACTGTTTCAAGATCCACAATAAGGAGGCACTTGAACAACAAATCATTACTGCGCAATACAATATGCCAAACAGCACCTGTACAAGCCTAAGAACTGCTGAAACAAGTCATTTGGAGTGATGAGACCAAAATTTAACGTTATTGGCACAACCATAAACGTTATGTTTGGAGAGGAGTCAACAAGGCCTATGATGGAAAAGTGCACCATCCTTACTGTGAAGCATGGAGGTGGATCTCTGATGTTTTGGGATTGTGTGAGCTACAGAGGCACAGGACATTTAGTCAAAGTTGATGGCAAGATGAATGCAGCATGTTATCAGAAAATATTGGAGGACAATTTGCACTTATCTGCCTGAAAGCTGTGCATGGGACGCACTTGGACTTTCCAACATGACAATGATCCGAAGCACAAGGCCAAGTCAACCCTTTAGTGGCTACAGCAGAAAAAGTGAAGGTTTTGGAATGGCCATCACAGTCTCCTGACCTTAATATCATTGAGCCTCTTAGAGGAGATCTCAAATGTGCAGTTTATGCAGGACAACCCCAGAATTCAGGACCTGGAGGCTTTTTGTCAAGAAGAATGGGCATATCTACCATCTGGGGAATAAGGTACTCATCCACAACTATCACTAAAGACTGTAAGCTGTCATTGATGTAAAAGAGGCCAATACACAGTATTAAGATCTAAGGGTATGTAAACATTTGATCGGGGATCATCTCATTATTTTCTTTATTGCTATGTTTTGTTTTATGATTGCACTATTCTGTAATACTTTATGGTTTAATTTGAATCCCATTAAAATCAAAGTACCATGTTTTGTCTGATAACTCGTGTTTTCTTAAAAGAATGGTATACATTTCACAAATTCTGCCATGGTATGTACACTTATGAACACAACTGTATGTCAAGAAAATGAAAGAAGAATTTTGAATCTGGCTTTATCCAATGTTCAGATTTCTCTTCTGGAAATATATGAAAATTAGTGCATATTTAATGAGATAATACCTAATTTGCATATTTGAACATAAATATTCTAAAAAAATACAGAAAATATTTGTCTTAATGTCAGTAATCAACTGGGGAAGTTTCATGCTGATATCTATTAGTTAATTTTTTTCCCTATTCACCTGAGGTGTCTCCTCTTAAATACAGCAGAAGTGTGCCAGTGCAGCCTGTAGATGAAATGAGATGGGTAAGACTTTAGTTCATTTGGTTAAATGGAATTGTGCCTCACGGGGAGGAAAAGGAGAGAGGACACCATTCTATGTCTCAAATTAGGAAGATCTCTCTCAGCTGGCACAGCCGTGCTTTTTTAATGTCTAATATCAAATGCATGTGATAGAACACAGGTTATGGAGGTCATACTCTCTCCCACTAGGCTGTCTTTTGAAGTTTCCCACGCTGCATCCATCCTTCCTGTTCCACAGCAGGTTGGAATTTTTGAAGTAAACATCACAACACAAAATAGGTCATTTGTCGTTTGCCTCCTGAAACGATCAATATGACTGTTAAAATGCTTCATATTATCATTTTCTATAGGTACTACTATATAGGTAACTAAAACTACTTAGTTAAGGTTATGACAAGACTGTGATCATGAATAAAAGAAACTGACAATAACTGTTGGTAGAAGGCAGACTACTTCTGTCTTGAGACTAGATTTGGTCACAAAGCCCTGTACAAGACAGGACAACAAGATTAGCAAATATTATTTGCTAATCTTGCTTAGCTTAAAAAAATATTTTCAGTAAAACACCAAAACCAATAATGTGTTAGTCCGTCTTCTTGACCACCCTATCCTGTCTGTGGCACTCATCCCCAAGCCCACTGAAATGGCAAATTCTTAGGTCCCATGTAAATATATATATATATATATATTTTTTTTTTTTAAGGATTAGTAATTTCCCAAACAGCTGGCCTTTGTATTTCTTAGCAGAAAATAGTGCATTTGTTGGACTATTTTCAGCGGCGGATTAATCCACATTTGGTGCTCTAGAGAGTATTTCCTGCAGCAGGCGGTGTATGTGTTAAGGGTAATGAAGTTACATGTCACCAGTGCAACAGTGTGGCTCACTAAAAAGTTTTAGACAACAATGGAGCTCTATGGCTCTTAAGCTTGATTTATGGTCCATACTTACGAAGGTACGTTCGTAAGTACGGTTGTAGGTACGTTTGTAGGTACGTTTGTAGGTACATTCGTAGGTACAGTTGTAGGTAGGTTCGTAGACACGTTCCGTGGTTTGGTAGCGTTGCATCTCCCCCTACTAATTTCCAGGTTCTCCTTCTCCGTGAACAACATGAAATCAAGGAGAGGGTTAACTTTCCTGCAGCGGTCAGAAAGCACAGGGGAGACACTTTCTCTCTCCGTCTACACCTCCAGAGTCCGTACTTGCTCCGAAGCTAATCCCGTCACTCTCTCACTCGCTCTACCACACACTCCCCACGCCAACGGCGTAGGCCATTTACGTAGGCTACAGCGTAGAGTCATCAATAATAGATCTTAAGGCTTTGGACACACACAATATTTGTAACAAGGATTTATTCATTGTTGGTTTGGGTCTTTTCATGAGATTTGTTGACAGTCCTAAATATACAGAATATAAATATTTCTATTTTTGGAATATGCAACACATGATAAATAAAAACTAAGATAATAAAAGGATGTTGGCACAAGGCCCATGTACGATTAGGACCATATTCTAGAACGGCGCTGTTGGTGAAACATACAGAAATAAAACATCACACAGTAGCATATTCATGTCTTCTGAAAGGCCCCTGAAAATTCCATTTGGCAGCTCAATTCTTTTAGTCATGCTGGCTGTGTGGCTCTCTGTGGGGAAATGTCCAGACTGAAATATCTCAACAAGAATACCATAGATTTCCCTGTCAATTTTGTACTCATCTATGCTGCCATGAATAAGAATCATGATGAATCATGATGTCTGGTTTAGATTAGTAGAAACCTGTGAAAGACGTGCTGCATCGTTTGCATATAACCAGAAAAGTTCTTAACAATAATCAAGCATAATGAGCAGGGACGATTCTAGGATCAGAGCTTTAGGGGTGCCATTTGAATGCCATTTTTTTAAGTTATTCTACTGTGCTAACTGCATTTTAACATAATTTTGGTCCATCATGGTATGGGAAACAATGAATTATGTAACTAGAAAGACACCAATAATTCTGCGAAAACTTCCTTTAATGCTGAGCCACAAGGCCATTTCTACAAATGCAAAGGTAACAAATGAAATCGGATATCCATCTATAGAAAAGCAGACATTTCTGAAATACAGTATCAGTAACTTTTGAAAACAAGAGATTCATGCGATTTTGACTAATGGCTGACTGGCTATCTAAGCATTACATTCTGGGTTAAATTTCACTATGTTGTGATATTCCTAGAGCAGAACTCCTTCTATTGTGTCCATTCCCTGTGGATCCCAAAACCTGTTGCCATACAGCAACAGGTTTGCCATACAGCAACAGGTTTTGCCTCCCGTGGCGGAGTAGCAGCTGGATAAACAGCTCAATGTGGGCCTGGGAGCTGCCACTGGTCCTCTCTGTGTGGCAGAAACAGATGATCCCCGCCTCTCCACCTTCTCATGGGCTGTTATTAGACAATATTGTAACGTCCTGAGCCAGGACAATGAAATGGAAAATGCCTGTATGCGTGGTAGACAGCCTTGCCTATTAGTCTGTCTATTTGTGTGGTAAAGAAAGAGAGCAGCTGTCTATATGTAGTAGTACTGGATACATATTCAGAATGTGAATCAGCTTTAATGGCCAAATAAGTATAAACACATACAGGGAATTTGACGGCTCTTTTTTGCTCTTAAAAAACATTCCTTTTAACGCCACAAATTTTTTGATGCGCGATTAACAATGAATCACAAATAAAAGGCTCTTTTAAGAGCTTAATCTTAACTTAACTTAATCTTAAAATAAACTAGTTCTCATTCTGAGTAACAGGCCTTATCACTTATATTTTTAATTAAGTCAATGATCATTAAAAAGCAGCTCAAGACCCCCAAAAAAAGCAACAAACCTTGAGCAGAAATGGATAAAGAAAAGGGTCTGTTCCGTATCAAAGCCCTGTCACATGGTTCTCTCCACAAGACTAAAGTTATTTGAATGTACTGTCGATGAAATACCACTTAAGCCTTAAAAACTTAAAAATATCCCTTTTAAAGTACATTTAGAACAGATTAAAAAACATAACTATAGACAGTCATGCGATCAATGGCGAATACATGTTTTAATCGATTGACAGGCCTAGTATATATATACACACATGCATATGCATTAACATACGTATACACACACATGTAAACAGCTCTATAAGGATTATAAACAGTAACTATAGGGCAATGCAAAAGGTGCTGGAATAAATACAGAATTATTAATATAACAGGTTGCTTATATACAGTATCTGAGGTAGGTGGATAAATACAGTGTATATTTGACAGATATTTACATTTTAACTATTAAATATGAAATGAATAATGTACTATGTTACTACTACTATTTACTATGGACTGGTGAAGTGTTCATCATAGTGACGGCGTGTGGGAAGGAACTGTCCCTGTATCTGGTTGTTTTGCGAGCAGTGGTCTGTTGCGCCTACCAGAGGGTGAGAAGCTGAAACGGGGTGTGTCCAGGTTGTGTCGTTGTGTCCAGGGTGTGATGTTGTGTCCAGGTTGTTTCCGGGGTATGATGTTGTGTCCAGCTTGTGATCTTGTGTCCAGCGTGTGATGTTGTGTCCGGGGTGTGATGGTGTGCCTGGGGTGTGATCTTGTGTCCGGGGTGTGATGTTGTGTCCAGGTTGTGTCCGGGGTGTGATCTTGTGTCTGGGTGTGATGTTGTGTTCAGGGTGTTATGTTGTGTCCAGGGTGTGATGGGTCTGCAGTGCTGCTTCCTGACTTCCCATTTCCTGACTCTAGAGGAGTTAACCAAAGATCCTCTAAACTAAAGATAGCACATTTCAAGCAGCGGCAATGTTGTGAAACGGTACACACTTCCTGTCTCCTAAATGGGCGTGGCCTCATTTTGAAAGTGTAGTGAGCGTTGTGTGGATGGATGAAAAGTTTATTAAATTAAATGTATTAGTATTTTCTTTTGCTAATGTTAAGATATTTACACAGCTAAAAGACATATTTAGCATCACAGAGATTAGTTTTGTTAGGGCGTTTACGAACGTTAGTTGATGTTAGCTTGTCAATGTTACCAGATCTCGTGAGAGTTTGGTCCTGAGACAGAAACAGGTCTCAAACAAAGTAAATTTTCTCCTGATGTGTCCGTCTGAAAAATGCCATTTTAGTGTCAGAATGCTCTCGAGATATGTGGCTTGTGAAAAATGGCTCCTATATTTACTTTAGTGACCATGGAGTGAAAGAATCAGTCATAATCTGTGTTCACGTTCACTTCTCCCATTGGAATCAATACGCTCCGCTAGACCTGCCTCTAGTCTCCTAAAGAGGCGTGGCAGTTGCGGAGCCTACGTGACACAGATACAGGAAACTACTCTGAGTTGGGGCGTCTCAGTTCTAAACCGTCTCTGGTATAACTCCTGGATGGAGGGCAGGTTGGTCCCAGTGATTTTCTCTGCCGTCCTGACTGTCCGTTGCAGTCTGTTCCTGTCCTGTTTGGTAGCCGATCCGAACCACACAGTGATGGATGTGCAGAGAAAAGACTGGATAAATTGCGGAATACATTTGTTTCAGTAGCTCCAGAGGCAGGTTGAACTTCCTGAGCTGGAAATAATCCTGCATCTCCGCAGGAAACTCATCCTCTGCTGTCATGGATGGACATTTTAGCACCACCAGTTGGAGGGGATTTTTTTTTGTAATTGATTTCAGATGCCTAATCTATATTTAAAGCTCTGTCCCACTGATGCCTCTGTTTGCATTGCATTGTTAATTAAAGCCAGTGGTCGCACTGCAATATACACCTGATTTTGAGGGGATTCTGCAGGCTGACTCTGACACTCGATGAAATATAAATAATAGAAACAGCTGAATGTCATTTTCTCAAACAATGGGCTGTTTCATTGACACTCCCACCGCTGCACAACCCTGCAGCAAATCGCCAGATCGCTGTTTCCCTGTCTAAACGCAGCTTAACAGGTTTATTGCTTATACAGAGCACGTCAGTTTTGTCCTCAGGCACGTTTAGCTATCACACTGATGCGTACTGCGCCCAAGTCCAACCAAACTGTGCCCTGGCCCACCTCTTTCAAGCGGGCCAGGGCACGGTTTAGCGTACTGTGTCCAGGCACGACACGTGTAACCCCCAGCCAATAACAGCATTCTCCACTACCCCCTTTGCCCCTCAGCGTCTCATATCGACGCACACATTTAATTGACACAGAAACAGACAGGATGAAGCTCTGCATTCACTCAAAATCCGGCGTTGCTGCACCTTCCCACGGAGGTGTGTGTGTGTGTGTGTGTTTATTTGGCACTCGATAAGTGTGAACATTGTTTATGAATGCTTATCATTGCGCATTAGTCAACAACCAATTCAGACCGGCATTCTAATAAATGGTAGATGCTTTTGCAGGATGTGTACATTTTATCCATAGATACCATCCACATCAATAGATTCCCATAAGCAGGGAAAACCCTGAGTGCGTAGTTTCTTCCTCGGACCAAACTACTCCTCGTCCACTAGTTTTGGTTCAAGCGTCTGTTTACAGCAAGCCTAGATGGTTAAAAAATGCTTACTAATCGCTCTAAGTTTGTTTAGAGGGCTGAAAGCGTTGGTTTTTGCCCCTTGGTGCGGTTCGTCTGGGAAGGTCTGAATGATGATAATGATGATGTATTATGTAGTAGTAGTAGTAGTGATGCATTTTGGTACGCTTGGATTTTTCTCTGTGTGACACAAAACCAAACCAAGGTGAAACGCTCCAAGTTTACATACTCATCAACTGATTTGGATGCCCTAAGATATATCTCCCCAATGGTGCTGATCTTATAGCAGTAGGATGCTATTGCCCACCATTGGCGTCACATGAAGCTGTAAGACTGCTCTTGCATAAGTTATCAGACAAGGATTATGTTTTATTGGGAGATTTAAATTGGGACTGGCTCTCAATGTCCTCAAAGGCACTTAAGGACCTCTGCAACGCTCCAAATCTGTCGCAATTGATTAAATCCAACTCAGAAAACTTGGATAAGTCTCATTGCTTGATGCAGTTCTTGCACATTTTCCACAAATACTCTGCAGTTGGAATACTTAGTAATATCAGTGATCAATACTTGTTTTTGAAATTGCAAACCTTTTTTTGTGATCCATAGTGACTTGGACCTTGTCTGTGAAATGGCAGATGTTAATTTGGCATGTATTATTTTTAAAACAACTTTCTAGGCTGTAATTGATAAGCATACACCTCAGAGATGATTTAGAGTCAGTGGTTAAGATAACCAATGATATAATGAATCTTATCCTCTATCAGAGAAAGAGATAAGGCATGGGCCAAGGATGAACAAAGTAATGATGCCAGGGACTGGGTTAAGTTAGGAAACAAATGCACTCAATTTATTAAGAAAAAATTGTGAGTGAAAATGTGAGTACAATATAAACGAAATAAACACTTCTTCATACACTCAGCCATCTAACTGTTAACCCTATGAACTAAAAGTATGTTTGCTTATTGTGATGTCATTTCTGGAGTATCTTCAAATGCTTCATATCCCTAAAATCAGTACAACCTAAGCTTAAAGGTTATGTAAGCCAGTAAACCATACTATGTAATAAAAGTGTTAAAATAGTGTCATAAATAAAATCAAATAAAAATCTGATGTTTTCATCATATTTTACTAAATAAAAAAACAAAACCTATTGATCCAAAAGATTTCTCAATGTAGAAACATGAACGAAATATTTCTTAACACTACAGAAGTTATTTGAACTGTGTAAAATGTTTAATTTTTTAAACATGCTAATTTTTATGAGCAGAGCGTAAAGGCGTTTTGATAGTTTAATCTCGAATAGAAATGCTCTGCCAGCTGTTTTACACTGGACGTTACGTAACGTGATGACGTCATCACGAGCGTTCAACACAACGCGATAGACAGCACCCTTAGCTTTCTGCTGCAAAAAGAATAAACGTTCTAGCTGTTATGGTTTTTATTTTAGACCGATTCAAACAGGATCATAGAAACAACAATCTCCCGTGGACGGCCGCTAGTCCGCGGGAGATTGTTGTTTCCATGATCCTGCATCTCCATTCTCTAAGGGTTAAACTCAGATATAATTAGGTAATATCAGCTTGACCACCAACCACACTTGATAAATATGGCTTTTTGGGGTATTTATTGTTGTATGTTGTATTTCTATTGATCTTGTGTAGTTATCACTGCTGCGAAGCCAGTTGCCCCTCTGGGCACAAATAAAGTTTTACTTGACTTGACTGCCTTGACTTAATAAATGAGAACCTTAAGATTCCAGTAAAGTTTGGAAGTTGGTTAAATGTACAATATGTAACTTTCTGCTGTGTCCGTGTTTACAATAGATTGTAAACACAGACTTTTGATGAAGTTGGAAAGTTGCGTGGAATTATGGGAGTTGGAGTTTTTATTGTTAAACACCATCGCTAGTTAGAATGCATTCAAGTTTATTCACGTTACGTTGAGTAACTATGAAGGTAAATATGGTGCAAAAAGGGAGAGCTTGTAGAATACAATGTGAGAACTTGCAGAACAAAAAATCTGAACTTGTATGTTAAAATTTGCACTTGTAAAAATTTAATTTGCACTTGTAAAAATAAAATTTGCACTTGTAAAAAATATTCACACACATGTGATCTGAATTTGAAGTCATACAAAGAAAAAAAACATGAGATCTTGTAAAAAAAATCTGAACTTGTAAGTTGAAATTTGCACTTGTTGTTCACACACCTGTATTCTGAATGTGAAGTTACAGAAAAAATATTCACAAATGTGTAGATTGATATTTACATGAACACAATGACAGCTGCAAACTTATAATGCAACATTTACTCGTATACTTTTTTTTTTTACTCTGGTTCATTTTCCATCACAACCACAACTCAGTGATTACAACCTCTCGAATCTGTCACTGCAACTTCACATATGTGCTCTCTCGCATCACAAAGTGGCGAATCTGCGCACCTCGACTTTCACAACACTCTTGACGATACATTTGGTGCAAAACTAATTTGTACCTGTGGAGCTCTGAGCTAACAGAACGGGAAAAGCAGGGTTTCTATCGCCAGATGAGGGACAACTCTGTCCGGCTTATTTATGTAGCATGGAAACTTGGTGGAATAGCATGCTAGCGTTAGCTAACTAGCAGCCAGCCCGCTTCTAAATAAATACTGATGACTATGACTTGAAATTCAGATCACATGTGTGTGAATATTTTTTACAAGTGCAAATTTTATTTTTACAAGTGCAAATTAAATTTTTACAAGTGCAAATTTTAACATACAAGTTCAGATTTTTTGTTCTGCAAGTTCTCACATTGTGTTCTACAAGCTCTCCCTTTTTGTACCATATTTACCTTCATAAGTAACGCTTATTCATGTCATTCTCAGAGCTGCCAACTTTTCAAACAACCTTGGAGTGAGATTTTGTGGGGCCAACCAAAATTTTGCCGCATACAAAGCAAGGGTCCCAAAATTAAATTAACATTGGTCTACCAAAGGGATCTACTAGGACCACTGAAATTTTAAAGAATGAGAACCACTGATTTACATAAATTCTAATCCTTCAAAACAATAAATAGAAATAACCATTTTTGGACACCAGGGGGACTGGTGGCCAAAGACCAAACCTCATTAGATTAGGCAGTGTGGGAAATTCATTCTTCAATCAAGGCCTTTCCCCACCACAAGGTCCAGCAGAAAATAGACTGAAAAATACCAACAGCAAGACAAAAGAGACAGCATGGCTCATTTTGTGCATGTGTTATATCATAGCCTTTCTCAAACTTTTTTTGTGCCAAGGCCCAGTAATGTTTGGCCCTCATCCTCTGTGCCCCACTTACTGTATGTAATTTTTTGGGAAAAGAAAGACTATTACATTTAGGTGCTACATGATGTCTGCATGTGTAACAGGTACCGGCTTGGCACCCGTTAGCAGGTTATTGTAATAATCCTGTAACAGCAGGAAAAAGTACACATAAAGAAGTGAGACACGACGACGTGTTGTTCTTTCTCCATTCAACTGGATTATCTTTATTTCTCACATGAATACTCTTCTTTCTGTTATATTATGTTTGCATAAATGCACTGGTCAAAACCAGATATAGCTCTTTACAAGAGAATGTAGCGGTACATAGACCAATTTCCATATATTACATAGCTACAAAACATACTCATTCCTCATTGATATACAAAATACAAACCTTTTCTACACAAAACATATGTCTGTCTTTGTATATTATACCTTCATTGAAACTACTAATGTAATATACAGTACAGTAACACATCAACCTTCTCATTAAGGTGTCTAATGTGAATACTTTCACCATTTCTCTTAGTATTTATTACTATTTATAACAGAAGAGACTGAGTTTACATCTGAGATCGATCAACACATTTCAATAGTAAAACATTTACCTACTAACTGCCTAACATAGAGTAACTCCGAGGCCCAAATACATGAGCAAGAAAAACCTAGTAAGCCCGTATTGAAACGGCGCTGGCGCGAATGACTAAACAGCAAATGCTACAAGAACAGTAGGCTAACCCGTTAGCTCAAGCTACTGTAGCCGGAACAGAAATAGCAGTGATTAGCTTGGTAAACAACTATAACCTAATACACATTCCGCTGCAACAATCAGCTGCTACACATTGACTCTTATTTTAACAATGTCTAGAAGTCACTGACAGATAAAACAAAGTAGAAAACAATACCATGTAGCTAAACGGGGAAAATAGACATGACGCCATTATGGGACATGCAAGGTTGCCGTTACTTTTAACTTAATTAGCAACACATTAGTGTGCTGATACCATATTGCTTATAACTAAGACCATCTTATAAATGTCTGTATTGTTTTATGTGGTGGAAACTAACCTGTAACAGCAGGAAAAAGTACACATAAAGAAGTGAGACACGATGACGTGTTGTTCTTTATCCATTCAACTGGATTAAGATGCCAGATGCTGTGAAAAGCTACTACTGCCACCTACTGGCGCAATATGGATTAGCATGGCCTTATTTTTCTCCTTACTTTTAAATGATCAAACTATAAATTAAGGTACCCAAAAATATGAAAATCCATCTTCAAAGCAAAACAATAAACTCTTAAAAAAAAACAAATATACCTTTGTATCACAAAACCCTTTTTGTGAGTATCACATGCATTAGAGATGCACAGAGGTTAGAGAAGCACAATAGTGGCCCAAAGTTTCCCAGTATCTGCCCCCCTGGTGAGCTGGCACAAACCAGTCACAGCTGGCCTGGCAACCCAATGGCATAGGTTTTGTTTCCAGATTTTGTGAGGAGACATATAATTTTGAACATTAAACACTGAATTTGTATGCACCTATTTCTACCCTTTTCTACATCAATGCTGATGCTGGAAACAATTGAAAATATAGAAAAATAAGGCCCTCAGGCATTCTGTATTATTTTTAACTATTCTCTTGTAGATCAACTTTTTCTAATTTAACGTTATCTCTGCTGAGTCAACACACATGTAGGCATAATTTACTCTTCCCTCCTCTTTTGCATCCTTTGTTGGGGAAGTAAATCTCTTTAAATGTGCATGTGGCACTTATTCATGTGAATCATACATCATTTTAATTCATTTATAAACCCCTGGACTTCAATAGCTCAGATGTGTTTCAGCAAGATTTCTGCTCATGTTTACAACTTTGTGCACATTCAAAATATAAGTCCTACCATCTGTGTTCTCCGAGATTTGGAGAGTTGTAATATAGTCTGCTGTGCATGTGCTCTGCTGATATGGTAGTATGTCATTCATACCGTCTGACAGACACAGAGGTCCATTTGGGTCTCTGACAAATTTTAGAGAAGTGGCTGTACACTGCTCTTCATCGGAGGTAGAGCACGGATGCAACGTGTCACGTGTCACAAGTTGCTACACTTACCAGCCGCGCTGCTCACCTCTGTTTTTACAGAGCGAGTGGACACAAAGCGACGGATGGGTCTGTATTTAATGTTGAATGAACATTTCGAAAATTCCACAGACAGGGAGCGCTCTTGAACCCCCTCACTGTCTCTGAAAGCATAACTAGTCAATCACGAGTGGCTCAACAGGTAGATCTATACATGGATTTCTCGGCAACGTCATCACTGCTTGCGCACGCAACCGGGGGGCAGAAAGAAGACGTGTTTCGTGTAGCTAGTAGTAGTAGCAGCATAGCGTAAGTCAAAATGCCAAGGAGTTGTTGCGTGGTAAATTGTACAAACAGAGCCAGTGATGGGTGCCTGATGTTTAACATACCTAGGGGGAAGCATGGTTTTGCCAAAAACCGGCGGAGGTTATGGCTTCAAGCCATAAGAAGGGCAGATTGGGGTCATATGTAAGAGTCAGGCTCCCATTGTATCAATCAGAAAAGTTGCAGCTTGTTCAGTTGTTCAGCTAAGTGATATCTACCTGTCAGGGCTGTAGTACTCGAGTCCGGACCGTAGATAGTTAAAGTACTCGAGATAAGTTTAGACTGCTAGCTAAAGCTACGCCGATGTTTTGCTAACGTTAGCGCAACAGCGTTAGCCTAGCCTGCTAGCTAGGTAAATATTACGACTGCCTTCGTAGTTTCTTATATCTGCGTCCACGTTGTCAACATAAGACCTGTGGCGTTAGTGCTCCTTTTGTACCATAATGTTATTGAATAAAATATTAAGCTTCGCTCCTACGAGATGGGTGGGTTTTTATTACGTTACACACAAAGCTAACTGGCTATAGTTAGCCTATATGCTAGCGGACATAAGCTAACGTTGCCGAGACAGCTGCAGTAGAGTTTCAGCTAGCTAACCACAACAGTGTTGTCGCCCTCTCGCCCACAATCAACCTCTGCTGCTAAAAACAGTCAACCTGCAGTGATGTTTTGAAATGGACACACATATCGTACCTTTTCCCGGAAATCCTGGCCATTATTTTATATATATATATATAAAATAAAAAATATATATATTTATATAAACAAACCATAGGGGTACACTCAGGGGTAACCCTGCTGCTAACATTGGCTATTACATTAGCCTAAAATGATAATTATAGCCATACATATATATCACAGTAACACTGCAAAATTAAAGACAGACAAACAGATCCAACTAAAATCACGTTTTATTGAGTCAGCAGTTAGCTATATACAAACAATAAGGAAAGCTTAAGGTTGTTGCAGTAGTGGACCAGCTCACCAGTCTGGCTTTCTGCCCCTGGTATGCGCACGCACCCTGTAATGTTTGTAAACAGGAAACCCGTCTATAGATAAACTCATCTTTCAGGCATTTGACCGACCGGGTTGACACTTCAGTGTGAGAAATCGGGGGTGTGGTGTGTGAGCGTGTGAAAACCAATCAAATGAGTGTGTCTCACGGCCAATGCGTGAGAGTTGGCAGCCCTGCATTCTAATAAAATAGCTGCATTTTCAGTCAACCTGCAGTGATGTTTTGAAATGGAGACACACATATCGTACCTTTTCCCGGAAATCCTGGCCATTATTTTAACGCATAAACAAACCATAGAGGTACACTCAGGGGTAACCCTGCTGCTAACATTGGCTATTACATTAGCCTAAAATGATAATTATAGCCATACATATATATCACAGTAACACTGCAAAATTAAAGACAGACAAACAGATCCAACTAAAATCACGTTTTATTGAGTCAGCAGTTAGTTTAATGTTGTAAACAGGAAACCCGTCTATAGATAAACTCATCTTTCAGGCATTTGACCGACCGGGTTGACACTTCAGTGTGAGAAATCGGGGGTGTGGCGTGTGAGCGTGTGAAAACCAATCAAATGAGTGTGTCTTGTCAGCCCTGCATTCTAATAAAATAGCTGCATTTTCCCCAAAATAATTACGTTTTTCTTGATTTAATCTGTATTGGTAGCTGACCAGTTAGCTAGTGAGCCAGCAAGCTAACATTAGCCAGCAGCTAAAACCACACTATCACAATATATTCCACATGTCAATTTCACCTTTTGGATGGTTTCAACACCGGGCGGACGGGGTTTGTTGTAACGCTAGCTAGCTACTCAATGAGGTTGAGAGACGGTTGTGGGTGGGGATTGCCAGGGGAATCTCCGGGACAGCGAGGACGTTCAGTGGCTGTTGTGCAGCAGCAGAACATCTCCAAGCTGCTGAGAATGATCTCCCCCTTCACTTTTCTGTAATCTTAACTATTCGTTTTAGTGCTTAACCCAAATTTTGTCGGGTTGATTTAGCTAACTGTAAAGACAGCTAAACGCGAAGGGGGGGAGAAATTTGGCAGGGAGGAGATTTTCGGCACGAACACTGGTAGCGCTAACAGAGACGTGGCTAACGTTATGGATGGCCGCTGTTATGACTGTTTCCACACGCTTCATTAAACTGCCGTTAGCGTCATTAGCACCCGGCACTGGCGTTAAGTGCTGGCTGGGTACGGATTGCTGTAATGGTAGTGGCTGGCTGTGGGCAACTAGCTATTTCTACATGTCCCGGGCCTGTTGTCAACTCTCTTCCCGAATGAAGTCTCTTTGCGCCGGGGGAGTGTGGCAGACAGACCGGGGTGTGCTAGCTGGCTAAATTAGCATTAGATTAGTCGTCTATCTAAAGGCTAACGTTAACGTTACTGGTAAATTCATTCATGGGTTAGCCCAGTGCTGCTTTTATCCGTGGTCAAAACAGACAAACAAAAGAGTGTGTTGAACGATGTTGTAACCCTATAATGTTATCCACCAAGCATTAGCATTAACGTTAGCTACTTGTCAACCAGCACATTGTAGTAACCTAAGCTGGATCGATATTGATATGTATCAATAAATAAAATCTCTGCTGTATTACTGTGTTGCAAAGTGGCATGTAATTAATCACAAAATGATGCCTTGTGGCAGAAAAAGCAGTATTACGGTTACAATAATTTTTTTCTGTGACGTATGATTTACAATTACTCTCGAATGTATCATCTGGGTGCCAGTGTTTTGACGGAAGTTACGAGTAACTAGAGGGTGAAAGGTTATATGACGCCACTGACAGGCGACTAAAGGAAATGTCTCATGTCAGAAATAAAATAACAGATTTCTCTGGGTTTGACATTTGGTGGAAACATTTGGGATAGTGTCACAACTCAAAAAAATATATAACATAGGTATGGTCGTTTTTAGACATTTTAATGCAGAAATATTACATATTGTACCTTCAAGTCCTGATCTTTTAAAGATAAATCAAAGCAAAATCAAGAGTAAACATAACATAGCAGATGCTTTAATAAGATTTTTGTTTTTATCAATATAGGCTTAGCCACTCTTTAAAATCACCTTGATATTCCTAGATGTTAAAAACAGTGTAGAAACTTATGTAGGAAATAGTTTTAAATTCTTTCCCATTTCTCACTCAAGTTTATAAAACTCTATCAAGTCTGCTGGCCCTGACCAAATTGAGCCTTCTTTCTAAAAATGGCAGCAGAGAGAGGGCTGGTTTGTATTTGCCAGCAGCTAAGGTTAGAAGAATTTTGCCAAATTCCAAGATTCATTGCAAACGACGACAGTTTAGTTTTTGCTTGTTTGTAACATACTATGCTATTTGCATTTATAATTTACACAACACATATTTTGGTCTGTTTCAAAGGTTAATCAGTTACAGCATAGTTGATATACTTAATACATGGTCCCATTTCTTAATATTGTGATTATATACTGTATTTCTACCATTGTTACTGTTCTATCTACTCTGTACATGTCACACCTATTGCATGTCTGTTGGTCCTGTATCTAAACCTAACTAAACTAAGAGGCTAAATAAGTAATTGCTAACATTAGCATGCACAATCAAAATGGTTATATGCAAGAGTTTAGCAGGTATACTTAGCAGTTATGTTTGCCATTGTTGCACATAAGTCAGGGGATCACCAAAGTTATTAAAAGTCATCCTGTGGGGAACATGAATGTCAAACCACTCACCTCATGCCAAAGCCGATGAGGTGGTGGGCCGCCCGAAACTTTTTCGAAGTGATTTTTAAGAAGCCGACAGGAAGCTGGATACGTGCAAAAACTGTGGTGTTTATTAACAAAACAACAAAAAACATACTCAAACAAAGGGCACAAACTGAACCGCCACCCATAAATACAAAAACTAAACTGAGGCAAAATGACATTAAACAAATCAGCAATCAGCAAGCTGCCAAGTCCTTTCTCTCTTCCCCTTCTTCTGAAGGTACTTTTCACTTCTCAGCCTCAGCTAATTGGACCCTACCACCTGCACCGGTGATTGAAGGGGGAGCTGACCTGAGAAACCAACATTAACACTTTGTTTCTGAAAATACCGTTACATTTCAATAGAACAGTTACTGCTGATGTAACCACACTCAGTCGCACTTATATGACTGGCTGGTTGGAGCAACCCCCCTCGAATCTGCGTTGTGTGTAGAATGATGAATGACGAGCGGGATGCTAGTGGCTCTTTACGCCCCGATGGGCCCGTTTATTATCTGAGTAGGAACAGAGTATGTACTGGTCAGTCATACAGTTGGCTCATAGTAGCTTACACGCAGCACACTACAAAAGAATAACATGTTATGTTAGCACCGAGGCTAGCTAGAAAGTGCATTATGCTGCTATTTTAACATTTGGCACTTGAAAAAGGTACAACAATCCACTTGTAACTCTTATTAATAATCTGGTCATGAATCACAGTGCACATATGTTCATACAATGAATATGCAGACATAAATACACAATATCTGTACTCCGTGCTGCACTCGGCAACTCACCTTGGGCACGTCTCTCATAACTGGCAATGAATACACAACAGCCAGTGGCATTTAACTACTGCAGAGAGGGGGTGCCCTTGAGCCAATAATTCTGAATTGCTATTAAATAACAATAATGGCAAGTGGAATGGCATAATATGTAAACCCTGTTACACTGACATTACCATTTATACATATATGTGCACTCACAACAATAGGCACCCCAAATATTTTTAATACGTCATTCACTGCAGAACTGTCTTACCTATTGTTCTACACCTTAAGAGTTCCCAGCCTCTCAGAACTTAAAGGTGCTCTAAGCGATGTCACATCTTTTTTTAGGCTACATTTTTTGTCACATACAGCAAACATCACCTCACTATCCGCGAGCTACATGTCCCCTGAACACACATTGTAAAAAATCGCGGCTCTGTAGACAGCCCAGGCTCTACAAATGGCAACAAAAACAATCTGTGCCAACCTGCACCACGAAACATACACAAACAGTGTTCCAGCATTCCAGCCAATAACCGACGAGAAGGATTTTGGGGTGGGGGTTGGGGGGTTAGTGCAGGCACAGATTTAGAAAGCAGAGGCCCCTGGGCACAAAATCTTGGAGGCCCCCCTCCCCGAACTCGTGGCCCAAACTCACACAGCATCTTAATTTTTAGAAACCATTAAAGGAAGCTTTGAGTTTTTCTTTAGTTTAAAACAAAACCACTTTCTCCAACTCCCTTTCTGTTCATGTTAACTGTGACAGCAAAGGAGATCTATAAATATCTATAAAACAAAAGACAAAATGGAAATTATCACAGAACAAAATCAACAGAATTTATTGCAATAAAGCAGATTAAAATCTATGAAGATACAGCCTAATAACATAACTAACAATAACTATAGTCATGTATAGGGATGCAACGGTATGAAAATTTAAGCTCATGGTTATAGTGACCAAAATGATCACAGTTTTTATTTACTACTTATACTTACTTATTACTTGAAAACTGGCTACTAAAACACTGGCCGGCTGAGGGGTTACTATGAACATTATCAAAACTAAATGTTATAGCCACCAGCATACAACAAGAAACAATACTAAGAATTACATTCATTTCTCTGTAATAATTAACATAAATGTAACATAGTATTGCTCAGTAACACAAACTGAGAATAAGCCACATCTATTACAGCACTCAGCACACATATCTATAACGGAGCAAACAGTGTAATACACCTTTAATAGCTAAGCACGTGGCTCCACAGCGCTAGTCTGTTTACTGGCGATTGCACGTTGCTAGCAAACACAACCTGAATTTCAACACGTGGCTGCACAAGTAATATTAAACAATCTCCACATCTATCAGCTATGCAATAAGAAACAGCAATATTATCAATGCCATAATATCTCTCTCTCTCTCTCTCTCTCTCTCTCTCTCTCTTCAAATAAATGTCTCGTCGTAACACGGGCTAAATTGGTCCACATCGCAGCAGAACACTTAAGCTTTAACGTTTACACAGATTTTTCTCTCTCTCACTGTCTCTCCCCTTCACGGAGAAACAGATGATCGACAGTCTACCTGGGTACAGCTGCATCACCTCCCCTTCTGGCCACCCTCCTTACTGGCAGTTAAAGTAGAAATCCACCAGTTTATCTGCACAAGGGACTCTTTACTGCCTGGGACCTTATGCAACAGTCTTTTTTCTGGCCTTTCTCCTTGAAAACTCCTCCACGACTTCAGTAAAGTCCAGGTCTCTGACGAGATCCGACTCTATTGCCAGAGAGTTCAAGCGTTGTTGACTCATCCTTGTTCTCAGTTCATTTTTAATTCTCGCCATGTGGGAAAATGAGCGCTCCCCTTCACAGTTTGTCACTGGCAAAGTGAGAAACATCCTCAAGGCCACGTACACATTAGGGAAGACGGATTGCAGGCCAAGTTCCAACACGGTGTTCAGCATCTTTGATGGCGACTTGTCTTGCTCACACATGAATGATCTGAATTGTATGAGCTCGTTGGCAAAGCTGCTGTTTAGGTCTGATGGATATGCACAGAGTAGTGCATTGGCGTGTTTTGTGACCTCACTGTTGCTCGTTGTTTCTGGCATGAACAAAACTCCAAATATATCCGTCAATTCCTTGTAGGCAGACAGGCGATGATCAAGACAGCTGACCAGTTTGTCTATGACTACATAAAATGTGCCTGTTTGGAATTTCTTCCTCCCACCATGTAGGTTGCTTGGATCTTCTTTAGGCTCACTCCCTTCATCTCCAAAGGTTTTCCGTTTTCTGCTTCGTTGTAGGTCACACTTATAGGTGTGGAGCACACCTGTTACATTCAGAGCTGCTTTTTCATACATCTCAAACTGATCACGTTGTGTGGAAACAAACGCACGCAGTGACTCAAGTAGATTCACTGCAGTCAAAATGTTGATGTCACTTTTTTGTAGCATTATGCTTGTTGCTTGAAATCTGTCAAGGATTGTATCCCAGAAAAAGGCCATAAATACAGTTTCTAGATATTTCAACTTAGCGCACAGCACCCCTGCTTCATGTCTGGTGTCTCTTTTTTCCTCATCTGAGCTGGCTATATTTGCAAGTGCCTCCTTTATCTTTGCATAGTTTTTTGATAGAGCTTTGGTGGCATCTGCTCGACAGCTCCATCGTGTACCTGACAGAGATTTCAGTGTCAAACCTATCCCGTCGGTGTTGCGGAAAACTTTCCCCCATCGGTTGGTAGAGGAGGAACAAAATGTATACAGTGACTGCAACATGGTAAAGTAATTTCCAACTTCTGGGCTGCTTGCCTCTATGGTGTTGACTCCAACTAAATTCAGGGAGTGAGCTGTGCAGGGTACATAATGGATTAAAGGATTTCTCTTCTTTAGATGCGCTTGAAGTCCATTATACTTTCCAGACATATTACTGGCGTTGTCATATGACTGGCCTCTGCAATTTGACAGCTCCAAGCCTAAGCTCTCAACCATGGCAACAACGCATTCTGCCAAATTTTCACCTGTGTGGCTTTCAATTGGCTCAAAAGCGAGAAAACGCTCAACAACTTTCCCTTTCTTGTCAACAAATCTGAAAATAAAAGTAAGTTGATCAACGTGGGACAGGTCTGGGGTTGAGTCGACAACTACAGAAAAGTATTTGGCTTCCCTAATTTCATCCGCAACAGTCTGTAGTTTTTTCTCCCATCACATCAATAAATTCCTCACAAGTTGTGGATGACAAACATTCCCGCTGCCTTTCTTACCAAACTTGTCAATATGTCTAGCTAAGAATGGGTCAAACTGAGCTATCAGTTCTAGAATGCCGAGGTAATTTCCATTTAGAGGTGACCCCAGCAATTCATTATCACCTCTAAAGGCAAGTCCTCTCTCCCCGAAAAACTTGATCACCGCCACGACTCTTTTGAGGACCTCTCTCCAGTATTGTCTTGCTCCTTCCATTTGTTTTAGTAAAGATGAATCAATGGTTGCAGTGCCCTTACATCTCTGATGTAAAGCTAGCATGCAGCTCCTGTGCACATCACTCTTCTCATGATCCCCAATGCGTTCTGAGTGTTTCCAGTCGCTAAATCCTTCAACAAACTGATTATGCTTTTTTGAGAAAAGCTTACATGCAAAACAATAAATATTTCCATTTGATGGAGAGAACATGACCCATTCTCGAGATACTGTCTGTCCATTTGGTAGATGAGAAGTAAGTAAGTCATTGTTGAAGCAACGCCTTTTACCACCAATGGTCCTATCCCTGGCAGAAGCTGGATAGTTAGATCGTCGGTTATGAAAAGCTGCTGCACTCCTTTCGATGATAATAGATTTAACAATATCGCTGGTTTTGTCTCCCCATAAAGCTGGATCTTTAACATTGCTGAACCAGTCGTCCTGCATTGATGATCCACGCTTAGGTGCTGGTTGCATTTGATTAGGTTCAAGGTTCAAGCAGCCGCTTTGGGAAGTCTCCCATTCAGGTGGAGGATGACACTGAGGTTCATCAGAGCAGCTGGGTACTAGGAGATGGCAAGGACAGTGAGAAAAGAGTGCAGAGTGGTGCATCATTAAAATGAGTTGTCAGGACTTACAGCACATGTGTCAATCTTAAGGCCAGATATGGCCTGTGAATGAATTATCTTTGGCCCGCATGACAACATTTATTTACTATTAGAGCTGGCCCGCCGGTATATTGCACGCACCACCATGATAGTACAAATAAGATGCAGGAGGAAAACGTCACAGGTGAGCTGACAGTTTATGGAAAATGAAACATGTGATGAGCATCATAACACGAGCAGTTAACTTTATCAGAGCCAAAGGTTAAAATCACCGCCAGTTCAACTCTTTTCTGGCGGAGTTAAGTTCAGAATATGGTGACTTGCCCTACCACACAGGTGCGATGGCTAAGCCAGGGAAAGGTGCTGGAAAGATTTTTTGAGTTGCGTGAGGAGATCTGTGAGTTCATGGAAAGCAAAGGGAAAGACACAACAGAGCTCCAAAATTAAAAGTTTCTGTGTGACATCACGAGCCACCTGAATGCGCTCAACCTGCAGCTTCAGGGGCGGGGCCGTGTCATCACTAACATGTACGCTACATTGAGGGCTTTTAAAACCAAGCTGCGCCTTTGGGAGACGCAGATGCTGCAGGAAAACTTGAGCCATTTTCCGCACTGCCAAACAACGAAAGAGCAGGTCGCTGCCGCCATTTTCCCAACTACACAGTTTGCTGAAAAACTCGGCATACTTGATGCTGACTTTACACGGCGATTTGCCGATTTTGAAGCACAAAAAAGCAGGTTTGAACTGCTCAGTAATCCATTTACAGTTGACGTGGAAAGTGCACCATCAAACCTCCAAATGGAGCTGATTGAGCTCCAATGTAGTGACACACTGAAGGCAAAATATGAGTCTGTGGGCGCTGCAGAGTTTCCACGTTTCATCCCTGACACAATGCCCCAGCTGCGCCCCCAGGCTGCTCAAACGCTCTCTGTTTGGCAGCACATACTTGTGTGAACAACTGTTCTCTTTGATGAAGATAAACAAAACTTCACACAGGAGTCGTCTTATCAATCCTGAGGATTTCCTCAGCTCAGAGCCTGACCCCAGACATTGATGAACTTGTATCCAAGATGAGACACCAAGCATCTGGCTCAGACCAGTGAGCATCACAGAGCAGCCAACGGTGCTTTGACGCATTTTCAGTTTTTAATGCAGTTTAATTTTTGCATTTTTTTTCTCTTGCTACTACAGGACAATTAGATTTTTGTTTGAAGTTAATTACTTTTGGCTGTTGTAGAACATGTTTTAACTTGAAATTACTGAAAAACTGCATATAGAGCCATAAGAAATTAGTGAAACTGATTTTATTTCTTTTATTTATTTATTTATTTTATTTCCTAATTTATGTTGTTTTATAGGCAATAATCTATAGGCCTTGTTAGTTTCAGGTTCAATAAGTGCAATAAGGTTGTTGACTTACAGGGAAAGCTGTACTTTTGGCAACTATTTTATTCTATGTCATAATTTCCTGAAATATAATGACAACATAACATTAAAATAAAAAAATAAAAGAATACAGACTATCAAACCTGACTCATTGTCATCATCAGACACAGCCGACAGCCAAAAACTGATCATGATACTTTTTTTGTGTGTAAATAAATTATTGTTAACACACATACACACAAAGACACACTCATTAATTCATTTTATTTTAATTTAAAAAAAAAAAAAAAAAAGCCCACACAGTTAGTGGGGTCTTGGAGGCCCCCTAGAGGTCGGAGGCCCCTGGGCACCGGCCCAATCGGCCCGGTGGTAAATCCGGCCTTGGGTTAGTGGCGGAAGCACGGAAGGGAGGGGGAGGGGACTGGATGAGGAGGAGGGAGGGGCGAGCTAGTCTCGTTTTGTTTGAAAATACTTCGAACGTCAACAAGAAGTAACGTCACCTAACATCGCATAGAGCACCTTTAATCAGGCACACCTGTATGTACTCTCCTTGATTAAGCTGGTGAGCAGCTGATCTACCCCCCACATCACAGGCAGAACCATAGCAAAAACACTATGAACCCATAAACCCACTAAACAGGCCTATGTCAAATTATAAAGTAGCAAATAAACTAAAACATAACACTGAAATTAAGGATTAAGCAGACACAAAACATTGTTAATTATGGGAACAGAGGCTAGTGAAAAGGGAGAAAGGCAGTCTTTCACAATGAAACATGTCTGTTTAACTGCAATCCATTACGACACTTCATTCTGAACCAAAAGATGTCAACCTGCTGATAATGCTACATGAAAACTCAGAGGATCACCAGTCATAAGGATCATTGTCTGGGGAAAAAAAACGTGCTAATCCATCCAACATCCTTGTAGATGTTCAGACATGGTACATGTCCACTGGATAATTGAATAAAACATTATTGAAATTGTACTTGCTGTCAAAATCATTCAGATGAATCCTCTGGGCACCATGAATGCCTCTACAAAATTGAATCCATACCATATTTGCTGAGATATTTCAGTCTGGACCAAAGATGTGGACCGATTAAAGTAGTATTATTGTCCTCCATCCATGGAGCCATGCCGCTAGAGTGGCTAAAAATGACTATACATTTCCATGGGGCAATGGATTTGTCTCCCAATTTGGCAAAATAATTCTGAGACTAAGTGTAGAGCCCATCATAGTAAAAGTCATTTAATTTCTTTTAAATTAATTTCTTTTAAAGAATACAATGCACATATTACCCTTTGAAAACAAGGCACTCTAATTATAACAATACTGATCTTTGGGTGTCATATTTACCATGTCAGTTCATAACTAACTTGAAAAATTCTTGGCCAAAACAGCCTGTTTTTTTTAGGTTTGAGCTTGAGGACTTGTTCCAATGTTTTGCCACCTTTAAAAATCAGAAAGATGGAGATGTCCTGAGCCGAGTAGCTTGTGAAAAATAACCTATGTCAGATTTAGTGGGCTAGAGCTGTTATTCCTTTTCACTATGTTTCAGATATCAACACACAAGTAAGCATCGGATTGGATTTGGTATCAGCAGATACTCACTATTAAAGGGCTCGGCTCAGGATCGGGCCAGAAACAATTGATTGGGACATACTTACTTAAAAATATGGGCTCCTGTCAAATGGTCAGCAATCATATCAAGCTAGCATGCAAATTTAAAGGACCTGTGACAAACAGAACAACAAATAAAAAGCCACCATTGATTAAAGTTATTTGTTCACCCTGTCTTTCTGTTTGATCTTATTTCAGGCCTCAACGCAGCATGAAAACATCTGATCCCACTCCAGTATCTCCAGTCGGCAGACAGTGCGGACTAGTCGCCACTATGCGATGTGTGTAAGGGACCAGTGGCGGTGTTGTGGACCCAGGCGGGATGCTGCTGCTGACGGCTGGTCAGTATGACTTTGCTGGACTTGTGGCTGTCGCGCTCTATCCCCATGTGCCTGCTCCTTCAGAGCCTTGTCCTCATGGCCCTGTGCTTCCCCTCGGCCAGCATGTGTCCAAAGGGCTGCATCTGCCAACGTGACCCCCACCTCCACGGCCTCAACGTTACCTGCAGTCAGTCCCGCCTAAAAGAGATCCCCGCCAGCCTTCCGGTCGACACCGTCCTGCTGAGGCTGGACCACAACCAAATAGGCGCAGTGCCCGATCAAGCCTTCCACGGACTCCGGCTTTTGAGGGAACTCAACCTTTCATACAATGCGGTGGAGACCTTAGGGGAAGGTGCCTTCAGCGGCATAGAGGCAACGTTACAGGTGCTGGACCTCTCCCACAACCGCATCACTAGCGTACACAAGGATGCCTTCGCTCGGCTCAAGGCCCGCATCATTGTGGACGATAACCCCTGGCATTGTGACTGCGCCCTCCAGCAAGCCATCGGCGGAATGGCCCACAACCACGAGGCTGCCGCCAGGGTCCTCTGCAGGAGCTCGGAACTTCGTGACCAAGAGGGTCGACCTTTCTTGGCGGTTGACACCGACCTCTGTACCCTGGCCAAAAGGACCACAGACTACGCTATGCTGGTGACCATGTTTGGTTGGTTCGCCATGGTCATTTCATATGTAGTGTATTATGTCCGTCAGAACCAGGAGGACGCCCGACGCCACCTGGAGTACCTCAAGTCGCTCCCGAGCAAGCCCAAGAAACCTGACGAGGCTGACGACATAAGCACTGTTGTCTGACGGCAGTGTCATAGTGACTGTGTCCCACGCAAACATCACAAACACCACAATGTTTATTGTAACAGGACCCACATTTATAGTGTATACTATTTCAATCTTTTAGGTGATGTGAGCTCCCAATCTGCTGAGAAATCTTTGTATTTTGGAAGTTGTGTTGTATGTCCTTACCAGGGTTTGTTCATGACTGATCTGAGATGAGATGAGAAGCGGGGCCACAGAGTCTAATAGTCTAATACCAACGTTGTTTTTTCTACAAAAGTTGCATATGGAGCTTTGAAAATTTTTATCTCAGGTTTAAACATTGACATGATAATGGCTTTTTTAGATGACAATTTGGAATATCTGATAAAAAGAAATATATTTATAAGATGTGACACCCAAAACGTAATTTCCTAGAGCCCTCATTTTGGTATCTCAAAGCCCACGATAGAATGTACATTGAGTTTTGCAAACACTTGCTAAACTAACTGCATCTTTCATACCCCTTAAAATTAATGTAAATTATAACATTTACATTGACAGTTCTGCACAGAAATGTCAGCATTTCTGAAGCCATGGCCTGCTTATGGAAACTATTTGATCTGTACTTTATGTAATATTTTCGATCATTAATGGATATGGGGTATGCAGATATGAGGTCTTATCTCCCTGCTTGCCTTGATCTGTGATGGCCTGTTTTTAAATAGACAAAGACAAATAGGCACTCACTGAAGCATTTAGTAAACCATGTCATAACTACAGAGAATACTAGATGCTATGGAAGCCCATTTCTGTCAAGAAAAGAAACAAATGAAGGGTCAGGAATGATTCAAAATAAAAATATCCACTCAAAATTATAAAATTTAAGGAGATATTAGGAGTTTCTAGATGAGAATTATGAGATATTAACACAAATTATCATATATAAAATGACTTCAAAAGATAGAGCTAGTTGGAACTAGCTTTTACTAGCTTGTCAGCGTTACCTGCTAGGTCACCATTACAAACCAGGGTAAATTAGCTTAGAGCCAGTAGTCTCTGTAGTTGGGAGACTGCTGGTTCTAATCTAGAAATTCAGGATCACAGTTCTGGCAAGGTAATGGCACAAACATCACCCAAAACGTATAAAGAATGGTAATGAGCAGGTATTCCAACTGTAAGCTATAACTCACAGATTAACCCTGCTCAATGTGAAATTAAAAATGAGAGTGAATCATTATATTGTTCTTTGGCCACACCATCATTAATCTTTTGATGATTCTGATGATGTGTCTTGTCATTAAGACAGATGTTGAAGGGCACATTATGTGCTCAACAGTTAACAAAATTACTTGTATGTTTTACTGTATGTGCATCTGATAAATATAAATGTACTATACAAGCAAAATTTGGGGGAGCTACTCCTTAAATAGTCCAAATGACTTAGTATCTCAGAATGATGACTTACTATCTCATAATTTTGACCATATGTTTTTGTCATTCCTTATGTTACATATGTGCTTTTTCTTTTCCGGGTAGGAATGGGTATTCATAGGTGTCCTGATTGGTCAGAGGGTGTGAATTATTTTCAGATAACCACACTTCTCTGATGCAATGTTCTCATTGGCACTATTAATTATGTCTCATAGCTGGAATGCTGCTGATTTCAGTTCTTACGAGGCTACAGCTTGTCCTTGATGGAGTAGGAATGTAATGTTTGTTATAAGCTTGACAAAGATGCCAATACAAAGTTTCCATTTAAAGAATGTACTGCCCCAAAATTTGAAGAAACAATACTTATTTTAATTGTAGCAGGAAGCCATCGTCTAAGCAGGATAATTTACTCCAATTCATGCAGCTATTGAACGATAATGCACTTAGTGGATGTAAATGTGAGTGCCAATAGCATGCATTATTTTTCAATAATGGCACTGTGGATTATGCTCTATATACAGAAATTTGGTAATTGTAATGCTAATCCCAATTATGATTTGTGCTTAAGTTTGAGAATAAGGCTTTCTAGCTGAAATGACATGGAACGTTCATAGCTCCTGCATAGCATTGGGCTTCATCACAGATGACCCTGCTATCAGCAGATGGTTTATGATTAGAATTTATTGATGGTGCAATTTGCTTTCAAAACTACAGCAGCCTATTGCTGCCATCATCACAAAAACATTCTGCTCTTATGACGAGAAAATGAAAATGTTTTTTGTTATTACTACATACCAAATTATTCAGTTTTACCAAGAATAACATATCACTATATCCGGTCACATTTCATTACACAATATCAGTATATTTAATTACAACAAACCTTTGTTGTTATAACGACATACTAATTTAGCTTTATTATGTTATGAGAAAAAGATACAATCAAAGCCTGAAAATGAGACACTAGCCTAGATCCCTTCCTTGCAACATTAAAATAATGTATAGCTACATTGTGGTCATAAAGGAAAAAACATAATAATATGAAACCAAACCCACACCCTTGTGTGTAATAACGAGAACATTTCTTGTGAAAGTAATGTGGTAACAAAAAAGTCTCCTGTTAAAACTTGATAATTTGGTAGTGAAACAAGAATAATATGTCATTATAACATGATATCTTGTTATAACAAGGTTTTTTTTTTCGATATCTTGAGAAACAATAACCTCCCATATAGTGCGTCGTCTCTATCACTTGCACATTAAGGTCATTGTGTGCTAACGGTTCAATAATTCACTTTACATGCCCATAAACGTTTGAAAGCTTTTGCTAGCATACAACACATCAATTACCAATCAAGCAAAATTGGACATTTGCAAGCCAGAAATATTTTAGTGGTTATATAATTTTATTTAGATTAGATTGATTAATCTGCCTTGCAATTATACCATTTTAACTGACCCCATAAATGTTATTCAAATTCATGTTAAATTAATCAATTATACAATATATTACACTATGTAATTATTTAAAATATACCCATAGACCTAATCCTACCAAAAGCATCCGTTCAAGATTGCACCTGTGTTGGAACCAAAACAGTACATGTCTTATGGACCTTAGTTTATGGTGCTATGTGTAGCAATTTACAATCATTTTATTGTCATTACAGCATATCAGATTCCTCCTTCTTTTCTTTCTTTTTTACAGTTACACAGAAAACTTGATAGTCCACAGTCATTGTGGCACAATCTAAAATCATTTCAAATCACAAACTCTAGTTGGTCCTTTGCTGACCTCCAGTGGTTTAACTTCTCACCTTACTGCAGTGATGTACAAGTGTACACCCGGGTGTGTCAGCACAACATGATATCACTGTTGGGTGTGGTTACAGGTGCAACAAAGCACACTTCTGACCAGACCCAACAGTGTGGTCAGAGGTGAAACAGGCTTGACACTTTCAACCAGATAGTGCAGTGGAAAACACTCCATGACGAAAAATAGGAGACACCATAGTGGTGTCCCGGTTCAGCATCAGTCTCCTTTAAGTCTTCAATTTGAGACCAAATCATTGCTGGTCAACAAAGCATGTCCTATTCCAAAGGTTCCTTCAGATTTAGCCAGGAGCTTTCTTGGCCATTACAGTTTTTTTTTCCAGAATTTGGTGGAAGACCAGAGTATCCTTTGCCTTCTACAGAATCCCACCCATTACAGTTTTGGCTATTCAAAATGTACAAGCATTATTTTTGGCTGCAAACTGGCCATTCTGCTTGGACATGTGCATTTACATTTTATTTCTAGTATATGTATGCCTTAAAACACATTAACAAACTTGGTACACTTAACAAAAAGCGAATGGTATCCAATATATCCATTGGTTTTGAATATGTATTCTGGTTACCTGAATTACTATGGCAGGAAACTACAGTGTATGCCTGGTAAAGGATTCTAATTGATAAATACCCTGAATGTTAAAGGTGCACTATGAGTTCCTGCATGGTTTCAGCGCGATTTCATTTTTGTCTCAAATTGTATGCATCTCTCCTTGATCCGCTAGCTGCCTGCCCCCTGAATACACTGTGTAAAAGCCCGTTCTCGGGAGACAACATGGGTCGTAAACGTCAAACAAACACTAGAGGCACAGGCTGTGCACCAAAATACAACAAACAACTCCAGCCAACCACCGACAAGATGGTTGGGGGAGGGGGTGGGGTTAGTGACAGTTAGTTAGTCATGACAGTTACGGAAACATGGGGGGAGGGGCGAGCTTGCTCTGTTTTGTTTGAAATTTCCTTGGAACGTCAACAGAAGTGACCATGCAGTAACTCATAGTGCACCTTTAACGGATATGGAACAGTAGATATTCAAAAGCATTTTGAAAAAAGGGGCCCTAAATTTGAACTTAGATTGAGCAAGACGGTTCATTTTTGACCTTGGGAGTAGTAGTTTCACAAAATAATCTCAACTCACAGTCCAACTACTAGCTTTTTCCAGAGAATTTGACCTAATCTCTAGCTGTCATCAGCAGATGGATTGTGTTCAGTTGACTTTGAGTTGGCTAACTTGAACTGGAACTTGGATCATGTGACAACAGGTGAGATACCCAACATAGGACCAGGATGGACACTGCTAAATTAATGGGGACTGCCAGAAGCATCCCAGTGGGACCTAGGCTGCTGTAACATCTAGACAGAGGATTTAAGTCAATGGGAGTCAGCACTTACCAGAAATCATTCAGTACCTTGAGATCTTGGTTGGTACACCCCAAAGCCAGGACCCTCATGTATGACATCCCAAGCAACAGTTGAAAGGAACGCTACTACAGCGAAACAACAAGAGACTCTGGACAAAAGACATCAACATCCAAAAGTGGTTACAGCATTGACTGGGAAGGGGTCAAAGTCATCAACCAAGAGTCGGAAGATGGCCAGAGAAAGATCAAGGAATACATTCACATCTTACACCAGGAACCATTTTTTAACCAGCCCAGTACCCTAGTAATTAGGCCGACATTGGGGGCTCCAGCACATCAGGAATTACGTCCATCGTCAACATTCAGTGCCAATGGAGGAAGTAGTCTGCCTTAGGTAGTGAGGCGGAAAGTAAAGGTGTGGAGGTGACGTACACCTTTTTATTAACTGTAACCACAATTTCCCCCTAACCTAACCCTTAACCAAGTGTTTAATTCGCTTAACCTTAATCATACCTTAGCCATAGTTATTTTGCCATAAACACAACTTTAACCATACTGTAGGCATGTACAGAGTTTGTTGAAAGCAAGACGTTGAAACATCCCTGAATGTATTTTGAGGTTTTGGCAGAATTGCCCCCATGTATGATGTTATCACGTGGCCAAAGTTCCTTGGAAACTGAACTCTCTCTCCGACAATTGAGAAAACAGATAAAGACCGCGAGAAGTGGCTGAACGCCTTTAAAAAAGCTAATAAGTGAGTTATTTTGTCAAAGAACTTAGAATGTCTTATTTGATGTTTTGGAATCTAAGGTTTTTGGGAATTGTATAACATCTGTGCACAGGCTCTTGCCATGTTGTACTGTACAATTCTTCCTTCAGTTTGTAAAATCTATGTTTGTTCCTGTTGTGTTTAGTCAGCTGTTGTCAATCAGAGTCAGTCTTTGTATATCTGCACTGATCAGAAGTAAGCACAAGACTAAATGTCAGTTTCGGTGGACTCTTCTTGTTGGTGATTTGTGGTTACTCCAGTCCTTCAGAGTCAGTGTTGTTTACTGTTAATTGTTACCGTTTGCCTTCACTCGATTTCATTTGTACCAGGCCCTTTCAAGGGGAGGATAGATTTCTCAAAGTTTGGGATGGTAGACTATACGATCATCTCAGTCATGACAAATTAAGCCAAGCTGCCAGTGCATGCATCGTTTCCCTTTAATAACAATGTGTACAGTAATGTTCCCAGCAGTGGGTGAAGAGAAAATTGATGCTGTCATTTCCCAAATGGCTTATTTTCCATCACAGCCACTGGAACATATGACCAGAGAAATCCAATGAAAACCACATGAAAGACCATATTGATATGTAAATGTACAGGGAACAAACTTTCACCCAAAAAAACAAATTTTATAAATACTAACTACTTTAAATAATAACGTAAATGAATCCTGCACATGATTAGTGACATGTTGGATATTGGGTGTTGCTAATATCTTGTGAAATTTCCTTCTCCATTCATGTTTTAATTGTTTGTCACAGAATTTGTACAATAATGGTTGTTAAAATGACGTCTTAGGGGATATGCAATGATTATATGTTGGTAGAAAACACTAGGATCACATGTAAATAGGAACGTTGATGTTGTGTGAAATACTTGAAATCCCTTTAATTAGTTGTTCTTGAATGTGTTAAATCCCTTAGCCTTGTCTTGTAGAGGCAACATCACACTCCTCATGACAGGATCAGGATAGGCTATGAAATGCATTTTCAATATAATGAAGCAGAGTGTAGCCAAGGACCCGAGAGTATTTCTAAGTGCCTGAATACTTCTCTCACCATTTTTTTTATTTTTAATTACGTCTTCTTTCTCCACCTTTGGTCTTAGTTCTGAACACATAAGCCCCTCTTAGTTTAGGGTTCTCACTGTTTAGTGGATTTGTCAATTTAGGTTTATTTTGCAAGTTAGAACCAAAAAACTGAATCAACCATTCTGATGTAAAGAGCTGTTCAACTCAATTATATTCAATTATAATTATAAGTCAGTGTGTGATAGACTAACTCACAGTTGAGGATGAAAATGTTAGCACTGACTATCATGGTGGTGTTGTAATGGCATGACATACAGAACATGAAATAAAGGAGGTATGCATTGGTTCATGGTATATTTTCTTTCTCTGTTGACTTAAAAATACACAGCTTTTGGCAGTAAATGAGTAATGCATTAAAGGAATGTGATTTCTTTCAGGAATGAGTAGTGTTAACACTATGTCTACACAGAAGGCATGGAATGTAGGTGACCATGTATGCACAGGCCCCGTTTTTTTCAGATGTTATTTTTATTATTTTTTATTTATTAACCTTTATTTATTAGGGGAAGGTTCACTGAGAGGCAACCTCTCTTTTGCAGGAACGCCCTGATCACATTCACACAGTTACACATTCATACCTGGAAGCTGCCCAGTACAACCACAGTCTGATCTGCTGGCCACTGAGCAGCTCCCCTGGAGCAGTTGGGGTTAAGGGCCTCGCTCAAAGGCACCTCAGTGGTGGTAATGAGGGAGGGACAAGCGCTGCTCTTTCACTTCCCCACCCAGATTTTATCCTGTCGGTCTGGGGATTGAACCCGTCGGTCACCTCCCGGTCACAAGCTTGCTTCTCTAACCTTTAGGCCACCACTGCCCAGATGTAAAGAGAGAGAGTACACCATCCTAAATACATATCCTTTTTTTTTGAGAAATCAGTAAAGTAAGTACCAGAGGTCAAATGCCATCTAAAAGGCCTCTATTTAGCCATTTTCTTATATGAAATCCAGAGAATCAGATCCAGGGAATTATGCCTGGATAGAGTGTAAAGGAGGCAGAACATGATGCAGATTACACTGCAGTCACGTAGCTGGTTTTTAATTTGGTCATAAACTACTACTAAATTTAACCAAGCTAGCTAGCTAGCGTTAGCTGGTAACTTAAGGGAAATATTACAAATTTTCTGTTCTGCCTCTCTTGTTGGATGACTCGCTTCAGAAGTGTTGAAAAACTTTACCTTTAGCGTTTAGCTTAGCACGGTGCCATAGCAACCATAAACAAAACACTGGGCGTTTCTCAATCTGTGTTCTTCTATTGACTTGTGTTCTTGTGTCCCTGTGAAACGTCATCTCGTGTTGCCCAAGTACTGTCCCAATACACAAGTTCGCATTTCACCAAGAACAGTTAAGATTCCCGGAAATGTTCTTGACACGCCCATTTTACCAAGGATGCATTGGTTGGTAACTTGTATGAACTTCGCTGCACCCGTATCCCAACATTCATTTCGGCATTCAATGATGGTCGGGTTTCCGGTACACAGACAGCCCAAAAACGGGACAATTTTAACAATTTTCGCCATCTTATTCATCACCAAATTAACTTCTGACCACATTTTAGGCGAGAAATGAACGGTTTAGATTTCGAATATAGGCAGTCTTGCGAAAACCTTTGCCGAATTGACAATTTGCTCCAACGTTTTCGGAGTTTTCGGAGCTCCGTGAAGTGAGGCGGCCGCCAGCTTGCGCCTGCCCCGGCCGCTAGCTCGTCGCTCGGATAGTCACGCTCAGAGACCCCGCTGGAAGCCGGAGGTCTTTTAGACCGGTCCCGTAAATAAGAGGCTTTTATTTCGCCGTTGACGGATCGTTTGTTTAAATATCGCAACACATGTCCTTCATAAGATTAATGGGAACCTGTGGTTAACTGTCTTTTCAGAGTTAAACTCCACAAGCACACACACACACACACACACGGGAGAGAGATATACGCGTTTCTTTTCGGGAGACTTGTTTAAATTATGCCATAGGCTATACATTTACGTATATATAGATTTAGTATTTTTTTGGTGTATTTGTTTTCTGATTTATTAGAAGTTGAGTTTCAGTCTGTATAATAAATTAACAGTTGTACATAAAGTGGTAACATGCTATATACATGTTATGTAGACTAAAGGGGCGACACCAACCTTTATAATTTGAATTGCTAATGTCCATCTCCCTGGGCATATACAGTGCACTACAATAATATAGAAATGATCACGATCATGATCATGAACACATAGGACACACCAGTGCATGCCTACTTATTTTTTAATTTAAACTGACTTAAACTTATACACTAATAATAGTAGGGATCACGTTCCACTCTTTTGAATAAGTACGGAGTGATTGAGCTAAACCATAAACAATAAAATTAAAGCTCAATAAGTTTTATTTTTCAATATTATTGCAATAGTTGTAACATTGTGAGGTTTTCTTGTCCGGAGATTGTTTTAATATAAAGTGGTTATATTGTTGTGGTTTTTATTTCTAGCTGTTATTTTGGAGCCCTGCTGGTAGCCTCTGTGCTGGGGGGGTTGAGCAATAACAGGAAGTACGCATCGTCTCAAACTCTTAACAGTGTTTTCTGTGCTTGTGAACTTGCAAGTTCATTCTTCCAGGTACAACTAGCAAGAACGTTCTCCCCAAGAACACAAGTCTGTTCTTTGCATTCTTGGTATTGGGAAACGCCCACTGGCTCTAGCTGTTGCTGCTTCCTGTTTGGTGCTGGAGGGAGCACCCTCATTGGTTGTTGACAATGACGTGATTTAACTTCACTACCAAGACTTATAATTTACAATAATGTCAAACACGTAGATTTTGTCTAAATGTCAAGACGGGAAAAAGACTGACTCGGACTGAGTTTTATGACCAACTTACACCAAACGATTGAAACGACGCACCAACTCTAGCAAGACTCTCAGGATTTCATTACGATATTGGAAATTAGTCTGCGACAATGGAATCGCTTGAAAAGTCCTTTGGTGTAAGGTCGGCATAAGAAATATGAACCCACGTCTAGTCCTGCACAATTCCACAGCTTCTGGAATGGGCCAACAAACATTTACCAGAGGGAAAAGTGGACGGTTAGTTTGCAGGGTCGATAGCTAATTAGCTGCTCATCTGCAGCACATTAAACAGCATGTAAACGTATCTCATATCACTCGAGTCCAGTTAGATGCTGGTGTGGTCCTTCTTCCTTCTTCAATACCACCAACACGCAGTCTCTCCATCACATGTAGGCTACTGCGCTAGTTTGTTTCCTTTGTCTCTCGTTCTCTATGTGTAAAAATGCCACATTGTAGTTTAACTAGTGGGTAGTCCAGAGTTTAGAGGTAGAGGTAACGTCTCCCAATTTGGGGGCTCCTATCAATCTGCCAACATTTTGTTAGATGTTGATGGTTATAAATACCTCTCAAATGTGGGTTACCTGGCAGTTAAATTACATGTCATTTTCTGTTTCTGTATGTATTAAATGCAGAAGTGTGACGTGTGGGTGTCAAGGCTTTGGAGTTGTTTAAAGGCCCATTTTGACAAAGCTGGGTCGAGTAACAGGAAGTAAGGTATCGATTAACAATGTGACTACTTACGCTGTTGAGTAAAAAGTTAAGTATTGTCATTACTTATTTGGTGAGTAACGAGCAGTGCATAACACTGGAATTAAAAAATAAATAGCAAGTCTTTTTTTTCATTTTCACAAAGCTAACATAATAGCAATGTAGCATCTTAATTGCAATTGAATTGTAATCCTTGTAGGCAAACATTTTTCTTTGTGGAATGAGACTGCAATTTAGATATTGGCCTTGTCATTTGCATATGACAGAAGTATTTAAATGCAAAGTATTACCCCATGAATAAAGCATGTGCTGATAGTGACAATGCTAATCAGTGCTGCATTCAATGAAGACAATGGTGTCTGAAATGAAAACCAGAGGGCGCTTATCATAGACTTTCCTGATGTGATGGCAGTCATCACCTGCAGCCACACAGCTGATTTAAATGCCTGTAACCTTTCTGCACTCTTTAAAGAGCGCAAAAGCTTTTCTTTATAGTTTACTCTTAGTAGCTTATTGTCTCCTCTTTTGGTTTGTTGACCTTTTTTGTTACTTTCAGTGCACATACTGTACATCAGATAACAGAAGAAATAAAGGATGACAGATTTAGCTTCATACATCATTTTAATAATTCATTTGGTATTGTTTGCTGAACATTAGTTCTGTTTGTATTGCACACATTTAGTTAACTTCTGTATAGTCATATTTTGATTTATCTTTAGTTACATTTATCTCAAGTGCTGAGGGTTCCGCTGCTGGTTTGGTCTGGTCTGTTATTATATACAGGCTGTCCTGTTTAGCTGACATACATAGAAAATACATGTCAGTTATAACTGTATGTCACAACACAGGGTACCTGCAAGGGCTTAAAAGTATTTAAAAAGTATTAATTTATAGTCTTATATTCTAAAAAATAAGGCCTTAAAAGTATTGAATTTAGTCTTAAGTCTTACACATACTGTAGCGTCATAAATGAAGGTTTTGTGTGTATACAGTCATAATTCACTCTGTTTGGTGTGAGTTGGATGTTTTACGACAGTACAGGTACTATACAGGTTTATGTCAGTGTTTTTCTTAACGCTCTTGACCAGAGGCGGCAGCAGCCGCAATCCTGTACACACTGTGGGTAATTTTTTTTTTTTTCCGTGAGACATTCATTAGATGCGTATCTAATGATGATGCGCACAGGAGCAGCAGCCGACAGCAGCTCTGTTCTGCTCTCTGCTCTGTTCACAGTAATACTTTTCTCATTAATTATACATTATTTCACCAACCCATCCACTATTAATGGGAATATAAATTTTTATGACTCAATCCATAGATGAAGTGGTTGCTGGATGCGAGTATCGCTAAACCCACAGACGGAGCTAGCATGTTGTTTGAATCATGTGTTTAACACACATGGACATAGTCTATATCCACGATGTTCCATTTCCGAGATTGCTCTGTTGCTGCCGGAAATTCCCCCGGATTTCACTCTTTTTCGGCCGGATGTCAATTACCTTCCTCTTTCTTTGTGTTGGTGTTGGGGTTGGGGTTCCGGGGATTAAAGGACCCAATCGCAGAGAGCAGGCAGGTAGGCAGGAGAAGGTTTGAGGAAGGGGATTTATTAACAAAAACACGCCAGCACTAAGGCTGGGAAAAAAACCCAGGGAAAAATGCAAAAAAAGGCACAAGGCTGAAACAAACTGACAGGATAGAAACTAACTCAATAGACAGGTTCAGGACACAAACTAGCAGGGCGAGGAACACAAACTCACGCAGGCAGGACAACGGACACAAAACGATTTGACAAGAGACAAAGGAAACACAGGGGCTAAATAAACTAGGTAATGAGCAAACACAGGACAGGTGACACCAGGGCTGGGGAACAGGTGGAGCACATAGACAATCACACAGGCGGGAAAACACAGGAAGCAGAACTAGACATGACAAGACAGAAAACGGACTATCACAATAAAACAGGAAACAGAACATAATACAAAACAAGACCGAAAATCACTCAATGACAAGGAGACAAAACCCACAGTACAGAAACAATCCATAGGGACATACATTAAACAGAAGTATACAAATAAGGAAACAGAACCTAATACAAAGAACAGGAAAACAGGGAAACTAACTCAATACACAGGGTAATACAAAATCCATATACAGAACAGGAAACAGCAACACAAATATACAAACAGGCAACAGAAATGTCCAAAACCACAACAGTACCCCCTCCTCAAGGGACGGTTCCCAGACGTCCCTAAAAAAGTCAACACTGGGAGGGCGGAGAGGGACCAAAGGGGGAATAACCGAGAAGGATCAAACAACCAAAAGTGTCCAGGAACCAAAAACAACCCAAGGAGGGCGGAGAGAGTCCAGAGGAGGAACAAAAAAAAGCTCCAAGAAAAACAAAAACGGCCCAAGGAGGGCGGAGAGGGTCCAGGGAACTCAGAAAGTCAATAGAGTTACTGGGGACAGAGGGAACCCAGGACAGGGGCAGAACTGTTCTGACCAGCAGAGCTGCTGGCAGGCAGGGAGAGGGGGAACCCCTCCGGTAGCCGAACAGGCCGGGGAGGGCAGCGCCTCTCTGGGGGCCGAACAGGACGGCGAGGGCAGCGCCCCTCCGGGGGCCGAACAGGACGGCCACGGCGAAGCACCTCTGGAGGCCGAGCGGGTCGGCCACGGCGAAGCACCTCTGGAGGCTGAGCAGGCGAAGAGGCAGCTGGGCTGGAACCCGGCAACGGGGCAGCTGGGCTGGGGCCTGGCGACGGATCAGCTGGACTGGGACCTGGCGACGGATCAGCTGGGCTGGGGCCAGGCGACGGGTCAGCTGTGCTGGGGCCAGGCGACGGGTCAGCTGTGCTGGGGCCAGGCGACGGGTCAGCTGGGATGGAGTCAGGCGGCGGGTCAGCTGGGCTGGCGCCAGGCGGCGGGTTAGCTGGACTGGAGTCAGGTGGCCAGGCAACGGGGGCAGAGGTTGACTGGGGTGCCGACAGGACACGAGGGGCAGGAATGGGTCTGACCGCCGACAGGACACGAGGGGCAGGAGTAGGTCTGACCGCCGACAGGCCACGAGGGGCAGGAGTAGGTCTGACCGCCGACAGGGCACGAGGGGCAGGAGTCGGTCTGACCGCCGACAGGACACGAGGGGCAGGGGTCGGCCTGACCTCCGACAGGACACGAGGGGCAGGAGTCGGCCTGAATGCCGACATAGGGAAAGTCTCTGGGGGGTAGGACAAAGGCAGGGTCTCTGGGGCAGTCTCAGGGGTGGCCTCAGGTGCGGCCTCAGGTGCGGCCTCAGGTGCGGCCTTAGGTGCTGTCTCAGGGGCGGTCTCAGGGGCGGTCACAGGGGCAGTCACAGGGGCGCCGGAGACCGGCAAAGCCTCAGGGGCGGTCTCAGGGGCGCTCTCAGGGGAGCCGGGGATCGGCAAAGTCTCAGGGGCGGTCTCAGTGCTGGGACACTGGTCAATTTGGGGACAGTAGGAAGCTTGGAGACACTATAAGGCTCGGGGACACTAGAAAGCTCGGGGACACTAGGAGGCGCGGGGACACTAGGAGGCGCGGGGACACTAGGAGGCGCGGGACACTGGGCAGTGCTGGGACACTGGTCAGCTCGGGGACACCGGTCAGCTCGGGGACACCGGTCAGCTCGGGGACACTGGTGAGCTTGGGGACGCTGGGCAGCACGGGGACGCTGGGCAGCACGGGGATGCTGGGCAGCTCGGGAATGCTGGGCAGCGCTGAGATACAGGGCAGTGCTGGGACACTGGGGGGCTCAGGGACACTGGGCAGTGCTGAAACACTGGTCCACTCGGAGACACTGGGCAGCTTGGGGACACTGGGCAGTGCTGGGATGCCAAGCCAGTTATGATTAGGCCAAATGTTGGTTATATATATATATATATATATATATATATATATATATATATATATATATATACATATATATATATATATATATATATTTTTTTTTTTTTTTTTTTTTCTTTCTTTTTTTTCTTTTCGTTTTAGGCACCGGCACCATTTTAAAAGTATCGCTTTAGCACCTTATTATCTTTTCCCCTTATTTTATTCTCGGGGGGGGGGGTAAAGAGGTGTCACCTTTTTCAGCCCTTCTGAGTTTGCAGGTATGCAATAAACCAGAGCACATTTTTCTCCCATCCCGGAATGCTGAGTGAACTAGCCAGACCTTCCTGTGCAGCGCTGTGGAGGAAGGTCTGGCAAAGCGAGACTAACATGGACATGAATATTGCGGTGTGAGGCTTAATCCCGTTTCTGATCATATTCAGGATATGATGTTTACATGGCACACAGAGAAATCAAGTTATTCATATCTCACAGAGCTAGACAGCTGTCTGCTCTGAGCGCATCCACCTCTCTCTCTCTCTCTCCTACAAAACGCTTCAGTGAAATATTTTCATGATCTGTTCATTATGAAATGATAAAAGTACGCTAGGAACACACTCTCATACACATTAAATATTATAAAAACAGTTTATTTCTGGCACAGTAAACGGCTTCAGCGGGTGGGCGGTTCTTGTGCCTACTATGAAATAGAATCCTGCCGGCACCACTGCTCTTGACCGTGGAGTGTGTGCGAGCTCTGCCGTGAATCAGTCAGTTGTCAGGAAAGAAAAACGAACGTCTCGCACCTTGCAACAAGCTAACCCGTCATTTTGTAGGATATCATACCAATTGTTGTGCATGAGTTTTCGTACAATATCATATAAACCCATTCACGAGAAAGCATCACCAGGCTAGCTGTTTCCCTTCTTTATGCTAAGCTAAGCTAACCATCTCCTGGCTGTAGATATGACCGATAAGAGAGTGGTATTGATGTTCTTATCTTACTCAAAACAGTGTGTTAACTCAGGAAAATTGGTATCTATGAAAATTATGTTTTACAGGAATATTTGAACCTCTGTCACACAGTTTATATAACAATCTGCCTTTTAATTGAAATGTCCATCAAGAAGGAAGAAAAAACAACATTTTTATACGATGTGTCGTTGTCCATAACCTAAAAGTGAATTAAAAAAATATTTTTTTTCCCTGTAGGGTGTCACAAACAAGATGCTTTGGTATGAAATACAATTAAAATTAATATCCTCAAAAAGTAATTCTGCCATAGGCTTATTCAAAAGCCGAATCATTTGAACAAAACATATTCAGTCTCCGTTGGAAAGGGAGACCTTGACAGACGTGAAACAACCCAGTCTCATATAAAAACGTACCCTGACTACGTTGGTCCAAAGTGCAATAACGTAGAGGGGTTACAATAATGGCCCTTGAATTGTATGACTGTTACATTTTTTCTGCCTATTCTTTTCCTATTGTTTTGCGTCCAAGTCACGTGACTTTCAAGATTCCGGCTGTGAGAACAAAAAACATGGCGGACATTTCTCTCATTTTTTGTGAAAAAAAATCAATATTTTGAGTTAGTTTCTGCATAAAAATGCGTTTTGATTACATTTCTAGCGAGAAATATATATTTTATTTTCATAATATTCACTCAGTGAATGTACATAATCACTCGCTTGCTCGTTGCGAAGATTTTTCAGATATCGCCAGAATAATGTGAAACTGACACGTTTTGGTTGCTATGGATGCTGCTATTGCCTAGCATAGCTGTGGCCCCAGATTCCACATAGGACTCCCTTGCGATTTCACTCCGTCTGACGGATCAAACCCTTGCCCACTACATGCGTTGCGCCTGAGGTTGATTTGCTGATCAACACATTATTCCGTGGCAGCGGGAGAAACTAATGTTGACAAAGTGACGAGTTACGATCGTACGACGGAGCATTAGGGCCACATCAAAGGAAAAAAAAATAAGGAGGAAGATTTTTTTATTTATTTTGCATTTCGAGAATAAAGTCGAAATGTTGAGAATAAAGTCGAAATGTCGAGAATAAAGTCAACATGACGAGAATAAGGTGGAAATACTTTTTCGAGAATAAAGTCGAAATGTCGAGAAAAACTTGATATTTCAAGAATTCAGTCGGGCTGTTGTGAATAAACCAAACTACTAGTCTTCTACAAAATTCCTTGTGAAGGCCTATATGAAATTGAATAGTTAAACAGCACACACAAATGAAATAGGTGCACTTTTAATGTCAAATCATAATCATTTTTTTCCCTTGGTCCATTTTTGGGGGGATAGAAACTGCACCCACAGAACACTCACATAACAAGTAATTCCTTGTTGCTTGGCTACATTAGTAAACTCAGATGTGTTTTTTCACTTCCTTTTATTGGACATATTGTGCCTTATCCTGTAAAACATACAAATAAAAAATACAAATCACCTTATTCACAGAACATCTGAAGTGTAATCTAACAAACATAGCTAACCTGTGACACGCTTTACATGTACTATGCTGTGGTTGTTTTACAAAATAAAATAAAAAATATATAAAATCATAAGAAACCATTTTGCAAATTCAAAAAATTAAACAAAAAAATTCCACAATCAGAATCAGAATCAGAATCAGAAAGGGCTTTATTGCCAAGTACGTTGCACATACGAGGAATTTGTCATGTATTGAAGGATATAGAAGGATAAAAAGAATATAAACAATATAAGTATAAACATATACACACAGTATGTATTAATAACGATAAAATTAAATAAATAGTAAAATAAGTTAAACAGTAGTAAAAAGGAACGCTACAGCAGAGTAGGTACAGAGTAGGTACAGTAGGTACAGAGTATTTACAGTGGGGTGTGGAGAGAGTCAGGATGGATTCCGGGCCTTGTTAATAAGGCTAGTGGCGGAGGGGAAAAAACTGTTTATGTGGCGTGAGGTTTTGGTCCTGATGGACCTCATCCTCCTGCCAGACGGGAGTGTCTCAAAGAGCTTGTGTCCGGGGTGGGAGGGGTCAGCCACAATCTTTCCAACCAGTTCAAGTTCCCTGTTGTAGTGAAATAATGATGGCATGACTGTGAAGGGCCTGTGTGCATTAAGAGCTGCAACCACAACATGTATTTTTAATTAGGCACAAAATTAATAAATGAACTAATTAACCTGAAATTCCATTTTCCACTACCTACTTATTGTAATAAACCCTAGTTTAAGCGTACTCAAACTGTCAATCACAAAGACAAATATGCAATTATTGTTAACCTAGAAAATAGTTTGTGAAAACTGTACTTGAAGTGGCTCTATACAAACAGAGACAGAAGTAGTGAAATAAAGGTTCCTGGTATAAAGTCATAACATCTGCAAAAAAACATAGAGCCCTTAGTTTTTGCATGAATGCAGGAGAACTGAAGACAAACTGCACCTATAAAAGGCTTTCGAGGTAAGAATAGCAGCTTCTTTTTTTTTTTTCTAGAAACCTTGGCTTGGCAACAGCATGGCCACAATTGTTTTTGAGGGGCCAGATATTGTGCTACACAATGTCCATCACCCAGACGTTGCTCTCAAGGACTTCATTGAATTCAGCATGAAATTCAGGGAAATTTTCATAGCAGTCAGGTAGCTGTAGGAACATTCCACATGTCTGTCCAATTGGCCGTCTTGTGAAATCCATCATTTCTGTAAATTCAACAGTGATGTTGTCTGACACAATCAAATTGGACTCTGTGCAGAATCTCAGAAATTTCCCAAGTTTTTCTTCTTCCAGTTCCCTGATATACCTTCTGAGATGATGTTCAATCTCTTTTTGCTTTGCCCTCATATCTGCTGGGAACTTCAACAGCCTTAACACCTTCTTAGCTGTGGGTTTAAGATCAGCATACAACTTTGACAGCTTTTCATAATTCAGACTGATCCGTGATTGTGTGATGTCCCTCCAACAATCAATGACAAACATAGGCTTTTGAACAAGTTCTTTGTGGGAAATCTCCATCAGAATTTGTGGAAGGGTGTCTGCTGAAGGTTTTCTTCTGCATTCGTAGTTGTCAAGGACCTCCAACAGGTCATCAGGTTCAACAGAGGAGAAATCTTGTAAGGCTTGCCTGAGGATCTCTCGGTCTTGGCAGCTTACAAACTTAAGAAAGGCTTCTGTCAGATCACTGTACACTGCTCCAAATAACATCTCCTCAACAAAAGGGGGCGCAAGCTTGATAGGAAGCTAGTGGCAGTCTTGGTATCCTCTCAATAAAATTCTGCCGATGGCTTTCCATGTGTCAGCCTTGAAACCATGTCTGATGAAGGGTACTTTCATTGTTGTCCCGGCCAAAATGCACTGAAGACATCTCTCAGAACCCCTGACCCACTACCAGCTTCCTCAGAATTATCTGGCAGTAATCATCTCACTGCCAGTGGTCTGGTTAGAGTCTCGGGGTCAGAAAATGCTTCAATCATGTCATTGAATCAATTTGCATGGTGTATAGTGATCAATTTTGTTTGCGGTGCATGGTCAGGTGTTTCAGGCTGATAAATCAGTGTGTCATCAAGATCAAATTCAGCCTCTGTTTGTGGGCCAAATGAAATTTCAGGGTCCGAGATATACGTTACATCTTGAAGAACAACTGCGTCCTCCTGGTACAATAAGATGGATCTCTGAGACCACTGGGTAATCTGTGACATGATCTGTAGCAAGTGAGTGATCTGTGGCAACGGGGTGATGCAGACTGACCTGGTCCTGGTCCTGTGCTGAGTAACTAGACTCCCAAGACAGGGATTGGCTGTCAGAAACTGACATTTCATCCTGGTCCTCAAAGCTAGATTCATCATTGTGTTCAGACTCAGTAGTAGATGCATCTTCACCTAATTGTGGTTTTGGCTGAGTGGCAATGTAGAAATGCAGCTTGGGTAGTTTGACAGTTTCATATATTTTTCCAATTGAGACATCATCAGAAAAAAAGTTTTGTTTGAAGTCCCATACATCAAATGTGAAGTCTGATTCATGGCCTTTACTTGAAACACCATTTGGGGAAAAAAGACTCTTTCCCTCTTTCAGGATGTCATTAAATCCACTATGGATGTCCATAACAACCTTTCAGGTGCCCCCTCCTTGTTTTGCTGTAACCTGTTTAATTTCACTTTTGTCTTGGTGTATCCAACCTATCTCAATAGTCTGTGTAGTTAGCCTTCGTCGAAATGTAGGTTTAGAGGTTTGAGGCTCCTCTTGACTTTCTTTGGTTTCCTTTCTTAGTTTCATTTTCTCCCTGAGCTTTTCAAGAAGACCCAGTTTTTGCTTTGAGGCAGGCTTTTGATGTCTGCAAAAATTGAAAAGTGCAATTCTGTCTCCATATGAGGGAATATATTTGGCCAAAGCTGAATCATCCATAAAGCAGGATGACATCTATGTCGACCTGTGAAGCAAAGGAAAACCATGAAAGGGGAAAGAATCATCAGTTTAATAGCTACAGCCTTTTTATGGTATTCCATTTCAGGGTTTCATAATTGACGTATAATTACTATGTAGTTTAATTTTGTCATTCTTTCTGTATGTGCAATAATTAAGTGAGGTCTGCAACCCATTCACATCACTTGATATGTTATTCAGGTGCTCTTCCTGGATTTTTTGCATGTGAATCTATCTGTAAGGAATCAGCTGTGACTATGCTTGACTCTAAATGAACCCACTAGGCATACTGAAGCATCATAAGAATCATGGTTGGCAAAATGTATATCAATAAAGGGTCAATGTCAACCTTGAATTCACACTAGAACCAATTGTACTGTCCCTAAAGTGCAAACCTTGCCCATCAAACACAGACAGATTGAAGAAAATGCTTATACAGTAGAATTTAAGTTGATAATTCACCCAGGCCTGTCTATCGTTAAGCTCTTTGTCAGGAGCCTGATTATTTGAGGTTAAGTCAAACTGAAATAGGCTATAAGTATAAAAAATATTCATAAATCACAAGGGAATCAGCAATCCTGTTAAATTAACTTTGTATTCTCAGAGAATAAATTAATTAATTTGTTAACCTTACCCAGGGGATGCCTGGCTAGCCTGTCAACTGGACTTCTGCATCTCAGCTGCCATATACGCACCTTTTGCTCCTCCATTAGTGTGAGGGCTTCCTCTGGGACCCCCCGATCTCGTAGGAAATCTGTCACGGTGATTGACATTTTTGCCAGGTACATGGAACCGGTGTTCTGGCGAATTATGGTCCTTTAACATTGACATAAAAGAGTCACATGAGGTTCACATGAGCTATTTGTTTATAGTTGAATAGTAACGACAATCAAGATAGTGCCCTGTTTCTATCTTTCTTTGATAGCATCTAACAGTTTTTAGGATAGTGGGCTGTTGATGACTTCAATTCTGCTAGGCTGGTAACGTCAAGGTTAAGCATAAACCTTTACACTCCAAGGATGTAACCCATATCTACGATGTTGCCTACGTGCCAGCTGGCATGGTGGACAGTCGCTCTAATGTGATTAAGTGATAAACGAGTTGAATTTATTCTCGTCATTTTAACTTTAATCTCGACATTTCCACTTTATTCTCGCCATGTTGACTTTATTCTCGAAAACGTATTTCAACTTTATTCTCGACATTTTGACTTTATTCTCAAAATGCAAAATAAATTAAAAAAATCTTCCTCCTTATTTTTTTTCCCTTGATGTGGCCCTAATGCTCTGTCGTACGATCAGTTGTTTGTCCGCTGTGTTTAATTTTGAAATCTACCGGATCCTCTGTGCATGGATCCTCTGTGCATTTAACTTCCTGTGTGGTGCGATCTTATTGATGGGTTTTGACGCGTCATGGCCCCACGAAGAAGAAGAAGAAGAAGAAGAAGAAGAAGAAGAAGAAGAAGAAGAAGAAGAAGAAAGAAACGAGGGAAAAGAAGCAGGAAAAGGTAAACAAGGAGGAAAAGGAAACGTGGAAAAATAACTTGACCAAGCTGAACAAATGAATCACCTTGACCCTGAAGATGCCATATTCCTGGTTGATGCGTTCCTGGATGAGTGCAAGGTAAATAACATTATCTCAGTGGTGGAAAAAGCATACTAACTCCATGCTAATTACAAGGTCTAAGACCAAAATAGACTCTGAGGTATAGCAGGGAAGAAGTATCAAGGTGCAAAACTGAAAACACTCTAAACAAAGTGCAACTATACAGTACCTGGTTCAATGTCTTTATTCAAATGCAAGCTATAGTGCTGAGCTGAGTTCACATGTTAGAGCCAGTGAGAGTTTCATTCAATATTCTGTCAAAATGTTTCACTTTCTTTTCATTTTTTTAATGTAGAAAGGGTTTTCTAGATCTGTCAGTACAATACAGGACCAATAGACAACCATTAGACACAACCATTAAACTGAATTTTTACAATGTAATATTATAACATTGGTTTTATAATGAGATGTTTGTAGGTGGCGATAACCTTGGTGGGTGGTGGTTTATTCTGTGGCTCAATTGTTTATTTAGGTGGATCAGCATGGACACACAAAAGGAGGGTCAAAAAAAATCCACAAAGCTGTGTGTTTGGCTTGATGAGGACAAATATGGTCAACCTCCAAAAAGATGTAGAGCTGGGGAGAAACGACAGCGAGATTCAGCCACTGGTTTTTTTTTGTTTGTTTTTTCATCAGTAGTTGCATTCATTATTCATTGAGCAAGTTCTAAATGGATATTCATATTTTTGCAGTTTCTTCAGCAAGCGTAACACCCTCCTGTGCTCCGTCTACCAACACAACTGAAGACACTGTGACCATCGAAAATGTAGGTTCTTTTTCCCTTAATACTTGTTTCCTCATTTGTTATGTGGTAATTGCCCAGATTTACCATTGCCTTCTTCCTTTTTCATTTTCAGACTCCCTCATTCAAGATGTCCGAGACCTCTTGGGAAGTGGTGCTGAACAACCTCTCCCCTCACACTGGAGGAACAGGCAAACTTCCTCTCTGGAGAATTGGACAGTGATGAGGCCCTTAATGGTGAACAATATGTTGTCATCTGAGAAGCCCAAGGAGGGGGTTTGCCATCATCACACAAGGCTGCAGTAGTGATGTGTAGGGACTGTTTACTGCGATCACTCTACTGCACAGCCTGTGACCTTTCCACACATGAGGCCCTGGTGCTTCATAACAGAGCATCCATGGTGGAGGGGTTCTTCAGACACCTGCCGCCATCCGCTTTTGTTCAGCAGCTTGAGGGAGGGAAATTCTATCATGAAAAAGGTAGTTTTTAAAGTGCCCATATTATGAAAAAAATCACTTTTTCTGGGATTTGGGGTGTTATGTTGTGTCTCTGGTGCTTCCACACACATACAAACTTTGAAAAAAATCCATCCATGCTGTTTAGAGTGAGATACGGTTTCTGAATGTGTCCTGCTTTCAGTCTCTGGGTGAGCTGTTCAAAATCGGCACGCCTTGTGACGTCACAAGCCGAAACGAGCAGGCTAACCGCAACCATTAGCTCGTAGCGTTAGCATGCTAACGCTAGCATGCTAACGCTAGCATGCTACCTCATTCTCAATAGCAAAGCACTGCTACAACACACACAAGTTCACCATAATCTACAAAAGAACTACTTACATGTGCGCCCTCATTTAGAAGTCTCCCAGCTAATCCTGCCTTGTAACTGACCAAAGTTGTAGAAACAGCCTTTCTTTTACTGTCTATGGAGCTAGCTAGCTGACATGATCTACATCTGAGCTACTGAGCATGTGCAGTGCAATCAAAGATAGTACAGAAGAAGAAGAAGAAAAGAGGTCTCACTCTGTAGCTAAAACAGAGACCAGCTGAAAAGAGGATCTGCAGCAGTGAGAGAGAGCACTGCAGTACAACAAAAATATGGTGTTTTTTGAAAATTAAACCATGTAAACCTATTCTGGTACAACCTTAAAATGCAATTATGAACCTTAAAATGAGCATAATATGGCTGCTTTAAGTCTCAGGTTATATAGGCTGTTTTACATTTTACACAAACCCTGGTTTACTCCAACAAACATGCTGGATGAAGTTTTGTTTGATAGAAACAACACCCTCACTGTTGAGTTTTTGGTTTCATTTACTCTAATATGTAAACTAATTCTGCTTTTTAGATTGCATGTTACCAATTGTTCCTCCCTGCTGCGACTGCTCCACCGGGCAAACAAGCTTTTCCAAGGGAAAGCCAGTTATTTTAATTGGAATGAATGGTAATGTGGTATATTGTAGTTGCAGCACTGTGTTGCCGTTGTATGGAGAAGGAACTTCGTAGACACTGCTCTTGGTATAAAAAGATTTATTACATCAGAGTTTTCAGCATCAATTTACAGACCCATGGATATCTGGAGAGACGACCGACCCAATCTTCAAAATTTGTCGCTCTGCCTTTTCTTTGTGTGGACAAAACTTATATCTCAATGCATTGTATCAACATAGGACGTAATTTTGTAAGTATATGATTGGATCAGGTAACTAGCCAATCAATGCCTGTTATCTGGCACAACTCCAAAAAAGGTATCTTCTGTCTTGGGGGACCTCTACTCATGTTGACAATTTCCAGATGTTCTTAGTAAATGTAGAGTAAAGTTCAGGCATCCTCCTTATACCAAAAACTTAGATCACAATGGTAAATAGTCAGATACCACAGATTTCCCCCCTACGAGACTTAATAAAGTCTCGGAAAACAAAAAGAATAGGATTACAACAGAATAACACTTCTCATTATATCAGGTTCCTTATAATATACCCTTTGGGGTGTAAACAAACTTATAGAGTGTAACAAAATGAAATTGTTGGAGTGTGAGAGCGAAAAACCCATCTGGCAGCTGTCTTTTCAAATAACCATCAATCAATCAAGATAGGAAAACTCTCTCACGGTCCCTCTGCCCTAGGCGACCACCTCGGTACTCCAGATCAATTAGAAACTAAATCTTTATCAAATTATAGTTATAGTTCAAGCATGGGAAAACCTCAGAAAATGAAATAAAATCAAAACAATGTCCAAATTCAGGCTAGTCGACCCATAGGACCATCCATTGGACCTTTCCCTGCCTGGACCCCATTTCCCTAAGCGTCAAGGAAAAAAAAGAAAAGCATCTGAGGTCTCCATATATTCACTTCATAACAAAAGCTTCATTATTCAAGCAATTAATACAAAAATATGATACAAAGTATGTTTTACTTATGCAAACATGTATATATCAGACAGACACAGGAATGTAGTCCACTACATTGCAGCTTCTCAGCAATGATGAATATCAATGCAGTGTTGGTGTGGTGAAATCTGAACAGATCCACACCATCCTGGTCCAGAGTTCTCCTAGTTCCTTCATATTGTCCATGTTTGTATCTGTATCCCCTCTGCACATTCTCCCATATTCTCTGGAAGAAAAGAAAACACCAACCAGTATCTTTTTGCAAAACAACACATAGAAATAAAACATCAAAATAAAAATAAAAAAAGGAATAAGTAATTAATAATATCAAAAATAATATGAACCAAATATCAAAAGTAGTATAATATATCAAAAGTAGTATAATAACGTATAATATGAATCACATCACATTCACATTCCATTTCCCCCCTATGAGTAAGAAGGAGGCACTAAAAAACACAATAACACTCGAGAATGTGAAATCATAACACAATCAGATATTCAAAAGGGATACGCTTCCATCAATACCCCACCTAACATTGCTCCATCTCTGTCCAAATCAGTCACATCTAACAAAGGCATCTGAGTGCTATCTCCAGGCATTACCACTCCAACCCATCTCAATATCATAGCCTTCGCAAAAGTCAACAACAAAGTACAAAAGCAAAATATCACACATAGCGCTAAAAGAGCCGCCACCAAAATCTGAACCACTACTGCTCCCACTGGTCCCAATTGATCTTGCAGCCAAACGTTTGCAGACCATCCAGCTCCTTCAGATCGACCAAATGCTTCCCTTATACTTTTCAATGCATCTATAACACTCGTAATATTATCAGTACTATCAGGAATCAAAGTATAACAATCATCTCCCGTCAAGTTCAGAGCTACACACAAACCACCCTGTTTGGCTAAAATATAGTCAAGAGCCATGTCATGTTTCAACAGCGTCAATCTGTGACTTCTTTGAGTATTTGACAAAATGTTAAAACCTCTTATCGTCTCATTTGCAAAACTTTGCAAAGTATAGGTAATATTATTAATGTGATCTGCCAAAAATTTTACCCCATACCAAGGAAAAAGTCCTAATCCCCATTTCTCTCCCAAACTGATTTTCCAGTGATAAGCTTCTAGGTTGTGAAATTGTGCCATCTCTCTCTTCACCCTACTTCCAGAACTAGCATCAGTTTGAGCTGTCTCAGGCGCTTCCCCTTTTTGAATGGTATAAACCTCATACGGAAGCTTCAACGTCGCCATATAACAACATCCTATCCATCCATAGGGTAAGAATAAATAGGCTTTGTTATCACAAACCCACCAGATATCTTGAAAATTCCCTATAGTCACGTTACCAGGCAAAAGCTGATCTCTAACCATCACTGTTTTACCCGTTTTACTAGATGGTATAGAAAAAGTTACTTTATACATATCTTCACTAACCTTGCGTTCATGCTTATCCAAAGTCATCATATAATCATCACAATCTGATATTCCCATAAACATTCCTGGTCCATCATACGTCTTATTTGAACAAAAACATCCTTTTGCCCTCGCAGGTGTTACTTCCATTGCTTCTGGAACTGCTGTTAGCTTATTCTCCTTCTGATCTAACAAATTCACATAGGGTAATCCATTCAACCAAGAACAATCATATTTAGGTCTAAACAACTGCTGGTAGCATCTCCAGATGGGCCGAACAAAAAGTTATTAAAAAGATGAAAACACCAACTTTGCCATATCTCAGCCAAAATAAAGGCTATCAACGCCAAACTTTAGATTCTTGTTTGCCATGACCCTCTGGAGGTGCCCCACGCGTTTTACGAAGATTGGTCACTAGAGGGCGCTACAAGTACAAAAAGTTTATATCTCATGAACGGCTCATCCGATTTTTACAAAATTTGATGGGCACCATCTAGGGACACTCCTGAGGCCATGTCTATATTTGTGTACTGAGGGGTCAAAGTGGGCGTGGCCTATGGGACCCAAGTCTAGATTCACCACTTACACTAATGTGAACAACTTTAAATTTACAGGGTAGATAGACAATGGGTCATGGACCACACCTACCAAAAATTACACATGTGGACCACTAGGTGGCGCTATAATGGTTTTTTGCCTTTAACTCCCACATTACACATTAGAAAACCATATATCCACGTGTTCCTTGAATCAAGCTGAATCACATGATATAGGCCACGCCCATTTTTGCTTAAAATCTTTTTCGCAAAATCGCGCAATGCGCAAAACCAACTTTTTCGAACTTGTCCTAGGCCGTGCAACGGATCAGCTCGAAACCTAGTACGTAGCATCTCCAGATGGACCTGACCAAAAGTTACTCCAGAAATTTTGCTACGTTAAAGTATGCGCATTTGACGACCAAACAAATTTTCATAGCTAGCTACCACACACGTATCATATCATATCTCGGCCAAATTAAAAGTTATCAGCAAGGAACTTAGGATCCTTGTTCAGCATGCCACTGTGATGCTCTGTACCAAATTTGGCGAAGATCGGCCTTTAGGGGGCGCTATAAGCAACGTTTATTTGTTTTGGCCAATGACTCAATGCATTTAAATGGGAAATTTGCATATGCAATATCTCTGCCACGGTAAAAGCAATCACCACGAAACTTATGGTGCTCGTTCGGCATGAGGCTCTGAGGCGCTGTACCAAATTTGGTGAAGATCAGCCATTAGGGGGCGCTATAAGCAACGTTTATTTGTTTTGGCCAATGACTCAATGCATTTAAATGGGAAAATTGCATATGCAATATCTCTGCCACAGTAAAAGCAATCAACACGAAACTTGTGGTGCTCGTTTGGCATGCGGCCAATAAAGTACAAAATAAAACACTTCTCAAATACACAAACACACCCACATCAATCATACACATACTTGAAATAACTATATACATAAATATATAGAAATAAGTAATTATACATTGCACAGGGTGTGAAATGATAATATGAGGCCCTGTTTTTGCTTTGACACAGCTCCAGCCATTACAGGTTTAAAATTTCACTTGCAAATGTGGTCTCTATCGTATCTTCGTTTTTGGGTCAAATGGCCTTTTGAATGGGAGAGCTAGGGGCACTTTGATGCTAGCCTCAAAATAGCTATTTTTAAACCACTAAGAAGGCTCGACACAACATGAGACTTTCACCAGGGGCTCTACACCTTAACCAAAGCATTGACAACATTGGTTGTGTACCCAGAGTTTAGCTACTAAAAAAGGTTTTCAGCAACTCACGTTAGCAGATGTTTACACTATCCGCCATTTTCCCAGTCAAAAATCTGCGAATGAACGGACTTTTCTCTTCTAGAGGTTATCGTCGGTCTTTGGCTGGCAAGTTGAAGTACGCAAAGCGGTACACTCCTCAGCTTCCCACTCCTGAAGTGATTCTGGTGCCACGTGGTGGCGCATGTGAACCATGTAAGTATTCATATATGTATACATGTGTGTTGTCAGGGTATAAAATGTTTATTTAATTTTTTTCAATCGCTGCTTTATAAAGGTAAATTAAATGTTAATTTTCTTATTGTTTTTCGTTACTAGGTTGTGGTACGGGGGTTCGTCACCGAGTCAACGAATGGACACGGTCAAAGGTTACAGGAAAACAACACAAGTTCATCATTCCTCCAGAGGTCCCAGACAAGAAGGTATTTTTAAGTTCATTAAAACGTTCTATATGTGTTGAGAAATGTAGTTGTGTGTGTGTGTGTGTGTGTGTGTTTGACCAAATCTTTCTCTTGTTACAGTTCATTCTGGTTGTTGGCGATTCTCATCTGCGGGCTATAGCCGACGGGGTTGTTCCCATGCCAAAGTCACAGGACATTCCACTGTCGTTTGGCTTCATGTCTACGCCTGGGGGCACTGCTGCAGACCTGAGAGCCGAGTTGGACAACGCTCTTCTCCCCCGGATCCCAGATGCTATCTGTCTCTTGGCACCTAGCAACAACCTCACTGCTAACCAAACCATCAGTGAAGCGGCGGCGGATTTCCGGAAACTAGTGGACAGCACCATCAACATTTGTACTAAGGTAAGCTCTTTTTATGTTGTATGATTTTTTTTTTTTTTATAATTTCTGTAATACCATTCTTGTATGTGTTGTACAAGTCTTAACTCTATTGTATGGTCTTTGTTATTGGTCTTTGTTGTCGACTTCCCGCCGCGTTTGAACATTGACCTGGACGTACAACGGCATTATCGTGAGGAGTACAATCGTGTTGCAGCTCCGTTGGCTATGTGAAGTCAAATAGTGTATTTGTGTGCAGGTTTACAGGATGATATGCATTTTAAGCAGACATTTTAAATAAATGCCTAATTATTGTTCTATTCTTCATTTCTAAGGTATTCGCTGCTACCCTGTTGATGAGAGGTTCCCGTTAAACAACCTTAAACTGTGGAGCAAAGATGGGGTAAGTTTGATCAACTAATTTATGGTATATGTATAAGTGTGATGTTCAGTTTCCTGTAGTGGGTTTAACAAGTTAAATTAGACCGATGCAAGTTTATTGTGGAAACTGTTGTCTAAAGTGATTCTTCATGTATTTAGACTCATCTCAGCGACAACCATGGAATGCCAATCCTGGTGAATGCTCTCTACATGGCCTGCTATGTCCAGTTTTTGCAGCCAAGGCAAGATCCAGCACCAGTTGGCTGGAGAGTTGTTGGACCAGGCAGGAAGGTAATACAGTGCTAATATTTTTTTTTGTAGTATTTTCATAAATTTCCCGGTGTTTGTTGTTACTAAATATATTTATATTTGCAGAAGTCTCGGCCAGCTGTCAAGTCTGGTGTTCCTGCCAAGAAGAGGCACGTTCAGCAGGAGGAGGTTGGTTGATTTTTGTTATATAGTGAATATATTTTTGTAATATACTGTAAATTATTAGATTTGACTTAAATGTGATCTTGGGAAATTTAATAACCCAATCTTGGTGCATTCTCTGTTTATGGCGTCCTATCTCCAGGTTTTTGTGTCGAAGCCAAATCAAGTGCCAATGGTCCGTCGAAGGGTCCCTCAAAGGTCCTCCCCTAGGGTTGCTGCATCACAACCCTCAGAAGATGGCTGAACAGTTGTTAGACTAGGCAACAAGGTAATAAAATGTTTGCTAATATATTTCTTCTCAAATTTGATCTTAGGTAACAAAATGTGTAACCCAAACTACCGCAGACGTCGCGGCTCGCGCCTCTCGATGTTTAGCGACGTTTGCCTCCCCGCCGCCCAGCCTCGGGTTCCGCTTTCGCGCGCTCCCCCGGGGCGTCGGGGGCAACTGGCGTGGGTGGCTTGGGCCCCGTCATAACTGCTTGCAGTTCTAGTCATTAGGGGTCCAAGACCGAGTCTGAAAGAAACGGCGGTAGCAAAGCTACGCCGTTCGTACAGCAGGGCTGTAGAACCCTATTGTTTTTCTACTGATTTTTCTTCATTATTATTATTAGGGGTCCAAGCCCGAGTCTGAAAGAAACGGCGGTAGCAAAGCTACGCCGTTCGTACAGCAGGGCTGTAGAACCCTATTGTTTTTCTACTGATTTTTATTAGGGGTCCAAGCCCGAGTCTGTAAGAACGGGCAATAGCAAAGCTATGCCGTTCATACAGCAGGGCTGTAGAACCCTATTGTTTTTCTACTGATTCCTCTTCATTATTATTCTTCTCCGCCTAAAACTCCGACTACAGCCTAAACCGTACATGGTGGGGGGTTGCCATTTTCCCGACTGGTCCCAAACTCCGCAAGGACCTCAGGCGCAAAAATGGACCCACTTCCACCACTAGGTGGCGCTATAGCAGAAAAAACGCGTTTGACCCTATAACTCCCACACCGTACACCGGACATTTAAAAACCATATATCCACGTATTCCCTGGATCCAACTGAATCACGTGATATAGGCCACGCCCATTTCCGCCTAGACTTTTCTTCGTGAAAAATCGCGATTTATCAAAAACCTACTTTTTCAATCTCCTCCTAGACCGTGCGTCTGATCTGCACGAAACTTGGACCGTAGCATCTCCAGATGGACCTGACAAAAAGTTAATAAAAAGAATTTTGATAGGACTAAAATTTCGCATATTACGCACTAACAAATTTGTGTAGCTAACTATGAAAACACCAACTTTGCCATATCTCGGCCAAAATAAATGCTATCGACGCCAAACTTTAGATTCTTATTTGCCATGACCCTCTGGAGGTGCCCCACGCGTTTTACGAAGATTGGTCACTAGGGGGCGCTACAAGTACAAAAAGTTTATATCTCATGAACGGCTCATCTGATTTTTACAAAATTTGATGGGCACCATCTAGGGACACTTCTGAGGCCATGTCTAGAGTGGGGTACTGAGGGGTCAAAGTGGGCGTGGCCTATGGGACCCAAGTCTAGATTCACCACTTACACTAATGTGAACAACTTTAAATTTACAGGGTAGATAGACAATGGGTCATGGACCACAACTACCAAAAATTACACATGTGGACCACTAGGTGGCGCTATAATGTTTTTTTGCCTTTAACTCCCACGTTACACGTCGCACATTAGAAATCCTTACATCCACATGTTCCTTGAATCAAGCTGAATCACATGATATAGGCCACGCCCATTTTTGCTTAAAATCTTTTTCGCAATATCGCGCAATGCGCAAAACCAACTTTTTCGAACTCGTCCTAGGCCGTGCGACGGATCAGCTCGAAACCTGGTAGGTAGCATCTCCAGATGGACCTGACCAAAAGTTACTCAAGGAATTTTGCTACGTTAAAGTATGCGCATTTGACGACCAAACAAATTTTCATAGCTAGCTACCACACACGTATCATATCATATCTTGGCCAAATTAAATGTTATCAGCAAAGAACTTGGGATTCTTGTTCAAAATGCCACTATGATGCTCTCTACCAAATTTGGCGATGATCGGCCTTTAGGGGGCGCTATAAGCAACGTTTATTTGTTTTGGCCAATGACTCAATGCATTTGAATGGGGAATTTGCAATTGCAATATCTCTGCCACGGTAAATGCAATCGACACGAAACTTGTGGTGCTCATTCGGCATGCGGCTCTGAGGCTCATTACCAAATTTGGCGAAGATCGGCCTTTAGGGGGCGCTATAAGCAACGTTTATTTGTTTTGGCCAATGACTCAATGCATTTAAATGGGGAAAATTTGCATATGCAATATCTCTGCCACAGTAAAAGCAATCACTACGAAACTTGTGGTGCTCGTTCGGCATACGGCTCTGAGGCGCTGTACCAAATTTGGCGAAGATCGGCCATTAGGGGCCGCTATAATCAACGTAGACCTGTTTTGGCCCTTTTACTCAATTTTAATGGGATATTTGCAATGGAAATATACCACAGACCTTGCAGCTCACACTTCTTAATATTTACTGATGTTTGCCTCCTACCGTTAGGTTTTTGTTTCCATTTTTGCGTGCTCCTTTGGTTTTTTACAATAAACAAACTTCTTAACCCACCTGACAAAGTTTCTACAACCTTCACAGTGGACAAATGCAACTCTTTTCTCTCACTTTTTAAATCCAATATCAACACCATTCATAGGCGGCGATACCGTGCAATTAAACATTGCAATTGGTGCTAAGTGGAGCACCTGTCGTAGCGTGATCGGTTAAGTCGGTGGCATCGATGCTTAATTTCCCACGAAGCACCCACGGAGGAAAACATAAATCGGCGCCTGTGATGCCATTTACAACAACTTGACCGCCTCCCCTGCTCCTTCAACAACCACACCTGCCTCCCCCCTCCACCCTCTCGGTCACTCTCTCATTTTTCTCCGCTGTCTCCCGCGGTCAGGGGGGTTAAGAAGTTTGTTTGTTGTAGAGCATTCTTAAAGGCGGTCCGTACACGCTTGGAGGTGAACCGTCGACCGCTACGTTTGCGACGGCGACGTACCGCAGACGTCGCGGCTCGCGCCTCTCGATGTTTAGCGGCATTTGCCTCCCCGCCGCCCGGCCTCGGGTTCCGCTTTCGCGCGCTCCCCCGGGGCGTCGGGGGCGACTGGCGTGGGTGGCTTGGGCCCCGTCATAACTGCTTGCAGTTCTAGTTGCTTTTGCAGCTTCATCAGCAGCTTTATTCCCTTTTGTAACTTTTGACACATCTGTTTTATGAGCTGCACACTTAGCTATTGCTATTTCTTTAGGTTTCATCATGGCATGCAACAGTTTCATTATTTGCGCATGATGCTGTATCGGAGAACCATCCGTTTTCTTAAATCCTCGCCCTTTCCACAGTGATCCAAACAAATGACATACGTTATGGGCATATGCAGAATCAGTGTATATCGTCACTCGCTTTCCTTCTGCTAACAAACACGCTTCTGTTAACCCTACAAGTTCTGCAAGTTGTGCCAAAGCAGGCTGTGGTATTACTTCAGCCTTTTCAACAACAAATCCAGTTCCTTGTGCTTTTACTACTGCATAGCCAGCACTCAATTTATCTCCCACACGATAACATGACCCATCAGTCCAATACTCCAGGTCTGCCTCACGTAATGGAAGAGCTTGTAAGTCTGATCTAAGCCTCGAATATTTCTCTGCTTCCTGAACACAATCATGTTGTTCACCATCCTCTGGGCAAATTCTTAGCTGGATTCACCGTGGCACACCTTGCCAGGGTGACATCTTCCTGCTCTAGAAGCCTATGATAGTCTCTAAGCCTAGGCATAGTCAATGTATATTTTCCATAGTTCAGAAGATTTCTGAGACTATGATGGGTAAGAATTGTTATTGGATAACCCATCGTGACTGATGATGCTTTATCATACATTAAAGAGACTCCTACCATTGCTCTATAACACGGTGGTAACCCTAGTTCTACGTCTGAATAAGCATTAGAATAGTAAGAAATAGGTTGAGGGTTCATCCCGGTACCTGTCGGCTGACAAAGAACTGCACATGCATATTTACCTCCCATAGAAGTAGACACGTACAGCAAGAAATTCTTAGAATAGTCTGGAAGTGTAAGTGCTGGTGCCTCTTGTAACCTTTGTTTGATTGTTTCAAATGCCAAAAGGCCTTCCTGTGTCCATGCAAGGTTACCATGAAGTTGGCTATTTCCAATATCCTTAATCATAGCCCTCAAGGGTCCCGTCAAGCTAGCATAATTCTCAACCCAAGCCGAAGAGTAACCAGCAATACCAAGAAATGTCAACATCTCTCTGACAGTCCTAGGCTTTGGAGCTTTGCGAATTGCCTCCAATTGACTATCAGCGATGCTTCTATGTCCATGCATTATGTTCTGACCCAAATAAACCACCTTTTCTTGGCAATATTGCAACTTTTTCTGCGAAATCTTATGGCCATTTTCTGCCAATATCTGTAGCAATTTAATCGAATCTTGATGGCATACATCCTTATTTGGTGCACAGACAATAATGTCATCGACATATTGTATTACAGTACTTTGCAATATTTGATCTAGCCCTGCCAAATCATCCTTCAATACTTTATTGAAAATATGAGGACTATGTTTAAACCCTTGTGGCAATCGCCTGTACTCATAAAACTGTCCTTTATAAGTGAATCCAAATAAACCTTGACTTTCTACACTAAGTGGAACACTAAAAAATGCACCGCACAAATCTATCACCGTAAAGTGTGTCGCATCAGAAGGAATCTGAGCTAGTAAAGTATGCGGATCTGGCACCTCTGCTGGGAAGTCAGTTACTACTTCATTTACTGCTCTCAAATCATGAACCATACGTCTCATCTGGCTTCTTTACTGGCAACAAAGGCGTATTACTCTGAGGATTTTGTGTTATCTTCAAAACACCTGCTTTTAAAAGTTCTTCAATTTGTGGTTCAATCCCTTGGATAGCTTCATCTTTCAACGGATACTGACTTTTCCACGGAGGTCTAGCTCCTGGTCGAAGTTCAACCTTAACTGGTTGAGCTGACTTTACACGTCCAATATCAGTACTATGTTGAGACCATAGACACTCTGGCACCTGTTGCATCATCTCCTCTTTCAGGGTGTCTGAATCCTTCTTGGCACCAAGTTGTGGCGGTGATTGTTGATTCTGTGGGCACTGGTTTTGCAAAACCACGGCCTGCTTCTTCTCCTTCCTCTTATTGTCCACCAGTTGTATTTGAGTTTTCTAAGAGTCTCTCGGTCCTGTTCTTTCTGCTCATGTTCCTTTTTCCTATGTAACTCCACCTGATGGGCTATTTGATCTGTATACACACCTATTGTCATACTTCCAAGTCCCACTACTTCTGCCAATTTGCTTCTTACCGGAACAGGCAATCCCTTCTGTATTTTGGTTCGCAAAACTGACTTTTCCAGTTGACTCACCTCTGGATCATTTCCTGTAATATTTCTCCACACTTGGTGGGCTCTCGACACATACGCTCTTGGATTTTCTTCTTGTCCCAATGGCTCAATCAAAATGTTGTCTGGATTCACATTTGTTGGATACTCCTCTCTCAGCGCTCTCCACAGACGACCTCTACTTGCGGCAAACAACTCAGGATCATATACAGAAGTCCCCACATATCGATTAAGTCCTGCTCTCTGGAAGATTTCTCCCATAGCTGGAATCCCAACAAGATTAGCCAAAAGTCTCTTGATATCTCCTATGGCAAACTGTGTTCCTGTCGACATTTCTTCCAACTTTGCAATCCAAGGATGTGCTCCCTCTTGAAGAGTAGGCAACTTATCAAGAATATCTGACATATCAGTGTTCTGCAAGGGCTTGTACTCCAAATTCTGTCCTCGAATGAACACCGGCAGCATCTTCTCGCTTACCTTTCCCTTTCTTGAGCGCAATGTATATTTCTTCTCCACTTTTCGGGATCCTTTCTTCCGCAATTCTTCCCTCCTTATCTTCAGCTTCTCAAATTGCTCTTCCAGTTCTCTTATGTCTTCTAGTTTAGTAGACCTCTCCAAGTATAGCACACACCGTTCCATGTCTCTTTCAACTTCTTCTAACTCAGCTGTAGTAGAACATGATCCCGTAGCTCCTCTGATCTCCTCTTCTCCATCACTCTCGTCTCCATTTTCACTTTCGTCAGAGGTCTGATCTCTTATAGCTTGTCGTTTCTTCCATTTTTCTTCTCCTCTCTTTTCCGCTCTAGCCAGCACCCTTCTGATTGCAGGGGCATATCCTCCCATGATCTCCTCTTCTTCACTCTGATCACCATCATCATCATCCTTTGTCTTGCTAAACCTCACTCTGCCCTTGGTTCCCAGATGTTTCAATTTCTTCTTACTTTTGGAGTTTGGATTCATTTTTATAGTCGTTTCTGCTTGTCCTATCTCTATTATTAATTCATCTTCATCTCTGATGCAGTAGTCACCCTTCTGACTGATCACTGGAAGCTGGGGATAGATGTCCTTAAACTCCGCTTCCTCCTCATAAGGTGGAGGTCTTTTCACTGATTCCGTATGCAAGAAAGATGTATTAACTTCTGCCATTAATTTTTCTGTTATTTTCTCCTTTTTTGCCATTTCCTCTACACTTTTGTCTCTTTTATCTTTTGTAGCCTTTATCAGTTTCTGTCCCTCATTCTCAAACAACTTAAGCGTACCCAACTCTTTTTGTCTCTTTATTCTATGTTTTTCGCCTTTTTTCCCCTTTTTTCCCCTTCTTTTGATCTGCCTTGTACGTTGACACAAGCACTTGGATTATTTTAATAACATCCGGGTTAAGTGTCTACTGGCCATGGCTGTTCAATATCCGGCCAGCGTTTGTGCCATCTTCCTGACAACTTGGCGATATCATTAACTAAAGGATTGTTCTTTTGTACTGTTGTATCTGATGATATATAACTTTGACTTATGTTTAATTATGTGTACATATATTCAATTTAAATGTATTCCATATTGTACTATGTTATTGAGGTTATGGTGAGAGAGTTGGGGCCCTGTGTATAAGAGAGGATGCAGATGCTGGGTCTGGAACAATGACAGGAAAGGGGTCCATACGTCCTGGTAAATGTGTATTCTGTCATTCTATGGCGAATAACCAGTTTAGGCACAGTCAACTAATGACCTTGGAGAGGCCTACAGGAAACCTATGTTCTCATACACTGTTGAACATGTTTGTTATAAGATTATGCTATGAGGTTGATTACATTAGCAGAGGGGCCCCAGGAACACACATCCTCCCACTTTAGGTCATATAATGCATAGAATATATACCGTGTTAACAGCAGAACGGCAGAGCGACAAATTTTGAAGATTGGGTCGGTCGTCTCTCCAGATATCCATGGGTCTGTAAATTGATGCTGAAAACTCTGATGTAATAAATCTTTTTATACCAAGAGCAGTGTCTACGAAGTTCCTTCTCCATACAATGGCAACACAGTGCTGCAACTGAAATATACCACAGTACTACATCAACCGGAGTGATTATTTTCTGATTGTTAATGCCCTTTTTCCTGTCTTTTTTCCACATCGTAGCAACTCTTCTGTATTCCTTTATTGTAACTTATTAGTTGTATATAAAAACTACCAATTGTTAAACTAACAATACTTTAGGCTATAGAGCTTATCTTTACCCTCCTTCCTTTATTTATTTTATTTTATTTTTACTTGTCTATTTATTTTTGATAAACAGCGGGTGTCCCACATCCAATATAGAAAGGTAAAGGAACCAGCCAACTTCAAAGCAATCCAAAAAACACTTATTACTCAGCAATACTACAGCACCAACACAATAGTATTCAAACACACAGTTAATCAAAAAGAACAGATATCCGATAAAGAAGAGAAAGTTCAATCCTATATAACTAACGAAGATCCCACACTACTATGTAGTAAATCAATAACCCAATAAACCCCCAATCGCCTTAATTTACCAAATAATCTCGACACTGAATGTCCAACGTGGCTCCAAACAAAGTAACCCATACACATGTAAAATTCCCATGTATAATTCTCAAATGCATTAATTGATCAGTCTGTTGCCAAGTCTCTTGTCAAATGGTCACAATATGGAATATCTTATGCATAAACCTACACAGACAGATGAAATATCTTCTGTAGAGTAATGTAGCTACAATATCCCATAAGGAAAAGCAACCCAAATATGCATCAGCAATGATATCTGTAAATGAGCATACACATATATATCAGGATGCAGGTATTTGTTAAGAGTTTGTGGATAAAACAGTTACTGGCCTTTGATCAAATCAGATCCAGGACTGCCCACGTTGTCGCGTGACGCACCAGCCAGCACCGCCTCTTTCTCTCTCCCCTTCTTCTCGTTTCTCACCCCACAGGAGGAAAAGGAAAGAAACAAACAGCAATTCTTAATCTTTTTATCTCACCAGATCATTCACCATAAAATGCAAGTGTTAATTTATTTAAGTAATCACAATTGTTATGAAATACTAATTTAAAGATAAAAATCATAGTCTCATTCATATTCCTATTTATAAAAGACAACACACATTATTCTACATTTCTGTAAATATATCAGTGTTAACCAGCTACTTTCAACTATAGTCCTTTTTCCAGATTTTTAAACCAAAACAGCAAAAGATTGCAAAACATTAACACAGGTTAGACTATGCAGCTAGAAATCAGCAAGACACCATGCAGATCATTACAACACAAACTCTTTCCCAGTTAGCCATGTAAAATTACAGGAAACAGTAAAACATTAGCATAGCTACACACCAAATAGTATCCACATTCAGTATATGAAACCATGCAAACATCAAAACACAGCCAAGCAACACAGACCTAACCATCTCCTAGCACCACTCAAAGGTGCATAACAGTAATAAAGATAAGAGTAAAAAATGAAATAGGCCACATCACTCGTGAAGGATGCGTTAATATAGCACCAGTTAATAAGATGGTAAAGAATAATTAACAGATTTGTGAGTTAAGTAGATTAATCAATCTACTTAACTCAAAAACCGTTTTAATCGTTATAATAATATTTCCCTTTTTTATCGATCAGCATAACTCTTATCTATAAATTTAATAGATCTCAATCAGATAATTTCATAATCAAGCAATTGCCACTTTAATTTTACCGGGCTGCACTCAACCCCCCTTTCTCCTTTCGCTACTCCATCTCTGCACTCAAGTGCAGGCAAGGAGTGGCCTAAACTTTCTGTGAAGACTTGAATTCCTAAAATTCCTAGACATGCGCAGTCCATACACCAGTGTGATTCTGTCGGGAGCAGAGCTCCACAGCATTGAAGCACACAACTAACCAAGGAGAATAACTAAAGACTAATTCAAGTCCAACACAACACAACACATAAAACACAGATCCTACTTACGAAGCTTCCTAATTTTACTATAGTCTAGTCTATTTTCACGTCCTTCGAAGGGGACTCATAAGTTTTTAGCAATTTTTGAAAACGTTCTCCTTCGAAGAAGACTCATAGATTGTTTACACAAAAGTCCTCCTAGGGGCTCATATCAATTTATGTCTTTTACCTAATTTAACAAAGTCCACCCAAAGAAGGCTCATACATTTTAACACATTTGAAAACGTTCTCTTGAAAAAGAGACTCATATTTTAACCATAATAAACAAAATATCTTTCCTTACTAAACTAAACATATATATCTAATATAGGATATCCTTATCACGCATACTCAGCCTATCACATACAGCAGAAACACCATTGTTCACACACACCGCTGCTCACACGCACTCTCTCTCATACACACAAAAGTCGACATCATTCATGCATGTAATTCCTAAAAAGAGCCTGCTTTCCGCCGTATTGTTCTTTTCTTTTCTTTTTTTCTTGTTTCTTTTTCCTTATTATTTTGCTACCTAAATAAGCTATAGAATTCCAATGGGATGTCTGCTTCGGACACTATTCGTCAACAATGTATCGATTTGGCACACATTCCATAGCCTACTTCAGTTCCTTGAACTGGCTTCAACTTTTATCTAGTAAAAGAACTTCAACTTTTCTCTAGTAAAAGAACTTCAACTTTTCTCTAGTAAAAGTTCAAGACTACGGCCCATCCTAAGATCGCCTTTTTTCAAAGGGCTTTTTATCAGATTAACGGCGTTATCCTTTATTCTTTGTTCCTGTTATTTTCTCTTTATTCTTCCTGTTATTTTCTGTATTCCTTTTATTTTCTCTTATTTCCTTTTATCTTCTCCTTATTACTTCTTGTTTTTATTTTCTCTTGTTTCCTTTTTCTTTATGTTGTTTAAGCCAAATTGCCCTGGCCAGGGTTAAACTGTTTTCTTTAAGCCAATTTGCCTATTCCTTAAAATCTTTTCACATTATCTATGTGAATATTCCTTAATTCCTTACTTTTTCCTTTTTCCTTTTCTCTGTCTTTAACTCCCTCAAGCCTTTGTTTAATTTTCTCCTCTTATTCCTTTTATTTCTTTGTCTTCCCTCATTACGCCCACACTAAGGCCTATCTCACTCCCCCCTTTCTTTTTTTAATACACCACAACGCAAAGAAATTTACAACAAAGTTCCAGCCCACACAACAACAAACACAGCACAGCAGCTGCACACACAGGTCTCACACATTACAACGCGGCCCATCACACACACACACACACACGCGGCTCCCATGAACGACTGCCACCCCAAAAAATGTGAGGAACACTCACCCTAGTCAGCCGGCCTTTGAAGCAGAAGTCGCACACCGAAGCCCCGTAAGCGATGCGCCTGGGGCCGTCAAGGCCAAAGTTCGTGACGCCAAGAATTTGTGGTATATTGTAGTTGCAGCACTGTGTTGCCGTTGTATGGAGAAGGAACTTCGTAGACACTGCTCTTGGTATAAAAAGATTTATTACATCAGAGTTTTCAGCATCAATTTACAGACCCATGGATATCTGGAGAGACGACCGACCCAATCTTCAAAATTTGTCGCTCTGCCTTTTCTTTGTGTGGACAAAACTTATATCTCAATGCATTGTATCAACATAGGACGTAATTTTGTAAGTATATGATTGGATCAGGTAACTAGCCAATCAATGCCTGTTATCTGGCACAACTCCAAAAAAGGTATCTTCTGTCTTGGGGGACCTCTACTCATGTTGACAATTTCCAGATGTTCTTAGTAAATGTAGAGTAAAGTTCAGGCATCCTCCTTATACCAAAAACTTAGATCACAATGGTAAATAGTCAGATACCACAGTAACATTTTTTTTTATTTCTTCATATTGTGTTTTTTGTTTCTTGTGAACAAGAGATAATTGTTTTTCTCGGAAATTTCAGGAAGATACAACCTCTTCCTTCCATCAGTAAACTGCTCCTGTGGAAAAACCTTGCCAGTGACCATAAGTGATCTGGTTGAAAGTGGTTACTGGCCAGCCACTGTCAATTTTGAGACCTTGTACATGGTGGACTTGTTCACCACATTAGGATCTAAAAATCACTGCCCCAGGGATGTCAAGACAAGCTTTTGTCAGCATGCTCGAGGGTCGAACAAAACTCTTCAGGCGAGTGAGTGGACTCATCATTAATTAAGTTATCTTTTTTGGATCACCTTTTAAATAACTGATTCATTGTTATGACTTGTTCTTACAATCCTCAAAGTTTCAGCACACATTTCTTGACAGAGCCCTTTTTTCGTCATGACCATGGTCTGAAGCCAACCTTCGAAACAGTTACTTACTGTTTTGTTTTTTCACTTTTGCTCTCAGAGTGGTAGGATATGTGGGGACACAATGCAGAGGGCCTTCCTTGAATGGGCCTATGCCAAATTTGAGGTTGACAAGCCAGCATTTTCAGTGCCCGCATGCACACCCATGGAGGGTGTGCATGCGGGCACTGAAAATGCTGGCTTGTCAACCTCAAATTTGGCATAGGCCCGTTCTCTTGAAAAAGAGACTCATATTTTAACCATAATAAACAAAATATCTTTCCTTACTAAACTAAACATATATATCTAATATAGGATATCCTTATCACGCATACACAGCCTATCACATACAGCAGAAACACCATTGTTCACACACACCGCTGCTCACACGCACTCTCTCTCATACACACAAAAGTCGACATCATTCATGCATGTAATTCCTAAAAAGAGCCTGCTTTCCGCCGTATTGTTCTTTTCTTTTCTTTTTTTCTTGTTTCTTTTTCCTTATTATTTTGCTACCTAAATAAGCTATAGAATTCCAATGGGATGTCTGCTTCGGACACTATTCGTCAACAATGTATCGATTTGGCACACATTCCATAGCCTACTTCAGTTCCTTGAACTGGCTTCAACTTTTATCTAGTAAAAGAACTTCAACTTTTCTCTAGTAAAAGAACTTCAACTTTTCTCTAGTAAAAGTTCAAGACTACGGCCCATCCTAAGATCGCCTTTTTTCAAAGGGCTTTTTATCAGATTAACGGCGTTATCCTTTATTCTTTGTTCCTGTTATTTTCTCTTTATTCTTCCTGTTATTTTCTGTATTCCTTTTATTTTCTCTTATTTCCTTTTATCTTCTCCTTATTACTTCTTGTTTTTATTTTCTCTTGTTTCCTTTTTCTTTATGTTGTTTAAGCCAAATTGCCCTGGCCAGGGTTAAACTGTTTTCTTTAAGCCAATTTGCCTATTCCTTAAAATCTTTTCACATTATCTATGTGAATATTCCTTAATTCCTTACTTTTTCCTTTTTCCTTTTCTCTGTCTTTAACTCCCTCAAGCCTTTGTTTAATTTTCTCCTCTTATTCCTTTTATTTCTTTGTCTTCCCTCATTACGCCCACACTAAGGCCTATCTCACTCCCCCCTTTCTTTTTTTAATACACCACAACGCAAAGAAATTTACAACAAAGTTCCAGCCCACACAACAACAAACACAGCACAGCAGCTGCACACACAGGTCTCACACATTACAACGCGGCCCATCACACACACACACACACACACACACGCGGCTCCCATGAACGACTGCCACCCCAAAAAATGTGAGGAACACTCACCCTAGTCAGCCGGCCTTTGAAGCAGAAGTCGCACACCGAAGCCCCGTAAGCGATGCGCCTGGGGCCGTCAAGGCCAAAGTTCGTGACGCCAAGAATTTGTGGTATATTGTAGTTGCAGCACTGTGTTGCCGTTGTATGGAGAAGGAACTTCGTAGACACTGCTCTTGGTATAAAAAGATTTATTACATCAGAGTTTTCAGCATCAATTTACAGACCCATGGATATCTGGAGAGACGACCGACCCAATCTTCAAAATTTGTCGCTCTGCCTTTTCTTTGTGTGGACAAAACTTATATCTCAATGCATTGTATCAACATAGGACGTAATTTTGTAAGTATATGATTGGATCAGGTAACTAGCCAATCAATGCCTGTTATCTGGCACAACTCCAAAAAAGGTATCTTCTGTCTTGGGGGACCTCTACTCATGTTGACAATTTCCAGATGTTCTTAGTAAATGTAGAGTAAAGTTCAGGCATCCTCCTTATACCAAAAACTTAGATCACAATGGTAAATAGTCAGATACCACAGTAACATTTTTTTTTATTTCTTCATATTGTGTTTTTTGTTTCTTGTGAACAAGAGATAATTGTTTTTCTCGGAAATTTCAGGAAGATACAACCTCTTCCTTCCATCAGTAAACTGCTCCTGTGGAAAAACCTTGCCAGTGACCATAAGTGATCTGGTTGAAAGTGGTTACTGGCCAGCCACTGTCAATTTTGAGACCTTGTACATGGTGGACTTGTTCACCACATTAGGATCTAAAAATCACTGCCCCAGGGATGTCAAGACAAGCTTTTGTCAGCATGCTCGAGGGTCGAACAAAACTCTTCAGGCGAGTGAGTGGACTCATCATTAATTAAGTTATCTTTTTTGGATCACCTTTTAAATAACTGATTCATTGTTATGACTTGTTCTTACAATCCTCAAAGTTTCAGCACACATTTCTTGACAGAGCCCTTTTTTCGTCATGACCATGGTCTGAAGCCAACCTTCGAAACAGTTACTTACTGTTTTGTTTTTTCACTTTTGCTCTCAGAGTGGTAGGATATGTGGGGACACAATGCAGAGGGCCTTCCTTGAATGGGCCTATGCCAAATTTGAGGTTGACAAGCCAGCATTTTCAGTGCCCGCATGCACACCCATGGAGGGTGTGCATGCGGGCACTGAAAATGCTGGCTTGTCAACCTCAAATTTGGCATAGGCCCGTTCTCTTGAAAAAGAGACTCATATTTTAACCATAATAAACAAAATATCTTTCCTTACTAAACTAAACATATATCTAATATAGGATATCCTTATCACGCATACACAGCCTATCACATACAGCAGAAACACCATTGTTCACACACACCGCTGCTCACACGCACTCTCTCTCATACACACAAAAGTCGACATCATTCATGCATGTAATTCCTAAAAAGAGCCTGCTTTCCGCCGTATTGTTCTTTTCTTTTCTTTTTTTCTTGTTTCTTTTTCCTTATTATTTTGCTACCTAAATAAGCTATAGAATTCCAATGGGATGTCTGCTTCGGACACTATTCGTCAACAATGTATCGATTTGGCACACATTCCATAGCCTACTTCAGTTCCTTGAACTGGCTTCAACTTTTATCTAGTAAAAGAACTTCAACTTTTCTCTAGTAAAAGTTCAAGACTACGGCCCATCCTAAGATCGCCTTTTTTCAAAGGGCTTTTTATCAGATTAACGGTGTTATCCTTTATTCTTTGTTCCTGTTATTTTCTCTTATTTCCTTTTATCTTCTCCTTATTACTTCTTGTTTTTATTTTCTCTTGTTTCCTTTTTCTTTATGTTGTTTAAGCCAAATTGCCCTGGCCAGGGTTAAACTGTTTTCTTTAAGCCAATTTGCCTATTCCTTAAAATCTTTTCACATTATCTATGTGAATATTCCTTACTTTTTCCTTTTCTCTATGTCTCTATGTCAACATGGAGTTGGCAGTTGCAGTGGATGGGAACCGCAAATTATATTGTTTCAAAAGCCAACCAGGGTGTGTAACATTCATGTACAATGAAATGCTAGTGAGCCACAAATTACTTTTATACAGTAAATGTAGCCCACATCTATATATTTCTTTCAAGACCTGATGGGTTTTTTGATGGAGTCTTTTTGGCCAGTGATGCTGAGGTGTCCTCCTTTGTTGATTACATCCATGGAACAACTGGACATGTAAGCTAAATTTATATTTCTTCATGTGTAACACCAACATTTCAAATTTTTATGAATGCTTGCCTGTTTTTTTCAAAATGTAAACATTATTTGGTTTATTTAAGTAATAGAGTGGAATTACTGCATCAAATCAGAGATGTTGACAAGTCATTTTTTGCAAGTCCAAGTCAAGTCTCAAGTCTTTGAGCTCAAGTCCAAGTCAAGTCTCAAGTCTTTGAGAGGGTCTTTGATGTGACAGCTGTCACATCATATGGATACAACTATAAAGATACAATTTGCATGTTCCCAGCATTAGCACAACACTTTGCAATGGTTAGCTTGTTACCTGTGATGATATGTGCTAAATGTAACGTCTCTTTCACTCAAAAAAATGTCGAAGTGGAAATCAAGAGAAAAGTGGCAGCGCCACACCAGTTACAGAACAACATGCATCTCAGCGTCAGTCCAAATTACGCACAATAAGCAGTTTGAACTCACTGATGTAATGCCATTTATTTTCTAAGTGTTAGTATGCTCAGTAAAACTGAGTCCAGCGCGAGGGAGATCCGACTCAGAGGAGGAGAGGTTAGTGAGGCCAGCATCTCCACGGCAGGTGACAGTGCGCACGGATCCACTGCGCCATGCATGGATGAAATAATGAAATAGTAAATAGGGCTACAGTAACAGAAATATGTGCAGAAATAAGACCGTCAAGACGGCCCAGTGTTTGGTGGACCGGGTACACCTTGTTCACTTAATAGCCTAAATCATCCACGGGATCAATTACGCATCACATGAGTTTGCCCACCCGACACAGCGTTTGTTCCTGGGGAGATGGATCCGTGTGTCCCGCCTCCTGTGCGCCATGGATTTCTTAGCCTCAGCGATTACTAACTATAAAATACTATGTGCCTGTTCCCAGCATTAGCACAACACTTTGTGAAGGTTAGCTTGTTACCTGTGACGATATATGCTAAATGTAACGTCTCTTTCACATTAGTGTGAGTGACTGACCTATTTGGATGTGTTTTGAGACGCCTGATGAAGTCCGACGTTGTTGATCCAGCTTCATTTATCTTGGTGCCACACACCTTGCATGTAGCTGTTAGCTTACTGCCACTGTTTACCAAGTTATTGAAAGCAAAACTAATGACAAAAGGCACAACTCCAGGAGGACTTGGTGTCGCCATCTGCAATGCATTTTTGTGCACGCACATAGGCGCATGCGTTACATTGCACATTATGGCAAAGTGCAGGGGACATACAGCTCGTCATATGTTTCCCCGTATATGCGCCAATAAAAGAAAATAGAAATACATTAATAATTAAATACATTTAGATTTAAAAAGCAATAATTGTATGAAAACAGGTTGTTGACGAGTCTCGAAGCTCGAGTCAAGTCTGAAGTCTTTTGGGTCGAGTCCGAGTCAAGTCTGAAGTCAGCTGTTTGTGCGACTTAAGTGCGACTCGAGTCCCCATCTCTACATACAAGTGAACTGATGTTTGGGTTCAACACACTGTGAAGACATCTTCTTAGAGTCATACACATCATCTCCCTAATAACTACTCTCCCAGTTCCTCATCAGTTGAGGAAGTATTCTCTAAGTCTTCCTCTTCAGAGAAGTCATCTAAGGACAATGTTTGCAGTCCAAGAATACTTTTTTATGTTGTGCGTGCTGTGGCCAGTTGTACTTCAACTTCACACAATCTTCTCTTCAGCACACAGAGTAGTCCCTCACGTCCTTTCTCCATTAATCCGTCTGTACTGCCTGAGAATGTGACATTAAAATAAAAAGAAGTGAGCCAAGTGGTTACCAGAGAAGCAAATTGAAGATAAAGACTAACTATTTATTGTCCTTACATTTCCCATTGGTGTCTTCAGTGAGCTGAAAGGTAAACTCTTCAATCAGTCCAGCAACACTCCTTATGTACTCCATGTGCTGCTTGACTTCGCGAACCACAATAACTTCTTCTTCTTTCAGTCTAGCCAACAGCAGTAGCTTGTCAAAAACATTTTTTTTCCCCGCTCCATATCACCATGACCTGCAAAACATTACATCGTGTTATTTTACAACCTCCTATAAAAATATTGGGACAGAAGATATTTTGCATGTTGTACTACAACTATAGAGAAATAAACCCTGACAGGATGAGATAGAACCCCAGATTCCATATGTACATTAAGATGTGTGCATCAAACAATTTGTATTCAGTGCATTTCAGAGGAAGGAGGAGTTGTCCACAGCCAGGAGTTCATTGGGAGGAGGCAGTTTTTCAACATCCCCCACAGTAGCATTGTGGTCATTGATTGTAACTTCCAAGCTTTCTTCTCAACAGCAATCTTTCTTCTCAGTTGATGCCTTCGCTTATTCCCACCTACTGTACAATGAGAAACACAAAATGAGTGTGCACTCACACAATGACCACACAAAAGCACCATACAAAATAAGGCTTCACAATATGCATACGTGTTATGATTATTGTGACAGATACTGTGTGATCATTTTTGCATCACAAGTTTCATTATCATTTAAAAAATTGTGAAAAAACTTGTGAAAATTTTTTCGGAATCTATTTTAAACAATCATGTTTTTTTTTAAATAGAGGACAAAATTGGTAGGTCAGGACATCTCTACACTTATTGCAGAAATATTTGGATATTACACTCAACCTTATTATGATTTTGACACTTTTTCAGTATGCTTCCCTGACTTGTAGTAAACCTACTTCAAAAGATGTTTTTTTTTTTTTTTTTTTTTTTAATAAATGGCTTTGCTATTTTTACTATGTATAAATCAGTAGTGAATATTTTTTTTCACAAATCTGCATTACTAGTGGCCTTTTCTGCTCTCACCAGACTGACGATACAGCTGAAATTTTCGCTGTTTGATGCCCAAATATAGCCCCTCGATGGTCCTCTGCAGGCCATTTTGGATTGTTGCTCCTTTGGACAACAACAAACAAATTAATTAATGCCCATCTCAGTTTACAATCAGCCTCTTTTCAGATCCCATGTACAAGAGCAGAGCCAAATGATTCTTTAAAATATGCCATCAAATATTTTTTTCAAAGTACCTGAGGTCCACTGCTGAACATCAGACACCCACTGCTGGACTGTGTCTTGCTGTAGAGATAACTCAGCGGTGAGTTTCTCCAGGTCCTTTGTTGCCTCTGTAATCCTTGTCCGAAAGAAATATCTGTGTTAACAAATGCTGAGACACAATTTAAAAACAAAAATGTTATTATACATATTTGCCTAGTTAGTACCTTGATGTATCTTTTGGCCAGTGTCCGGTCAAGGGTTTTCTGCCTTTCGCTTGTTCCAGCCACTTGCCTGGATAGTTAGCATGTCTGTGCGAACTTGACACACAATGTATGTGCAGTAATTTAAGTTCACAGTGAGGACCAAAGGTCAGATACTACATTGATCATTCTCTAATATTGTCACATAAACCTGGAAAGAATCATACACTTAATTAACATGTCAGAAGTTCAATTATTATAAAGAGAATCCTGATCAGTGTAAAAGTGCTGACTAGAAAATTGTTTTCAAAGGGAGCACCTATGCATGGAACTCTAAAATGCAAAGGCTGAGCATCAGTGTTCAAACCCCTTCTCAGAAGGGGGAATATGGGAAATATTAATATTAATAAAGTCTGGTGCTGTTAGTCTTCTCTGGAGTTGAACACCTGCAGAGATTTGACTCCACCTGATCACGAGGAAGCACTCTATTGTAGAGAGGTGCTACACCTTCTGGTTTGGTCTATGTGGAGAAGGATTCATACTGCAGCATGATAACGACCCCAATCACACCTCAAAGCTCTGACAGAACAACTTGAAGACCAAAGACTATAATAAAAAATAGCGCTACACTCAAAACAAACAAAAAATGTCGGCTTGTGGTCTCAATTTGGACACAACTATACATGAAAAATGCTTACCGCCTTTTGACATATACTTGGAACATATGGCTGCTCGAGAGAGGAAGCTGTTAACCTGTTCAACCTCCTCCCCAATTGGTGTTCCAGCTCATTCTTGATTGCGTCCCCCCCATTTTAACTAACACATTTACATGAATGTTATCAGTTGGAAAACAAAAAGTAGGGGCAGAGGACAGACAATCATAATGTGTGGTACAAATGGTAAGAAATACATCTAATTGTCATTATTACCTCACACATCCATGAATGCGCTTTTGCAAGCATGATGGAGAGAAATGGTCGCATGTTCAGCAAGTCCTCCAACTCTGGACAGTGGTCCACAACTCTCTGCAGATATGGCTAATATTTGCAGACCACATCAGAGCAAAAAAACTGGACGGTCTGTGAAGCTAGCTGTTTCTGGAGATATAATGGGTATGGAAATATTTCTCCATGGAACATATTCAGTCCCTTCAGCAAAACCCCATGACGGCAGACAGCAACTTCAACACCTTCCTCGTCTAGTTTGCTTGCAGACTTGTTGGCGGACTCTCGTGCTGCCGTTCACTGACCCGCACCACATCTCCCTTTCCCTGGATTCTTAAACAGATGAGGGCAAATACAAACATTTACACAGTTACATTTTACAAAATAAGCTGTAAATCATGGTATTATGGCATTTGATGCAGAGATGGGGACTCGAGTCTGAGACTCGGACTCGAGTCGCACTTAAGTCGCACAAACAGCTGACTTCAGACTTGACTGGACTCGACCCAAAAGACTTCAGACTTGACTTGCGACTCAACCCAAAAGACTTCAGACTTGACTCGAGTTTCGAGACTCGTCAACAACCTGTTTTCATACAATTATTGCTTTTTAAATCTAAATGTATTAATGTATTTCTATTTTCTTTTATTGGCGCATATATGGGGAAACGTATGAAGAGCTGTATGTCCCCTGCACTTTGCCATAATGTGCAACGTAACACATGCGCCTATGTGCGCGCACATATAAAAAAATGCATTGCAGATGGCGACACCAAGTCCTCCTGGAGTTGTGCTTTTTGTCATTAGTTTTGCTTTCAATAACTTGGTAAACAGTGGCAGTAAGCTAACAGCTACATGCAAGGTGTGTGGCACCAAGATAAATGAAGCTGGATCAACAACGTCGGACTTCATCAGGCGTCTCAAAACACATCCAAATAAGTCACTCACACTAATGTGAAAGAGACGTTACATTTAGCATATATCGTCACAGGTAACAAGCTAACCTTCGCAAAGTGTTGTACTAATGCTGGGAACAGGCACATAGTATTTTATAGTTATAATCGCTGAGGCTAAGAAATCCATGGTGCACAGGAGGCGGTATGCACGGATCCATCTCCCCAGGAACAAACGCTGTGTCGGGTGGGCAAACTCATGTGATGCGTAATTGATCCCGTCGATGATTTGTAAGTGTGTGTAGCAAGTGAGCAAGGTGTACCCGGTCCACCAAACACTGGGCCATCTTGACTGTCTTATTTCTGCACATATTTCTGTTACTGTAGCCCTATTTACTATTTCATTATTTCATCCATGCGTGGCGCAGTGGATCCGTGCGCACTGTCGCCTGCCGTGGAGACGCTGGCCTCACTAACCTCTCCTCCTCTGAGTCGGGTCTCGCTCGCGCTGGACTCAGTTTCACTGAGCGTACTAACACTTAGAAAATAAATGGCATTACATCAGTGAGTTCAAACTGCTTATTGTGCGTAATTTGGACTGACACTGAGATGCATGTTGTTCTGTAACTGGTGTGGCGCTGCCACTTTTCTCTTGATTTCCACTTCGACATTTTTTTGAGTGAAAGAGACGTTACATTTAGCACATATCCTCACAGGTAACAAGCTAACCATTGCAAAGTGTTGTGCTAATGCTGGGAACATGCAAATTGTATCTTTATAGTTGTATCCATATGATGTGACAGCTACAGGACATGCTTTGAATTCATAAGATTTAACAATACAGTGTTAGGGACAGATCAGATGGCCAGAGACTTGAGACTTGACTTGGACTTGACTTGGACTTATGGCAAAAGACTTGAGACTTGACTTGAACTTGCCCCTCAAAGACTTGAGACTTGACTTGGACTCGAGCTCAAAGAGACTTGACTTGGACTTGCAAAAAATGACTTGTGAACATCTCTGCTTGTATGTGAAACCTGAGGCTATTTTACTGCTGTTGTAAGATTTCTTTGTGTTTAGAGCATGTACCGCAAATTCCTCTGAAATGTAAAAACCCATTATGTTAGCCCATTATTCCCCACCCTCTTCCCTAACCCAATCACTGGTGATTCACAACTGTCAAACATGACAAATTACCTTGGTCTTTTTTTTTTTTTAGCATTCAATTTTTGGTCGAAATGTATTACGCATCCCTACATAGCTTCACTGTAGTTGTGTATAGTTTGTATATACTGTACCTACTGTAGTTTACATAGCCTATTTTATTGTTACTCTCTCCAACAGTGTGCTATTCCAGCTTATGTTTCCACGTTAGTATATTAATACTCTCTCTCTCACTCACTCGCTCGCTCACTCACTCACTCACTCACTCACTCACTCACTCACTCACTCACTCACTCACTCACTCACTCACTCACTCACTCACTCACTCACACACATACACACACCTTCTCTATCTGAAGATATATAGTCTTTATTTTGAACAGGGCATAGTCTCTTTGCTCTAGAAAAGTAATCGTCTCTTTTGTTTGATTCATGAATAGTTTTCATTTAAGTCAGTTTCCTGTTTTATCCCATTGTGTGAGTTGTTCCTTTCAGGTAAGTCTGTAGTAAGCATTAGGCCTATATTCTAAGGCAGTGGTCATCAACTACACTTGTCCAGACACTATCAGGGCCAGACACTCTTGTAAAATTAAAATGAATATTGTATCCTAAGTAATATATTATTATTTCATAATGACCCTTTGCACGTGACGTCACGCTCCACTCGCGTGAATTATGAACGCCATGACGGACGGCGGAAGAGCTATGCTGAAGATGGACAGCAAGCTAAACTCGTATGTTTTCGTTCGTGTTTGTGTTCTCACATTCACAATCTGCAGAGTAATCCTCCCCAACACAAGCATGCAGAGTAATCCTCACCAACACAAGCATATGTATGTATTCCCTTTCTGTTTTAAATGAGTGATAAATAAAATTATCCTCAACCAGCTAGCTGCCGTGCTAACCAGCTGTCCTGCTAACAGGTCCAACCCGACGATGACCCACATAACTAGCTAACATCGGTTATTCACTGACCTAGCTACATATCCAAAAAAGAAAGCAGTTCCCTTGATCATTTAACGTAACACACATACAAAAAATATCGGTTAAATTAAAGATGACATGGCACGGAAACTAGCTTCAAAAACGAGTTAAATGCGGGTCTGCAGAGCTCCTACCCCGGCTAGCTGCAGCTAGCTTTGGACTGCTCACTAACTGCTGCCCATCGCGTCGTAATATCCACCGGTCAAATCTAAACATAGGCTACACAGCGAATATAATCACAGATAAGTAGAAGATGGCTAGATGTTACAGTTACGTGTGGTTACTACTGATCATAGACACTCCGTGATTTACTGCATGGATTAACGTGTGATAGATAATTAATGACTGCACTTCCCAGAGCTGGGATGTGTTCAGGCATCCATTAGCTAGGAAGTTGCATTGGCACACCCAGTGAACAACGGTATGTGGGTAGCCATGACCGACCATGTCCTCTAAAAACATGGGCTACGTGTTATATAAATCTTTACTTAAGTAAAGAATAGATGTTAATACAAAATAAACCGTTTAGAACAGTTTAGAATTAGGATAAAGAATTACTTGAGTACTAAATGCACATGTGCTGCTACTGAGTGCTGCTGGTGATTATGTGGAGATGATGTTAATTTGCAAATCTTTTTTTTTATGTTGTCTGTTTTTGCTGTATATTTTAAATATGGAACTTTTGTACTGCTGTCTTGGCCAGGACTCCCTTGAAAAAGAGATTCTGAATCTCAATGGGATTTCTTCTGGTTAAATAGAGGTTAAATAAAAAAAAAAATAATAAAAAAACCCCTAGATTGATGTCTTATCTTTGCCATTATGAGGTACCTCCCCCCGCCGTTAGCGTATACAACCCAGCCAGCTACAAAGAACTGGTAAGCATCCAGACTTTTAAAAGCTTTGAGATCAGCACCAGTATATGGGGACACCCCGTTTACCACAGTGTTACAGATCATGTGGACTGAAGTTGGGCAGACTCTGTGATTTAATGAGGTCCGTGAAAACTGAGGGAGGAAGAATTAAGGGTCGGTATCCAATCCTGCTATCTCCAACTTCTCCAAATACTGGTCTTTGTGAGCACCTACCAGATGCCCTACCTCGACCAATAACGGCACGACAACTTGTTGTTCAATAGAAGAAGCCATATAAAGCCATAAATACAGTTTATTTAGTGTTATGTATTTCAAACTGATTGAAACTATGAAACTTTCTGCTCGTCCACTACTGTTTAGCCTGTGCTTCCGCCATCCGTCATGGCGCCGTCACGTGGTCGTGTGACATGTTTGCAAAGGGTCAATATCAATTTGCCTTTGAAATTTATGTTATTTTTTAGCCTTTGTCAGTGTTAACATACTCATATTACCTGTACAATAGCAAGCCACTAGGGCGAAAACGATATTTTTGGCTTCATATTCATGAGGCTGTCAACTGCTAACGTGGGGAAGGTGATTGCCGCTGGATGAGGCGGCCAATCACAGCGAACTGATTGACATCCAGGCCACTGGTGACATGAAGGCTGCTCTCTGTAGTGCTGAAATCTTGAGCGCATTTTGGGTGGCTTGTCCCCAAAAGTATGACACACTGAAGACATTGGTAATGCATGTGCTCACCATGTTCGGATCAACACACACCTGTGAAGTTGTGACAAAAGGAACTAGGACTGCAGGCGCATAAGGCAGGCATAACAGCTGTCAAGCCCAATGTTAAAAAGATAGTGTCGGAGGGGAAATGTCACTTCTCTCGCAAACTATGCGATTGTTAAATTTTTGCCTATGTTTTGTTTTGTGTCTCAATCATGTGACTCTCGAGGTTCCTGTCGGGAAAACAAAAATGGCGGACAATAAGTGGAAAATGAAATATCTCTTGTCTTAAAGATATTTACGTTATAACGCAGCACTACAGTAGATTGACATCAAATATGTCGTTTTTAATAATCACGCCTTCAGTTATGAAAAATAAATGTGTGTGTTTTTTTACATTTTTGTACATTTTGGACATTACTATGGAGATGAGGACAGTCCGCTTTGCGTCACATGAGCAGAGCAGTTGGCGCGCTGGTCTCCTGTTTTAGTTAAAATATCGTCATTAAACAAACGTTGTCTTTTCTTAGCATAGATCATATACATGCAGTATAATTATTTATTAGACAGTGTGTGATATTTGATATATTGGGTTGATATATGTTTTCAAAACCCTAGCACAACCCTAAAACGGAGGAACTACAACTGGGATGCTGATGTCAACACAAGTGCTGAAGAGGGGTCTAGGGAGTTGTAGTTTTTTTTTTTTTTAAAAACAGGGTTTTCCCTTAAATTGGAAGTTGTAAATGGGTCAAAGACGAATAAGGATTTAAAATTTGAAAATAAATGAAAGTGTCAAAAAATGCCAACTCAAGCAATTTCTATTTTCATTAGAGTGTTCTTTATACATCTCAACAACAGGAATTTAATTTTTTTTGATGAATCATGTGATTTATTCCATGAAAAATGTCCTTCCTGGGTAACGGGAATGGATTTAAAAAATATTTAAATGTCTACCTTTTTAGCATATACATTTTTAGGCATATCCATAGTTACAGCTAACCAAACGCACACTGTTCAAAAAAACTAAGTTTTTAACCCAATTAATATGATATATTTGGGTATTTATAATTAAATGGGCTCATCGTTTGATTTTGGTCACACAATATTCCATGCCAAAAACAGAAAAATTATGAAAGAAGTCTTAAAATGCTTTACAGTAAAGGTTATCAGGTTATTATTGTATACTCAACTGAGGAAAACATAATTGTGTAATACACCATGAAAATCTGAGTTTAAACACTTGACTGTGTCATTGTTACTCGGGATGACATCCCGTTAGCCAGGAATGACATAATGCAAAAATGCCATAAAAGATTAAAGAAATACATATTATTTTATTATTATAATCTAACATTATCAACACAATGCTTGAAACGTGATAAATACTAATAAAAAAACTATTTTCATTACCATGTCCAACCTGGATAACAGAGGACATGTCCTGGGTAACAGAAGATCTTCGTTATCCAGGAAGGACAAACTGTTATCCAGGAAGGACAAAAACATGATTTTCCCACCAAAACTCTGTCAAACATGGCATACTCAGCTAAAATATATCTTAGCCTTTAAAACATTAATGCCATATTTCACATGAAATAGGCATTTTTTTAAATATCAAAACATCAAATATGTTTTATTAGCATTATCCAGAAAGACACATGATTTTTGGACATAGTTCAACAGTGACCAAAAAAGCAAAATAAAAACTTTTTTAAGAGAGAATTACTAAACTCTCCAGATGTTTTGGGGTCCTCCATAATCTTCTTTATGATGTAATATCATATTTCATGACTATGCAATTGCATTATGGGTAATTTATGGATTTTAAGGTCTGTTACCCAGGAAGGACATTAGGGAAATCCAAAAGTAAGGACAAAAGTATTTCTTGAGTAACATTTTAAATAAGGGTAGGATTGTTACTATATTTGTAGGTATCACTGCAAACATCGACACAATTATGCCAAAGTAGATAATTAATGCTCTTATTATTATTTTAGACATTTTTGTCACATTTTTATACTTAGATTTTAAGCCCGGACATTACCCAGGAGGGACAGTTTGGTACTTCTGAGCTCAATAGCTCTTTGAATTTTATTTTTTTGCAATAAATACCTATTAAAGTGAGAGGGTTAGGGTTAGAGAGTTGAGTAATGTAGTTTTTTAAAATTAATATTTATCTTTTGCATTATGAATATGCTTTGGACACCATAATTGACATGCCACGTCTTTGACCCAAATACTTAATTGGTGGCATTCCAGGGGTTTGAGGGGATGTCAACACATTTTTGGCATCAAACTTTAAATATTGTCTTGTTCAATGGGGGATTTTTTATTTTTACACCATAGCCCCCCGCCACCCCTCGGTGACTATGCTCTGATAGCTATGATAGAAAGGTGTTGACATGGGTTATAATTTTATAACCCATGTCAACACCTTTCTATAACAGTTGGTCTCATGTCTGTAACCCTTTTCGTCCCATAATTATAAACCTTCAAATATGCCCTGAGGTAAAGGTTCAAAGGTCAATATCTCAAAGCAGGAATAATATAGAACCGTCAAATTGATATATGTTACTCTCCAGGTCAAGACCTTTCCAGTGATGTATTTGGTTTAGCTATATGACAAAGTTTTAATCTTTTCACATTTTGGACATGTGCCCTAACCCTCAGGTTCAGAGAGTACTTTGAGTGCTTTAAGTGTGTGTGTGTGTGTGTGTGTGTGTGTGTGTGTGTGTGTGTAAATATTGATCAAAATGAGGATTGTTTGAGAATTTTTTTATCTTTATGATTTTGGAGGGTTTTATGCCAGGATGACCTAACACAGTCATTCAAATCAGTTATTTGAATGAGTCCATGTGCCGCAAAATACAAAACTGCCTTTTTCTATTGTATTACATGGTAATATTAGAATAACAGAGGTGTAGAGATTACCTGGAAATGCTTTTGGTAGTTTCTGTGTAATAACCATGAATCAGTGCCACAAAATGCAAAACTGACTGTTTCTATTGTATTACATGGTGATATTAGAATAACAGAGGTGTAGAGATTTCTTGGAAATGCTTCTGGTAGTTTGTGTAATTTCCATGAATCAATGCTGCAAAATGCAAAACTGCCTGTTGCTATTGTAACGCTAGTTATTGTTAGCGTTAACTATTAAGTCGTCGTTATTAAATATAAGTACTTTCGGGCCGTGGGTAGAGTAAGAGCACGGAGACCGCTTCGACTGAGTAACTTGGTCCACTTTAATGACACTCTTCAAGCGTAGGACAACTCAAGACTCAACAAAACATGCTTCATCATCTCAACATCATATCCCTCCGCCAACATAACTGTTACTGAATTACAGGCAGGGTATAACATGTTAGATAGCTCCTTTGTTAACTCAAGGAACAGAATACACTACTAAGCTACAATTACTGGAAATATATGACTTATTTCAGTAACCCTAAAAAACAGGTCTGTTAACTAAATAGTCACAAAATAAATCTCATCTTACACTATTGTATTACATGGTAATATTAGAATAACAGAGGTGTAGAGATTACCTGGAAATGCTTTTGGTAGTTTCTGTGCAACAACCATGAATCAGTGGTGCATCATGCAAACCTGCCTGTTTCTATTTTATTACATGGTAATATTAGATTAAACAAATCATCCAAAGGTGCAGAGATGTAAGCTGAAATAAAGGAAATACGTAATATATTGTTATACAGTGTACATAGTATAACCTATATTGTTTATCTAAATAAACTAAAATATACTTACATGTAGCACAACCCAAGATAATAGTGGCAAACTAGCTTAATGAAGCATACTGACAGTCTATTATGAGCTATCAATCATCATCAAAAATATACATATTGCACATCAAACTTTCTGATAAAAATTAACAAAGATATCAGAACAGTATGTCAGCATCTGTTTCACATACCGAGAATGCTACCAAAGGCATGGAATGTCAAAGATTGAAGCGGATTGTATGGAGAGACAATAACCATAGACTGTATATAAGAATGGACCAACAGACCCTGTTGCTCTGGACGGAGACCAGGGAAGGCCGTTAGAAGCACTTTTCCGGTGATTGCTGAGCGTTACTGCGCAGCCTCCAACTGAGAGAGACGATGTAAATGTGCCTTGAGCAACGTGTCTGAAAGTTTTCTGGTAGCTGTGCCAAGACAAATCTCAATCATTCCGAATATTGCAGAGAAGGAGAGCGTAGGTATATGTAAGGAGATAACATAGGCACAGGCTAATTATTGCTAACTAAAATGCTAGTTAACATTAGTAATTACACTTAAACAGCTAATGTGAGACGAAACTGCCTGCACGGTTCTCCTGTACTATACGGTAATTCCTCTACTATGCGACAGTAAGTCGCGTGGTTATGACAAAATCGTTAGCCTATTTTTACAAAAAACGTAACGTGAGGTACAAGGTAATGGAGCCTTTTATACATTGTCATGTTTCTTTATAAATAAACAATGGACAAATAGAGTCTTTAAATGCTTCAGATGTAAAGTTATTCGCTGTCAAAGTGGCGCCAAAATGAATGGCAGTCAATGGGATGCTAACGGGAGGTGATGGCTTATTAGCATCAAAATGGCGCCATAGGAGGTTCGCGGTCCGAGGAGAAGCTTACCCCCTTGATGATAACACGTAAGGCTGTCCTGCTCACATTCAACTTCCTGACTAAGTCCCATGGTGCAAAGGTCCTACAGTTCTTAAAGGAACACACACGTGTGGAACAAACTACTGCCAGCAATGGAAGAAGAAAAACATTTAAGTGAACTAATGTCCTGATGGGGACAGAACAAAATGAAATAGAAACAGGTAGTTTTTTTGCAGCACTGATTCATGGTTGTTACACAAAAACTACCAGATGTGTTTCCAGGTAAGAAGTCACAAGATTAAATATATCATTTGTAAAGTATTACCTTGAAACAAAAGGGAAATATTTGGAACATAAAGGGTGGATGAATTTCAGCATAATAATATGGCTATTACCTATTTTAAATTCCAAGAAGTATCTAATTTGGAAGGTATTATACTGATAGTAGCCTATAATACTGTAAAAACATCAACATATATTACCCCATTATTATCATGTTATTACAATATTAATATAACTATATTACCATTACCCAGATATAATATATAGTTTATTCCACATGCGTGTGTGTTCCTTTGAGAACTATAGGACCTTTGCACCATGGGATTTAGTCAGGAAGTTGAATGTGAGCCTCATGTGTTATTATCTCTCCATACTATCCGCATCAATCTTCAAAGTTCCATGCCTTTGGTAGCATTCTCGGTATGTTAAACAGATGCTGACATACTGTTCTGATATCTTTGTTAATTATTGTCAGAAAGTCTGATGTGCAATATGTATGTTTTTGATGATGATTGATAGCTCATATTAGTGTTACAGTTAGGACAGAACAGACCCAAATGCAGAGCGAACGTTATTTTATTAAGGAAAAAATGGGGAAGTGGGAAGGTGGATGCCAGGCAAGAGCACGGGCGCGGAGACTGGAACAGGGAACAGAGCGGGAGCTCCGAGAGCACGGGGAGACTGGGGCTGGGAGATCCGCAGGGGAAGCACTGAAGCGCCGGGAGGCGAGAGCTGGGAACCGTGAGGGAGGGACTGGATGGAGGAGCCAGCTGACTGGAGGCAGAGTGACGGTGAAGGTAGTGACTGAAATGAGAAAGCAGAAAACGGTTTACAAAAAGTACAGGCAGGAAAACACACAGGATAATTTTCAGGAGCTTGAGTCATGTGTCACCGAGGAGACAGGAGCAACGATCAAGCAGAGATGGTGAGTCAATCCGGGGTTTAAATACTGAGCTTGATTGTAGTTGATGACCGGCAGGTGTGTACGGCGGAAGGAGTGGTAGTGAGGAGGCGAGCAGGTGTGCACAATCAGCTGGCTGTCACAGGCAGGAGGGGAGGAGGGAACACAGAGAGGCAGAGCCAACACAAACTGACAGCAAAACATGACAGAGGAAAAATCTTGTGCTCAAGATGGCGCCGCAGAACGGTGTGTTGGTGCGCTCTGTTTTGTTTTGTTTTGTGTTTTAATTCTGTTTCTTGCGATGGTACCCGTATCTCATTCACAAGTGAAGAGCTCGTGAACTTCAGGGCAACAACACCATCAGACTTATTTCCCACTTTTCTTCTCCCTTCACTGGAAATTTTGGACATTCTGGTCAAAGGTGCGCTCACCTTTGCTCACGCAGCGAAACGCCGGAGGAGAGGGAAACGGGCCGGTGCGCTGGTGCGTCTCCGCCAGCGAGGATCACGCACACCGTTACCTGGAATATTCCTCTCCAATGTGCGCTCTCTGCCCAACAAAGTGGAGGAATTACAACTGCTGTTGGGGGGAAACAGGGACTTTTCTTCATCTGCTGTTTTGTGCTTCACGGAGACGTGGCTCTGTGGAATAATACCGGACTCTGCGCTGCAGCTGGCAGGCTTCCAGCTTTTCAGAGCGGACAGAGACACGGACCTCTCTGGCAAAACTAAAGGTGGAGGAATCTGTTTCTACATCAACAGCGGTTGGTGCAACGACGTGACAGTGATCCAGCAGCATTGTTCTCCTGACCTGGAGTATTTTTTTTACCATAAACTGTAAGCCTTTTTATTCACCCCGTGAGTTCCATTCATTCATTCTGGTCGGTGTTTACATCTCACCGCAGGCCAACGTGCAGGACGCGCAGCGCATGCTTGCCGACCAGATACTGTGTGTGGAGCAGACCAACCCGGACTCCCTAGTTATTGTCCTTCGTTACTTTAATAAAGGGAACCTCACTCATGAACTCCCTAAATACAGACAACATATTAAATGCCCGACCAGAGAGGAGAACATTCTGGATCACTGTTACACCACAGTCAGGGATGCTTATCACGCCGTCCCCCGTGCTGCACTGGGGCACTCTGACCACGTCATGGTCCACCTGATCCCCGCCTACAGGCAGAAACTAAAGCTCTGCAAACCTGTAGCGAGGACATCAAGGAAGTGAACCAGTGAGGCTGTGGAGGATCTCCAGTCGTGTTTGGATTGTACTGACTGGGATGTGTTCAGGACTGCTACCAACAGTCTGGATGAGTACACAGAGGCTGTGACGTCATACATCAGCTTCTGTGAGGACTGCTGTGTTCCATCAAGCACCAGGGTGAGTTACAACAATGACAAACCCTGGTTCACAGCCAAACTCAGAAGGTTAAGGCTGGCTAAGGAAGACTCGTTCAGGAGTGGGGTCAAAGACAGATTTAAAGAGTCGAAGTACAAGTTTAACAAGGCAGTGAAGGAGGCTAAACGACGGTACTCTGAGAAGCTCCAACGCCAGTTCTCTGCGACTGTCTGGAAAGGACTTAGGCAGATCACCAACTACAAGCCTAAAACCCCCCACTCCTTCAATGACCGACACCTAGCCAACGACCTGAACAAGTACTACTGTCAATTTGAAAGACAAAAGGACAGTCCTGACACCATCCCCCACGACACCTCCCTACAGCTACAGCCACTGTGCATCACTGTGTCACGTGCCAGCCTGCTTCAAGACCTCAACCATAATCCCTGTCCCCAAGAAGCCAAGGACCACAGGACTTAATGACTTCAGACCCGTCGCTTTCACACCTCAAAGCCATCACCGACCCCCTCCTGGACCCCCTGCAGTTTGCCTACAGAGCCAATAGGTCTGTAGACGATGCAGTCAATTTGGCCCTCCACTACATCCTCCGGCACCTGGACTCTGCAGGAACCTACGCCAGGATCCTGTTTGTGGACTTCAGCTCTGCCTTCAACACCATCATCCCGGCTCTGCTTCAGGAGAAACTCTCCCAGCTTGGTGTGCCTGACTCCACCTGCAGGTGGATCACTGACTTCCTGTCTGACAGGATGCAGCATGTGAAGCTGGGGAAACACGTCTCCGACTCACAGACCATCAGCACCGGATCCCCCCAGGGCTGTGTTCTTTCTCCTCTGCTCTTCTCCCTGTACACCAACAGCTGCACCTCCAGTCACCAGTCCGTCAAGCTTCTGAAGTTTCCCGCCTACAGGTGGGAGGCTGACCACCTGGTGACCTGGTGCAAGCAAAACAACCTAGAGCTCAACGCTCTAAAGACAGTGGAGATGGTTGTGGACTTCAGAAAGAACCCAGCCTCACCTGCCCCCATCACCCTCTGTGGCTCCACAATTGACACTGTGGAGTCTTTCCGCTTCCTGGGAACTACCATCTCCCAGGACCTCAAGTGGGAGCTGAACATCAGCTCCCTCGTGAAGAAAGCACAACAGAGGATGTACTTCCTGCGGCAGCTGAAGAAATTCAACCTGCCAAAGACAATGATGGTGCACTTCTACACAGCCATCATTGAGTCCATCCTCCATCACCATCTGGTACGCTGCTGCCACTGCCAAGGACAAGGGCAGGCTGCAGCGTGTCATTCGGTCAGCTGAGAAGGTGATTGTCTGCAATCTGCCGCCGCTCCAGGACCTATACGCCACCAGGACTCTGAAGCGTGCTGGAAAGATTGTGGCTGACCCCTCCCACCCCAGACACAAGCTCTTTGAGACACTCCCCTCTGGCAGGAGGCTGAGGTCCATCAGGACCAAAACCTCATGCCACATAAACAGTTTTTTCCCCTCCGCCACTAGCCTTATTAACAAGGCCCGGAATCCATCCTGACTCTCTCCACACCCCACTGTAAATACTCTGTACCTACTGTACCTACTTTGTACCTACTCTGTACCTACTCTGCTGTAGCGTTCCTTTTTACTACTGTTTAACTTATTTTACTATTTATTTAATTTTATTTTATCGTTATTAATACATACTGTGTGTATATGTTTATACTTATATTGTTTATATTCTTTTTATCCTTTTTATATTTGTATGTGTGACATGCTCCAACAACACCATGACAAATTCCTCGTATGTGCAACGTACTTGGCAATAAAGCCCTTTCTGATTCTGATTCTGAAAAACAGAAACTCACAGCCAGCCAGACTCCAACCATAATCACAATTAGACTGTCAGTATGCTTCATTAAAGGTACAATATGTAACCTTTCTGCTATAAAATGTCTAAAAAAGACCATACCTATGTTATACATTTTTTTGAATTGTGTAGTTACACTATCCCAAATGTTTCCACCAAATGGCAAACCCAGAGGAATCTGTTATTTTGTTTTCAGACACGTCACGTTTCATTTAGTCACCCGTCAGTGGCGTCATATAACCTTTCACCATCTAGTTACTCGTAACCTCCATCAAAACACAGGCACCCAGATGCTACATTCGAGAGTAACTGTAAATCATACAATGTCACAGAAAAAAATACGGGTAATGTTGAAGAAAAAAAAAAGTTTAAACCATGCTTAATGTTATGAACACAATGTCCTTTTGGTTTAAATGTACATAATGTTCCCTACAGCCAGATTGAATCAAACTGACTAGCCTTAATCAACATTTGACATGCCTCATTCCAACCCAAGCTTCTAAAGATTGATTAAGTCATGAATGTCAATTTGCATACTGGAGAAAGACTAACTGTCCTCACAGGAAAGGTAACTGTTGCTTCGGCCTTTTGGGGAGCCACTCCCTGCTGGGCCAGACTGACAAAGGAAATGCATATCTCTGTAAACTTGAGTAGAATTGGCCTACCATGATAAATGACCCTTTTCTTGACCTGGAGTAACTTGACAATTCAGAGGTAACACCTTTTGTCTTGAGAGACATCTGACCAATAACAAAGGTTTTCATTTGAGGAACCACCCTCAACTTTTTTAGGATAAATTTGGAAACTTCACAATGATTCAGGACTGTCTTGATGTGACTCCTGAAGGGGAGACATGTTGATTCAGTCCACTGCTAGCAGTGTTTTATTGATGTATTGTTTTGTATTGTTTGGACTGCAGACTGTGACCTCACAAGGAAGCATGTCTGTATGTCCGCTGCTTGCAGTGTATTGTTTTGTCATTGTCACATGACTGATTGATGTGACTCCAGAACGGAGATGCATGTTTTCAGTCCACTGTCAGCTGCAGTGTAACATTTGCTTTTGTCATGTCATTTTTCATCATGTTGTTTATTAAACCTTTTGCTTAACTTTCAATTGGACCCAAGCCTTTCTCCTTCCTCCTCAGAAATCAAACGATCACGTTGTGTGTCTTTTATATTTTCTAACAGTAACACTGCTTTTTGGGATGATAGCTGACAACACAGCCGGGACATGTAGCAATAGCTAGTTACCGACTACACTAACGGCAGTTTAATGAAGCGTCGGGAAACAGAGAATAGCAGACCCAGGCATCCTAGTCACAACATCGGCCATCCATACTGTCTTTACAGTTAGCTAGCTAAATTAACCAGACAAAATGTGGGTTAAGCACCAAAACGAATAGTTAAGATTACAGAAAAGTGAAGGGGGAGATCGGGCAGCTGGCAACGGCAATCGAACATCATAGCCGTCGCGGAGAGTCCCCCTGCAATCCCCACCCACACCCGTCTCTCAGCCTCGTTGAGTAGCTAGCTAGCGTTACAACAAACCCCGTCCGCTTGGTAAAATCCAAAAGGTGACATTAGCATGTGAAATATACTGTGATAGTGTGGTTTTAGGTTTTAGCTAATGATTAGCCAGCAGCTAAAACCTGCTAATGTTAGCCCTGGCTAACTAGCTAACTGGTCAGCTAGCTACCAATACAGATTGAATCAAGAAAAACGTAATTATGTTGGGGAAACTGCGGCTATTTTATTAGCATGACATGAATAAATGTTACTAAACGTAACGTGAATAAACTTGAATGGGTAAACTCGTCCGTGCACAGATGCATTCTAATCGACGATAGCGTTTAGCAATAAAAACTCCCATAATTCCACGCAACTTCCCAACGTCATCAAATGTCTGTATTTACAATCCATTGTTTTGGTTGAGAGACCCCTAGCGGCAGAAAGTTTCATATTGTACGTTTAAGCTAGTTTGCCACTGTTATCTTGGGTTGTGCTACGTGTAAGTATATTTTAGTTTATATAGATAAACAATATAGGTTATACTATGTACACTGTATAACAATACATTACGTATTTCCTTTATTTCAGCTTACATGTTAGCTACTGTATATACTACTGCATTACAGTGTCGTGTAGTTATATTGTTTTTACAATTATGATTGTATAATGTTTGTGACTCATCAATATGTAAGCAACTGGTCATTGTGTTTCATTTCCCAGTTTCACCCTTTCTAAGTCAAATAAACTGAGTAACGACGATCCCAGTCTCCAGTGCTTGATGGTGGAAGGTGTTTAACTGCTGGTCAGATTGCACAGGGTTACATGCATGCAGGAAAAGACACATTTCATGGTAATATTAGAATAACAGAGGTGCAGAGATTACCTGGAAACTACCAGAAGCATTTCAAGGTAATCTCTGCACCTCTGTTATTCTAATATTACCATGTAATAAAATAGAAACAGGCAGTTTTGCATGTTGCACGACTGATTCATGGTTGTTACACAGAAACTACCAGAAGCATTTCCATGTAATCTCTGCACCTATGTTATTCTAATATTACATGTAATAAAATAGAAACAGGCAGTTTTGCATTTTGCAGCACTGATTCATGGTTGTTACACAGAAACTACCAAAAGCATTTCCAGGTAATCTCTGCACCTTTGGATGATTTGTTTATTCTAATATTACCATGTAATACAATAGAAACAGGCAGTTTTGCATTTTGCGGCACTGATTCATAGAAGTTACACAGAAACTACCAGAATCATTTCCAGGTAATCTCTACACCTCTGTTATTCTATTATTACCATGTAATACAATATAAACATTCGGTTTTGCATTTCACAGCACTGATTCATGGTTATTACACAGAAACTACCAGATGTGTTTCCAGGTAAGAAGTCACAAGATTAAAAATATAATTTGTAAAATATTACCTTGAAACGAAAGTGAAATCTTTGGAACATGAAGGGTGGATGAATTTCAGCATTATAATATGGTAATTACCAATTTTAAATTCCAAGACGTTTTATCTAATTTGGAAGGTATTGCGCTGATAGTATAATACTGTGAAAACATCAACATATATTACCCCATTATTACCATGTTATTACAATATTAATATAACTATATTACCATTTCCCAGATATACATATGGTTATTATCAAACACTTTCCTACTTATTACATTGGTAATTGCATGTTATTACATCTGTTACCTTATCACCTTATGACCCCAGTATTACATCTTATCACTGTGATGTATTACCACGTTATTACTTTGGTAATTACATGTTATTACCTATATATTACCTCTTTATTATCTCACTGTTACCCCACTATTACCATCTTATTACCGAGCCGTAATATGCAGTGCTACCCATTTATGAATTAGGCCCCTGATGATAATACAAACCCCTATTCCAGTGAAGTTCCTATATTCAATGAATATACAACGAAGACATTTAATGTTCAAACTGAAAAGCTTTATTGTTTGTTTGCAAAGATTCACTCATTTTGAATGTCATGGGGCATGGGTATGCCATGGACACTAACACCCCCATGGCTTTTGAACTTAGCGCTGATAACAATCTAGGAGGTCCTTTTCCTCTTTATCCCGAGGAGCACGACGTCCATGATTTCCAAAAATTTTAAATGTGGACAGCACTTGTAGTAGCGACAAACTGTGTTAACTGACAATTGTTTTCCAAGGTGTTCCTGAGCCCACGTGGTAATATCCTTTACAGTAGTGATTCCAACTGTCACATAGCATCCCCAGAAGGCTCAGTCATTCACAACCAATGCTTGTGAATGAATTCCGGGGATGCCCCTTTTATGCCCAATCATGACACTCACATGTTTCCAATGAACCTGTTCACCTGTGGAATGTTCCAAACATTCCCAGTCTTGATCCTGTCCCAGGTTTTTAGGAGCATGTTGCAGGCCTCAAATTCAAAATGAGTTAATATTAGCTAAAAAACAAAGTTTTTCAGTTTGAAGATTAAATGTCTTGTCTTTGTAGAGTATTAAATTTAATATAGGTTGAAAATGATTTGCAAATCGTATTATGTTTTTATTTTCGTTTTACAGTTTTACAGAATCGTCATACTTAGTAAATCATTCTGTGAGACCCTGTGCCCTGTGAATTGAAGCATTATCAGTCTGGAAGACACAACTCCCAACAATATTGAGATTATAGGATAAACGTAATCTGTATGGGAGGAACTACATTCATTGTTTTTCCCCTCATCTTCCAGGCTTTTCCTTCAATTGGTCATCTGTTTGTACATCTTGTAGTCTATAACCCTTGGTAGAGCGAAGAAGTGACCATACAGCATATGGTTAAACAATTTCCATGTATTTCAATGAGTGCCCTGCAAAAGATTACAATTTATGTCTTTCCAATTGTAATGTGACATTATATATTTGTTATTGGAATAGAGGTATTTAGACCAGTATTCATTGTAATAACAGCTCTTCATAGATACTATAGATACATTTCCTTAATCTCAACAGATATGTCTGCAAACAATAAAAAGAAGCAGAAGAATGTCTACCAGGAAGAAACTGAGGGGGAAGAAATCACCCAAAGGTTATTAATAGGGGTGGTACGGTTCACAAAACCCACGGTTTTAGGGTCACGGTTTTCGGTTCTGTGCGGTTCTTGTTATTTTTTCTTTTAATCTTTAACACTCCAGAAATATACTTCAGCATATGATATATAGCTTAATTATCCACAATGTAGGATACAGTATTAAATAATTATATAGTTATATCATGTAATCATGCACAAACTGAATTTGACTTGACTTAAGCACATTATTGGGACCATCTCTGAGGAAAGCTAGGTGAGATTTTGATACAGCAAGAGGGAAGACACTGATGATTTCAGCATGCTTTTCATTTATTTGGCAAAAAAGGAGAATGTGTATTGCCATCTACAGGAACTTATGTGCCTTTTTAGCACATGAAGATTGAAATATTACAGAATATCAATTGAAATAACTTGCATTTATCAAACTGCCAACTTCAGTATAGCTCTTACAAAAATGTATACTTTAAAAGAAAGAGAGGAACTCTTAAAGCTCCGTCTTTTGAATAAGTCAGAATACGTTAAACATAAAAACAGTTTACATTGTTAGTTAATTTCCTATCCTGGCCTGGGCTGAGACACACGTCATACGGTTTGATAAAGTACTTATTGGACTTATCATTGCACTTACAATAACGAGCGTAGCTGTCAGGTCCTCCTGTACGTCTCATCTCCGTTTTTTCCTGCATCCACCGTGTGTGTTTGTGTGTGTGTGTGTGTGTGTGTGTGTGTGTGTGTGTTTGTGCGCGCGTCAGTCGCGGGGAGAACTGAGCAGCCCCGCCCGCTGCAGAGACCCGACAGGATCTGAACTGCAGCCGCTTCAGCAACTTTAGAGTGAAAAAAACGTTACAGTACATTGATGTTAAGGTTGGCAGGACGGTCTGAAATGTTTTGCACGGTCTTTAGCTGTACGTTTTGTTGGTGTCTTGTCCACACCTCTTCTTTCGTGTGAAAGGGAAACACACTGTCTGAGGTCACATACGGGCACCTGACGGGCACGAGGCTACATTGCGCATGCGTCGAACCGTGCGGCACACACACGCTCCGAACCGAGACAAGCGGACCGAGCGGTTCGGATGTTTTTTCATGAACCGTACCACCCCTAGTTATTAAGCTTTCCTAGATTTACATTTCACCATTTCAAATCAGACTTCAAATACAGTGATTATTTTGCCTTAGCCAGATATACTTAAGTCATAAATATATCATGTGTTGTCTGTCAAAATCATTTTTTAATACATTGATGAAGATGTATGAGGTCAAACTCAAGTACTTTTTTTGCTCTTTCCGAATGTAACCATGGGATCCTAGAAGGGGAACCTTAGTACCCAGTGAAGAGGGTGAACCGCTGCAAAATGCTGAAGGTTAGCTTTACAATAATTAAAAGTCTTAGATGTACTCAGTGGAATTGCAAGCACTCCAACTGGAAACCCCTTAACCCCCCCAACTTTGATGTTTTTTCAGGGGATCCAAATGAAGTTGGTGGAATGGGAGCCCTGTTCACTCTGGTTATGTACAATTTATCATAGTTTTGATTGGAATAACCTAATTCTTAGTACTTCAAAACTTCAAGTAATAGCCTTGGCTTGTATTTGTGGGCAGCTGTGGCTCAGTGTGTCAAAGTGTCCTTGGGCAAGACACTGAACCCACACTTTCCCCCCAGTGTGTCATTGGGTGTGTGAATGTGTGGGAATCCAATCTCCAAAGCCTGTCTGCAAACAGTGCTGTATGAATGTGTGTGTAAAAGGGTGGTAGTGATGAACATTGTAAAAGTGGTTTGAGTGGTCCCAGAGACTATAAAAGTGCTATATAAGTGCAAGTCCATTTAGCATCCATAATTGCTTCAGCCACTTAACTGAACTTAACTGGGACAGCCATCTAATTCAATTCAATTCAATTCAATTTTATTTATAGTATCAAATCATAACAGGAGTTATCTCGAGACACTTTACAGATAGAGTAGGTCTAGACCACACTCTATAGTTTACAAAGACCCAACAATTCTAGTAATTCCCCCAAGAGCAAGCATTTAGTGCGACAGTGGCAAGGAAAAACTCCCTTTTAGGAAGAAACCTCGGCAGACCCAGGCTCTTAGTAGGCAGTGTCTGACTGTGCCGGTTGGGGATGTGATGAACAGTGGCAATAATAGTCACAATTAGAGGTCAACCGATATGGGTTTTCTCTGGCCGATGCCGATCTTTAAAAATCAGGGTCAGCCGATGGCCGATTAATGCTGCCGATTTATTTTGGCCGATATTTGGCCGATATGTGCTTGTTTTTAAACCTCTATTTGAAAGATGAAATGTAACACTAATATACACAGAATTTCTTAACAAAAACATTTATTGAACACTTCACCAATCTACACTTGTATACTTCAATTAAAAATGTATAATGTAAAAACATACTGTATATTGTATAAATAATGTATGAAAAATATATTAAATAAACGAAACAGGTAAGAAGAAAATAAACTTTTCAATGAAAAAATAAAGTTTAGTGCACTTAGCAGCATTTATTAAACTTCTGAGAATACAAATCTGCAAGCTTCACAGAAAGTGACATATTATTATTAATCTCAACACCTAACTCCTGTTGAATCACATAAGACTAGGGCTCTCTAAAGTCAGTTCTTATTCACCTTGTTTGTTAGATCATTGTTCATTTGTTTGTGTGTTTTATCTGTGTTTTGGGGATCCTACTGTTACATGTCCTGTTGACCTCATTAGGATCTTATCTGAGCAGATTTCTGTCATTCAAACAACTCTTGGCTGTAATTTAAAACTCGTCCAGCCAATTTAATAAAATGCAGTTAATGGATACAGGCACGGAGAACTGAAGGCTCTGTTAGCAACGATTAGCTCCATAGCGGTTAGCTCCGTTAGCAGTTAGCTCCAGTTAGCTCCGTAGTGGATGAGACTGCCACGGACAGGAGTAACAACCAGACTCTGATAAATGACATTCGGGGAGCTTCCACAGCGGTGTGGCCGCGGTGTTTTGTACGGTTTTATTAGTACAGTTAATCCTGTGGTGTCTTAAATAGTAATGCTGTGATGCTGTATGAAGAGGAATCCGCCGATACTGTTCTTGATTATAAAAAGGTTTATTACAAACAAAGATTCAGCATCAATTTTACAAACTCCTGCAGAGAGCTTGGAGAACGACCAACCCGAATTCTTCCAAAAAGTCGTTCTGCCGTTAACACAGGGTATATATTCTATGCATTGTATGACCTAAAGTGGGAGGGTGTATGTGTGTTCCTGGGGCCCCTCTGCTAATGTAATCAACCTCATAGCATAATCTTATAACAAACATGTTCCCATATGCTGTTAAATATGGGTTTCCTGTAGGCCTCTCCAAGGTCATTAGTTGACTGTGCCTAAACTGGTTATTCGCCATAGAATGACAGAATACACATTTACCAGGACGTATACTTATCAGGACCCCTTTCCTGTCATTGTTCCAGACCCAGCATCTGCATCCTCTCTTATACACAGGGCCCCAACTCTCTCACCATAACCTCAATAACATAGTACAATATGGAATACATTTAAATTGAATATATGTAGGCATAATTAAACATAAGTCAAAGTTATAAATCAACAGATACAACATACAACATTTGTAAATATGATACAAAGTATGTTTTACTTATGCAAACATGTATATATCAGACAGACACAGGAATGTGGTCCACTGCATTGCAGCTTCTCAGCAATGTTGAATATCAATGCAGTGTTGGTGTGGTGAAATCTGAACAGATCCACACCGTCCTGGTTCAGAGGTCTCCTAGTTCCTTCATATTGTCCATATTTGTATCTGAATCTCCCTCTGCACATTCACCCATATGCTCTGGAAGAAAAGAAAACACCAACCAGTATCGTTTGCAAAACAACACATGAAAATTAAAAACATCAAAATAAGAATAAAAATTAATAATATCAAAAATAATAAAAAATAATACATGATAATATGAATCACATTCCATTTCCCCCCTTTGATTAATAAGAAAACACTAAATACCCCTACAAAATCCAAAGAAATGTGAAAAAAGCATACAGTAAACCAAACCCTTATTTATCATCATTTCTGAAGAAAAAAAATAACTCTTATCCTGATGCATCAATCACACCTTCAACAAATTAAATCAAACAAATCATAAACATCCCTTTTTAACACATCTTGGTGTAGCCAATTGGGGATTAGAGAAGACCAAATTTATTTTAAGAGCCAATCATTTTGTAGCATGTAATTACTCGCTTTTTACAAAGTACCACACAAAGTCTCTCTTCACTGTTTGGTTACCAGATAGTGGGTGTAATAAATCTCCTCATGTCCAACTCTGTCAACCTCATCTATGTGACATTCCTGTTTAAATTAGACAAAGGCTGAAAGGTACCATGACAGAGCAATATACTAGCATAAAGCAATGCAGCCACTTTGCCACATTATAAAATTATAACCATGCATGTGTTAGTCAATACTGAATTCTCAATTGCCCAAAGCAAGCATTCATCGAAATTCAGACTGATACTTAAACTAACATCTCAACACATCAGTGTAGCCATCTTGAACTATGAAAATTATCCTAAACTCTTCACATTTAACATCTTTACATTTTCATCCTGAACACAAGACAAACCAAGTCTGCTTGCTAATGTAATATGCAGAACAATCGTTCCTCTCCAATTGTAATCACTATCAAAGTTCAATGAACTACAGAGCTTCACTCTGGAGTTTTTATAAGTTATTATTATTTATTTTTTACCCTTTAACATTTACAAGCTTAAGTAACACCACTGCAATTTATGCAGAATAGTGAAATTCAAATCAGATTTCTAAACCTCTATATAAATGACAAAAGATGCTGATCCATCATTGGGCTATAATAACTGATTTCCATTCGCAAATCTATACTTAGAGAGATGTCATGCACAAATGACTGGTACACTATAAACAACAAATAAACCAATGCAAACAAACTTTTAATTTGAGTAGACTATATCTGTGATTGGGAGTTGTCTTATCTTTTCTCACATTATCACTGCTAATGTTTTATGCATTCTCTATGCATCCCTATTTTACTTATAGTTACACAATTGGTCTAAGCTTACTTTTAACAAAATTCTGAGAACAGCACTCTCAATCTGCTGTTTATAACAATTTTACATCAATCCAATTCAAATTCATACATGAGATCACTTCCCAATAAATTATCTGGGCAGCACTCAAATAATAGAAACATCTTCAAAAGTTGCCTATGTCATTGGACTACAAAAATAAAACAGTGAATGTTCTTTTAACATTTCCTGACACACCAACCAAAGTAGCATATTTGTCACTAGTCTTGTTAGAAGCTGTCACAGGAAAGTCATTACAAATATAACAGAATAGATTTCACCAGATACTGACAAAATGGAAGGTTTCCATACCAAATTTTTAATTCTTAATTTAGATGTCTGTCTCAACTCTTCACATAGGTGTATTCACATAGGAGTAACTCTATTTTAAAAGTAGAAATAATTACTTCTTTAGAGTAATTGTATTTTCAAATTGTGTGTTTGTTGGTGCATTACCTCCCTTTATGTGTTGATGCATCAATGCGTCAATGCGTCAATGCGTCGATGCGTCGATGCGTCAGAGCAAATCCAGTCTCTCTACTCCTCCCTCCTTCTCTGGTCAGTCTGCTGATGTCAACGCTCATCTGTGCAGATCTCTACCAACTTGTGACTGTCCTTGTCCTTGAGCTCAATTGTTGGATCTCTTTCTGGTCCTGATGACACCAGCTGACACCCCCTCTCAGATCTTCTGGGCATCTCTAGAATCCTGGTTCCAGGCTCCTATAAGGGTTCACCGGTCCTCCTCTGTAATTTCCTCTGGAGTTTCTTCCTGGTCTATTACACTCACGGGCAAAGTGTCCATCCTGTCCACAATTAAAACACACTTGTGGTGGTTGCATAGAGTATGAATCAAATCTTCTTCCTCTTCCTCTGCTTCCTCGTCCTCTTCCTCTCCAGTTCTGTATCTGTCCAAAAACTGGCTGTGGATATAAAACAACTGGAACCACGAATGGTGGTTGGAGCAACTGGCTTGACTGGAATTGTGGCGGTAATTGTTGATTTGGTGGGCATTGAATCTGCACAACCAAACCCTGCTTCTTGTCCTTCTTATTCACCACCAGCTGCATTTGATTGAGTTTTCTGAGAGTTTCTCGGTCCTGTTCTTTCTGCTCATTTCTATATAGCTTCACTTGATGGGCTATTTGATTTGTATAAACACCTATTGTCATACTTCCAAGTCCCACTACTTCTGCTAGCTTACTCCTTACTGGTAGGGGCAGCCCCTCCTGCAGTTTGGTTCGCAAAATTGACTGTTCCAGTTGGCTCAGATCTGGATCATTTCCTGTAATATTTCTCCACACTTGATAAGCTCTTGACACATAAACTCTCGGTTTTTCTTCCTGTCCCAATGGCTCAATCAGGATATTGTCTGGATTCACATTTGTTGGGTACTCATCTCTCAGCGCTCTCCACAGACGACCTCTACTTGCGGCAAACAACTCAGGATCATATACAGAAGTCCCCACATAACGATTAAGTCCTGCTCTCTGGAAGATTTCTCCCATAGCTGGAATCCCAACAAGATTAGCCAAAAGTCTCTTAATATCTCCTATGGCAAACTGTGTTCCCGTCATAATTTCTTCCAACTTTGCAATCCAAGGATGTGCTCCCTCTTGAAGAGTAGGCAACTTATCAAGAATATCTGACATATCAGTGTTCTGCAAAGGCTTATACTCCAACTTCTGTCCTCGAATGAACACTGGCAGCATCTTCCCGCTTATCTTTCCTTTTCTTGAGCGCAGTGTATATTTCTTCTCCATTTTTCGGGATTCTTTTTTCAGCAATTCGTCCCTCTGAATCTTCAGCTTCTCAAATTGCTCTTCCAATCGCTCCATGTCTCTTTCGATCTTTTCTATGCTAGACGCTGCAGGATGAAATCCTGTAGCTTCTCTGCTCTCCAAATCTCCATCGCTGTCTCCATCTTCACTTTCATAACACTCTTCTGAATCACTCTGATCATCATCATCATCCTTTGTCTTGCTAAACCTCAGTCTGCCCTTAGTTTCCAGATGTTTCATTTTCTTCTTACTTTTGGAGCTTGGATTCATCTTTATGGTTGTTTCAGCTTCTCAATTATTAGTTCATCTGTGAATGTTTCACCAAAGTACTTTGTAGGCATGTGTGACGTTACTTCTTTAATGTCAGTCTCTGGTCATGCCCTGAGAGCCATCTGGGTGTCCAATTCAGTCACTTAATCATGGACAGTTGTAAATCTGTCGCCCCTCCTTCTCTGCTGCTTCAGCTCCAGATGCCTTTCTGGTGCAAGTATGTGTGGGATGGGGCCAAAGTTGACTACCAAATCAGCTTGTAGGGGAGTGAGACAGGTCTGCTCTGACATCCATTGAGGCACACTGAATAAACACAAAACACAACACCTCCGAGAAGCATTACTTATACTTTAATCCTAACTTATGACATCATTGATTCAAAATGTTGCTACAAAAATATTACCTAAGTAAGAAAAGTATCATAAAATATGTACTTCAAATACTAAAAGTAACAACACAGAAAGGTCCCCACATTTTTAAACTGGGAATGATCACAGTAGTCCTGTCAACTAACTAAGCAATTAAACAGCTAATCATTTCAACCAAACTTATAGGCCTATATATTTGTTGGACAGTTTAACAACAATAAAACATCATATTTCATAAACATATGTTTGTTCTACACAAATCCTAATTAATTTTTTTTTATACCAGATTACAGTAATATCCAAAAGCAATTTGTCTTGGAAAAAACGAGGTAGAGATGATGTGACCCTGCCCGGAGGAAGCCCGGGGCCCCCGTCTGGAGCCAGGCCCAGATGGAGGGCCCGTCAGCGAGCGCCTGGTGGCCGGGTTTGCCACGGAGCCCGGCCGGGCACAGCCCGAAAAAGCTACGTGGCACCTCTCTCTCCAACCCATGGGCCCACCACCTGTGGGAGGAACCGCTGGGGTCGGGTGCGCTGCCACATGGGTGGCAGTGAAGGTCAGGGGCCTCGACGGACCAGACCCGGGCAGCAGACGCTGGCTCTGGGGACGTGGAACGTCACCTCTCTGTGGGGGAAGGAACCGGAACTTGTGCGGGAGGTGGAGCGCTACCAGTTGGATCTGGTGGGGCTTACCTCTACGCACAGTCTCGGTTCTGGAACCATACTCCTGGATAGGGGTTGGACTCTTTTCTTCTCCGGAGTTGCCCAGGGTGTGAGGCGCCGGGCGGGTGTGGGGATACTCACAAGCCTCCGGCTGAGCGCCGCTACGTTGGAGTTTACCCCGGTGGACGAGAGGGTCGCCTCCCTACGCCTGCGGGTTGTGGGGGGGAAAACTCTGACTGTTGTTTGTGCGTATGCACCAAACAAGAGCTCGGAGTATTCGGCCTTCTTGGAGACCTTGAATGGAGTCCTGTATGGGGCTCCAGTAGGGGACTCCATAGTTCTGCTGGGGGACTTCAACGCGCACGTGGGAAATGATGGAGACACATGGAGAGGCGTGATTGGGAGGAACGGCCTCCCTGATCTAAACCAGAGTGGTTGTTTGTTGTTGGACTTCTGTGCTAGTCATGGATTGTCTATAACGAACACCATGTTCGAACATAGGGATGCTCATAAGTGTACTTGGTACCAGAGCACCCTAGGCCAAAGGTCAATGATCGATTTTATAATCATTTCATCTGATCTGAGGCCGTATGTTTTGGACACTCGGGTGAAGAGAGGGGCAGAGCTGTCAACTGATCACCATCTGGTGGTGAGTTGGGTCAGAGGGTGGGGGAAGACTCTGGACAGACCTGGTAAACCCAAACGGGTAGTGCGGGTGAACTGGGAACGTCTGGAGGAGGCCCCTGTCCGACAGACTTTCAACTCACACCTCCGGCGGAGCTTTTCGTGCATCCCTGTGGAGGCTGGGGGCATTGAACCCGAGTGGACAATGTTCAAAGTTTCCATTGCTGAAGCTGCGGCGGGGAGCTGTGGTCTTAGGGTCTTAGGTGCCTCAAGGGGCGGCAACCCACGAACACCGTGGTGGACACCGGTGGTCAGGGAAGCCGTCCGACTGAAGAAGGAGTCTTTCTGGGATATGTTATCCCAGGGGACTCCGGAGGCAGTTGCAAGGTACCGAAGGGCCCGAAGGGCTGCAGCCTCTGCCGTGAAAGAGGCAAAGCAGCGGGTGTGGGAGAAGTTCGGAGAAGACATGGAGAAGGACTTTCGGTCAGCACCAAGGTGCTTCTGGAAAACCGTTCGCCACCTCAGGAGGGGGAAGCGGGGAACCATCCAAGCTGTGTACAGTAAGGATGGGACGCTGCTGACCTCAACTGAGGAGGTAATAGGGCGGTGGAAGGAGCACTTTGAGGAACTCCTAAATCCGACTGATACGCATATGGTAGAGGCAGAGCTGGAGGATGATGGGGGATTGTCGTCAATTTCCCTGGTGGAAGTTGCTGAGGTAGTTAAACAACTCCACAGTGGCAAAGCCCCAGGGATTGATGAGATCCGTCCAGAAATGCTTAAAGCTCTGGGTGTGGAGGGGTTGTCTTGGTTGACACGCCTCTTCAACATTGCGTGGAAGTCGGGGACGGTGCCTAAGGAGTGGCAGACCGGGGTGGTGGTTCCCCTTTTCAAAAAGGGGGACCAGAGGGTGTGTGCCAATTACAGGGGTATCACACTTCTCAGCCTCCCCGGTAAAGTCTACTCCAAGGTGCTGGAAAGGAGGGTTCGGTCGATAGTCGAACCTCAGGTTGAAGAGGAACAATGCGGATTCCGTCCTGGTCGTGGAACAACGGACCAGATCTTTACTCTCGCAAGGATCCTGGAGGGAGCCTGGGAGTATGCCCAACCGGTCTACATGTGCTTTGTGGATCTGGAGAAGGCGTATGACCGGGTCCCCCGGGAGACACTGTGGGAGGTGCTGCGGGAGTATGGGGTGAGGGGGTCCCTTCTTAGGGCCATCCAATCTCTGTACGACCAAAGCGAGAGCTGTGTCCGGGTTCTCGGCAGTAAGTCGGACTCGTTTCAGGTGAGAGTTGGCCTCCGCCAGGGCTGCGCTTTGTCACCAATCCTGTTTGTAGTATTTATGGACAGGATATCGAGGCGTAGTCGGGGTGGAGAGGGGTTGCAGTTTGGTGAGCTGGGGATCTCATCGCTGCTTTTTGCAGATGATGTGGTCCTGATGGCATCGTCGGCCTGTGACCTTCAGCACTCACTGGATCGGTTCGCAGCCGAGTGTGAAGCGGCTGGGATGAGGATCAGCACCTCTAAATCTGAGGCCATGGTTCTCAGCAGGAAACCGATGGAGTGCCTTCTCCAGGTAGGGAATGAGTCTTTACCCCAAGTGAAGGAGTTCAAGTACCTTGGAGTCTTGTTCGCGAGTGAGGGAACAATGGAGCGGGAGATTGGTCGGAGAATCGGCGCAGCGGGTGCGGTATTACACTCAATTTATCGCACCGTTGTGACGAAAAGAGAGCTGAGCCAGAAGGCAAAGCTCTCAATCTACCGGTCAGTTTTTGTTCCTACCCTCACCTATGGTCATGAAGGCTGGGTCATGACCGAAAGAACGAGATCCAGGGTACAAGCGGCTGAAATGGGTTTCCTCAGGAGGGTGGCTGGCGTCTCCCTTAGAGATAGGGTGAGAAGCTCAGTCATCCGTGAGGAGCTCGGAGTAGAGCCGCTGCTCCTTCGCGTCAAAAGGAGCCAGTTGAGGTGGTTCGGGCATCTGGTAAGGATGCCCCCTGGGCGCCTCCCTAGGGAGGTTTTCCAGGCACGTCCAGCTGGGAGGAGGCCTCGGGGAAGACCCAGGACTAGGTGGAGGGATTATATCTCCAACCTGGCCTGGGAACGCCTCGGGATCCCCCAGTCGGAGCTGGTTAATGTGGCTCGGGAAAGGGAAGTTTGGGGTCCCCTGCTGGAGCTGCTACCCCTGCGACCCGTTACCGGATAAGCGGAAGAAGATGAAGAATGAAGAATTTGTCTTGGAAATTACCATTAGTCATTCCTGAAAATTACATAATTTATCTCTTTTCTCTAAGTTTTATGCTTGTGGTATAGCAGTTTTTACTATTTTCATCTAAACATTTACCCTCCTGTAGATTATAACCCCAATGCTACAGTTGTCTCTGTAACAACAATATTAATATGAACTCCAGTATCCTAATTCAAAAGTACATTTATCTCTTTTTTTGTCTTTCTGTCACTTTCACAACACTCTCTTTCTGTCTTTAACCACCTTAGTACCTTATTGTACCCTTAACTTTCCCTTAAAGTCATGCCTTTTTTCCATTATCCCATAGAACTTTCTTTTCCCTTTCTACAGCATACACTTCTCTCAGCTTTCCTGGCCATCTTTTGTAACAATAGTTACCCATTTAATATACAAAGTATATGAATTAACTCAGTCTGATGTTTCATTAGGATTGAATCGACTTGCTGTTTCTTCACAGGAATCAGATTCATTCATTCTGTTTTCCACCTTCACAAATGTCACTCATTTCCTTGGTGCAATGACATAACCACAGGTAACAGTGGAGAACCTTAGCAAAGTCAAAAACCTTATAGAATTATCAAATTTTGAATTGTTTTATTCAAAGTAAAATCATTTTAGATGCCTTACCACTCAAAACAAGTGGTCCAACATTTTAAAATGGCAGAGGTGACAATCCTGAAGCCCATCAATCAGTCCTCTCATCTCTTACTTTCAATAGAGGTAGAGGCTGGACTTTTCTTAATCCAGGGTGATCAATCACTGATATGAGTTCCAGCAAATCACCTATGCCAGCTATTAATCTCTCTTTTTTCCTTTTTCTTTCAGGCCTAAGCCTTATTTATCCTACTTTTATTCTCAAATTTTTCTCCCAATTTTTCTTTTCATGCTTCAGAAGCAAGCATAATTAAGGCTTCCTAATTAGAAGGACATTTCAAATTCTAATGCCATTTCTCTAGGTGTTTATGACATTTTCTCTCTCTTTTTTTATCTGTCAACATAACTCTCATTTATAAATTGAATGGATCTTAATCGCATAGTTTCATAGTCAAGCAACAGCCACTTTAATGTTTTACTGAGCTGCACTCAACCCCCCTTCTCCTTTAGCCGCTCCGTCTCTGCACTCAAGTGCGGGCAAGGAGTGGCCTAAACTTTCTGTGAAAACTTGAATTCCTAGCATTCTTGGGTATGCGCAGATCAGTCAGCAGTGTGATTTCACAGTGAGAGGAACTCCACAGCACCTAGCTCACAGTCAACCAAGAAGAATAACTAAAGAATCACTCAGCTTACTTCAACATAAAATTTCTTAATCTTACTAGTTTCAAAGCGGCAGATAATGCACATAGCAATACACTATCACAAAGCAGTTTAAGCGATCACAAAAAGTCAGAGAGGACTTAATGATCTTCAGCAAACGGACCAGCTGTTGCTCCGTTTTTTTCCTTCACCAGACCACGTTTATAAAATAACAATATCCCGGGACAAAATGGACAAACCAACACAACACATAAAACACAGATCCTACTTATGAAGCTTCCTAATTTTACTATAGTCTAGTCTATTTTCACGTCCTTTGAAGGGGGCTCATAAGTTTTTAGCAATTTTTTGAAAACGTTCTCCTTCGAAGAAGACTCATAGATCGTTAAACAAAGTCCTCCCAAAGAAGGCTCATACATTTTAACACTTTAGAAAACGTTCTCTTCAAAAAGAGACTCATATTTTTAGCCATAATGAAGAGAATATCTTAACCTTACAGATAACTAAAACTCCTGTTTCAACCAAAACATATATGTATATATCTATCTAATATAGGATACTTATGACGCATGCACAGCCTATCACACACAGCAGAAACACCACTGTTCACACACACCGCTGTTCACACACACTCTCTCATACACACAAAAGTCGACATCATTCATGCATGTAATTCCTAAAAAGAGCGTGCTTTCCGCCGTATTGTTCTTTTTTGTTTTTGTTTTTCTTATTTCTTTTTCCTTATTATTTTGCTACCTAAATAAGCTATAGAATTCCAATGGGATGTCTGCTTCGGACACTATTCGTCAACAATGTATCGATTTGGCACACATTCCATAGCCTACTTCAGTTCCTTGAACTGGCTTCAACTTTTATCTAGTAAAAGAACTTCAACTTTTCTCTAGTAAAAGTTCAAGACTACGGCCCATCCTAAGATCGCCTTTTTTCAAAGGGCTTTTTATCAGATTAACGGCGTTATCCTTTATTCTTTGTTCCTGTTATTTTCTCTTTATTCTTCCTGTTATTTTCTGTATTCCTTTTATCTTCTCTTTATCACTTCTTGTTTTTATTTTCTCTTGTTTCCTTTTCCTTTATGTTGTTTAAGCCAAATTGCCCTGGCCAGGGTTATCAACTGTTTTCTTTAATCCAATTTGCCTATTCCTTAAAACCTTTTCACATTGTCTATGTGAATATTCCTTAATCCCTTACTTTTTTCCTTTTCTCTATGTCTTTAACTTCCTTATGCCTTTGCTTTGTTTTCTCCTCTTATTCCTTTTTCTCTATTTCTCTAGCTTCCTTAAAGCATTTGCTTTGTTTTCTTCTTATTTCTCATATGTTAACTCACACTTCCCCCTGTCTGCGTTGATTTTACCGCAAATAAATTTAGAATGGAACCCCATCACACAGCAATCACTACACAAAACACACACAGGTTCGACACGGTGCAATCCCTCAACGCACACACAGAGCCACACACAAACTGACCAGCGCCCAAATTGTGAGAAAGCTCACCTCATAGTCGACCAATGAAGCGGGAGTCAGTCCCTGGGTGCCCATGATGAAACGATGACCCGGGAGATGCAAATCGATCCCATCCTCGTCGCCAAAGTTGTGGTGTCTTAAATAGTAATGCTGTGATGCTGTATGAAGAGGAATCCGCCGACACTGTTCTTGATTATAAAAAGGTTTATTACAAACAAAGATTCAGCATCAATTTTACAAACTCCTGCAGAGAGCTTGGAGAACGACCAACCCGAATTATTCCAAAAAGTCGTTCTGCCGTTAACACAGGGTATATATTCTATGCATTGTATGACCTAAAGTGGGAGGGTGTATGTGTGTTCCTGGGGCCCCTCTGCTAATGTAATCAACCTCATAGCATAATCTTATAACAAACATGTTCCCATATGCTGTTAAATATGGGTTTCCTGTAGGCCTCTCCAAGGTCATTAGTTGACTGTGCCTAAACTGGTTATTCGCCATAGAATGACAGAATACACATTTACCAGGACGTATACTTATCAGGACCCCTTTCCTGTCATTGTTCCAGACCCAGCATCTGCATCCTCTCTTATACACAGGGCCCCAACTCTCTCACCATAACCTCAATAACATAGTACAATATGGAATACATTTAAATTGAATATATGTAGGCATAATTAAACATAAGTCAAAGTTATAAATCAACAGATACAACAATCCCAAGGCAAGAGCACCAGCAACATGCTACTGCTAACGGTAGCGTCTGAACCTGAAGTGACAGCGCGAGACACACGGCAAGACTTCACGAGGGGAGGGGCTGGAGGCACGCTGTAAAAAATGTCGCCTATTCATGTTTTTGACACTAGGCTGCCCGCAGATGTGCCTGCCTATTAATCGGCTTGATATACTGGGATATTGGCCGATGCCGATTATGTTAAAAAATGCCAAAAATCCTCTAGTCACAATAAAGATAATGGAACAGTGACTACAAATGGTAGTCGTAGTAGTAGTCATGTCACAGCAGGGCACTGCAGGGTGTTAAAGGATGTAGCGTGGCACAGCAGAGCATAGCAGGACGTAGCAGGACGCAGCAGGGTTCAGCAGGACGCAGCAGGACACTGCAGGGCACCGCATCTATATGTGGCTTGCCTTTAATTTATTTTGTGCAAAACTCTTGCTCAAATCTAAATTAATTATAATTTGGTGCATGTGGGTACCATGAGATTAACTGGATGGATTAATTGTTTAGAATCAAAACTAAATAATGATATGTCGCATGCTGCCTAAAGTTTAAACATACACGCTAAGCAGCGCAAGGGAACAGAACTACTACACAAAGCAACTAACTGAGACTGAGTTTCATTTATCAAAATGTGCTATCACATCAGGCCCTTAAGAGGGCGGACAATTTGGCACTCAGCTTTTAGTTCAAGTTTTACAGTATTTGTGTTTTTTATCAGTTATGTGGTGCTTAAGGCAGATAAACCTGACTGCCATAATGGAGAGACATATGTTAGACATAATCACCAATTTATTCTGAGCAAGGATTTCCTTTTTCTTTACATTGAATTTTGATTAGATGTTGACATTGGGATGCTAAAGTAACACACATTGGTTAAAGGTATTTACAAAAGTCCAAAGACTTGGGAGGTCTTTCATGACCAAATTTTCAAGACTATTATTGTGCAGCAAATTGCAGAGGTCTTTTACAATGGATACCTTCAGAGCAGAGGTATATGATTTCAAATAAATGGCTACACCGTAGGTAATGCATATTCAAACCTTAACCAAAATATTACCATAGGCAGGTAATTTACTGTTATTAGGTTACTGTAAGTTTATAAACCTACTGAATGAAGGGGTGGCTTGCTGTTCCTCATTGCCATTAACCTTGTCATGTTTTGAATTTAATTCATGGCTGATGTAAAGACCTAAATGAATAACAATCTCTTTTTATTACAGTGGGAAAACTTGGCCGCCACAGTGGGTGACGGAGGAGAACATCACAAATTAAGGAAATGTTCAATCCCATTGTTTTGTTCCATAAGCTATGTGTATGTTGTTATACAGTATATTAAAAAAAATCAAAAGCCTGAAAGACTCCCACTTTGTAGCAAACCAGAGAACACATGCTGTGCTTGCAAAAGCTTGACAGATCATCTCTCTCCTTCACACATAGATAGATAGATAGATAGATATTGCATAATTCCAATAATATAAATACAATTAATTAACCTCCATGCAGAGAAAAACTTGATCATACACCAGAAATAAGTTATTACTAAGACCAGACACGTGGTGGCAGCACTGTGTATGTCATAAGAAACGTCATCAGTGGAACACTGCCTGGCTATTTATTGAAATATCGTGATCGAGGAGTAATACCAACTATAACACGCCAGTCCATATTCTTACAAAGTGAAAATATTCAAACAGCTAACAATGATTCCAACAAGCAAGCTAAAAGGACTTCTTCTTCTTTTTCTTCTTCCTCTAATTCTTCGTGGGGCCATGACACGTCAAAACCCATCAATGAGATCGCACCACACAGGAAGTTAAATGCACAGAGGATGCACAGAGGATCCGGTAGATTTCAAAATTAAACACAGCGACAAACATCCGATCGTAACTCGTCGGACCATCCGTCAGACGGAGCGAAAATCCTATGTGGAATCTGGGGCCACAGCTGTGCTAGGCGATAGCAACCCAATAGCAACCAAAACGTGTCAGTTTCACATTATTCTGGCGATATCTGAAAAAATGAGAGAAATGTCCACCATGTTTTTTGTTCTCACGGCCGGAATTTTGAAAGTCACGTGACTTGGATGAAAAACAATAGGAAAAGAATAGGCAGAAAAAATTTAACAGTCATACAATTCAAGAGCCATTATTGTAACCCCTCTACGTTATTGCACTTTGACCAACGTAGTCAGGGTACATTTTTATATAAGACTGGGTTGCATGAAACGGTGCACTGTGGTCTTGGATATAACAGGAAGTACCGTACAGCTTAACTTTCGCTAGTATTCAGTTTTCATTAAGGTTGTGGTGTCTTAAATAGTAATGCTGTGATGCTGTATGAAGAGGAATCCGCTGACACTGTTCTTGATTATAAAAAGGTTTATTACAACAAAGATTCAGCATCAATTTAACAAACTCCTGCAGTGAGCTCGGAGAACGACCAACCCAAATTCTTCCAAAAGTCGTTCTGTCTTTCCTTTGTGTGAGCAACGTATATATCCTATGCATGGTATCATCATAGGGCGTGATATGTGTGAGTACATGGTTCGACACAGAACTAGCCAATCAATGCCTGTTATCTGGCAAAACTCCAAAAAAGGTCTCTTCTGTCTTGGGGGGGACCTCCGCTCTGCTTAACATTTTCCAGATGTTCTCAGTAAGTGTAGAGTAAAGTTCATAGGACTCCCTTATAACAAACCTTTAAGCAAAGTTTATAGAAAGTTATAGAATGGTCATATACTACATATTTCCCCCCTTCGAGACTTAATAAAGTCTCGAAAAACAAGAAGAGTAGGAATAACATTTCTCATTATAACATGTTCCTTATAATATAACTTTCGGAGTGTAAACAAATTTATAGAATGTAACAAAATTTAATCGTTGGAGTGTGAGAGCGAAAAACCCATCTGGCAGCTGTCTTTTCAAATAACCATCAATCAATCAAGATAGGAAAATTCTCTCACGGTCCCTCTGCCTAGGCAACCACCTTAGTACTCCAGATCAATTTGAAAATAAATCTTTATCAATATATGTAGAATGGTTTAAGCAAATACATGTGAAAACCTCAGAAAATGAAATAAAATCAAAACAATGTCCAATTTCAGGCAGGTTGACCCTTCGGATCCGAAAAAGGACTTCTATTTCCTAGACTCCATTTCCCTAAGCGTCAAAAAAAAAAGAAAAACATCTGAGATCTCCATATATTCACTTCATGACAGAAAACATCATTCCTCGAACAATTGATTCAAGAACATGATACAAAGTATGTATTACTCTGCAAACATGTATATATATCAGACAAACACAGGAATCTACATTGCACACACAGTCACTACACAGTGCACTACACAGTCCACTACATTGCAGCTTCTCAGCAATGTTGATGTTGTGAAATCTGAACAGATCCACACCATCCTGGTTCAGAAGTCTCCTAGTTCCTTCATATTGTCCATATTTGTATCTGAATCTCCCTCTGCACATTACCCCATATACTCTGGAAGAAAAGAAAACACTGACCAGTATCGTTTGCAAAACAACACATGAAAATTAAAAACATCAAATAAAAATAAAAATTAATAATATCAAAAATAATATATAATAATATGAATCACATTCCATTTCCATTTCCCCCCTTTGATTAATAAGACGATACTAAATATTACTACAAAATCCAAAGAAATGTGAAAAAAAGCATACAGTAAAAAATTAAAAAATTAAACCAAACCCTCATTTTAAATGAAATTTAGCCAATCATTTTGTAGCATGTAATTACTTGCTTTCTACAAAGTACCACACAAAAGTCTTTCTTCACTGTTTGGTTACCAGATAGTGGGTGTAATAAATCTCCTCATGTCCAACTCTGTCAACCTCATCTATGTGACATTCCTATTTAAATTAGACGCAAGACAAACCGAGTCTGCTTGCTAATGTAATATGCAGAACAATCATTCTCACCATTAAATTGTTTCAGTAATTAATAAGCCAAAATTGTAATCAATATCAAAATTCAATGAACTACAGAGCTTCACTCTGGAGTTTTTATAAGTTATTATTATTTGGTTTTTACCCTTTGACTCTACAGACTTCATTAACACCACTGCAACTTATGCAGAATAGTGAAATTCAAATCAAATTTCTAAACATCTGTATCAATAACAAAAAATGCCGATCCATCATTGGGCTATAATAACTGATTTCCATTCGCGAATCTATACTTAGAGAGAAATCATTAACAAATGACTGGTACACTATAAACAACAAATTAACCAATGCAAACAACTTTTAATTTGAGTAGACTATATCTATGATTGGGAGTTGTCTTATCTTTTCTCACATTATCACTGCTAATGTTCTTATGCATTCTCTATGCATCCCTATTTTACTTATAGTTACACAATTGGTCTAAGCTTACTTTTAACCAAATTCTAAGAACAGCACTCTTAATCTGCTGTTTATAACAACTTTACATCAATCCAATTCAAATTCATACATGAGATTACTTCCCAATAAATTATCTGGGCAACACTCAAACAATAGAAACATCTTCAAAAGTTGCCTATGACATTGGACCACAAAAATAAAACAGTGAAATGTTCTTTTAACATTTCCTGACACAGCAACCAAAGTAACATATTTGTCACTAGTCTTGTTAGAAGCTGTCACAGGAAAATCATTACAACTTTAACAGAATAGATTTCACCAGATACTGACAAAATGTCAGGTTTTCATACCAATTTGCTTAATTTAGATGTCTTAACCCTTCACATAGGTGTGTTCACATAGGAGTAACTCTATTTTAAAAGCAAAAATAATTACTTCTTTAGAGTAATTGTATTTTCAAATTGTGTGTTTGTCGGTGCATTACCTCCTTTTTATGTGTTGGTGCGTCAATGCGTCGATGCGTCGATGCGTCAGAGCAAATCCGATCTCTCTCACTCCTCCCTCTTTCTCTGGTCAGTCTGCTGATGTCAACGCTCATCTGTGCAGATCTGTATAAACTTGTGACTGTCCTTGTCCTCAATTGTTGGATCTCTTTCTGGTCCTGATGATACCAGCTGACACCCCCTTTCAGATCTTCTGGGCATCTCTAGAATCCTGGTTCCAGACTCCTATAAGGGTTCATCAGTCCTCCAAATGACCTTGACTGGCCTCTGTATCCTCCTCTGTAATTTCCTCTGGAGTTTCTTCCTGGTCTATTACAATCACGGGCAAAGTGTCCATCCTGTCCACAATTAAAACACGCTTGTGGTGATTGCATAGAGTATGAATCAAATCTTCCTCCTCTTCTTAAGCTTCCTCTGCCTAAGCTTCCTCGTCCTCTTCCTCTCCAGTTCTGTATCTGTCCAAAAACTGGATATAAAACAACTGGAACCACTAGTGGTGGTTGGGGCAATTGCGGTTGGACGTTGCTCGGCTGAAGTTGTGGCGGTGAATGTTGATTTGGTGGGCATTGATTCTGCACAACCAAAACCTGCTTCTTCTTCTTCCTCTTATTCTCCACCAGTTGTATTCGCTTGAGTGTTCTAAGAGTTTCTCGGTCCTGTTCTTTCACTTTTTGGGACCCTTTTTTCAGCAATTTCTCCCTCTGTATCTTCAGCTTCTCCAAGTGCTCTTCCAATTGCTCCATGTCTCTTTCAATCTCTTCTATGCTAATCGCTGCAGGATGAAGTCCTGTAGCTCCTCTGCTCTCCAAATCTTACTATCTGTCTCCATCTTCACTTTCATCACACTCTTCTGAATCACTCTGATCATCATCATCATCATCCTTTGTCTTCCTAAACCTCAGTCCACCCTTAGTTTCCAGATGTTTCATTTTCTTCTTACTTTTGGAGCTTGGATTCATCTTTATGGTTGTTTCAGCTTCTCAATTATTAGTTCATCTGTGAATGTTTCACCAAAGCACTTTGTAGGCATGTGTGACGTTACTTCTTTAATGTCAGTCTCTGGTCATGCCCTGAGAGCCATCTGGGTGTCCAATTCAGTCACTTAACCATGGACAGTTGTAAATCTGTCGCCCCTCCTTCTCTGCTGCTCCAGCTCCAGATGCAGTTTCTGGTGCGAGTGGTGGGGGATGGGACCAAAGTTGACTAGCAAATCAGCTTGTAGAGGAGTGAGACAGGTCTGCTCTGACATCCATCGAGGCACACTGAATAAACACAAAACACAACACCTCCGAGAAGCATTACTTGTACTTTTAATCCTAACTTATGACATCATTGATTCAAAATGTTGCTACAAAAATATTACCTAAGTAAGAAAAGTATCATAAAATATGTACTCCAAGTATCAAAAGTAACAATGTAGAAAAATCCTCACATTTCTGAAACTAGAAATGATCCCAACAGTCCTGTCAACTAACTAAGCATTTAAACAGCTAATCATTTCAACTGGACTTATAGACCTATATATTTGTTGAACAGTCTAACAACAATAAAACATCATATTTATAAACATATGTTTGTTCTACACAAATCCTAATTAATTTTTTTATGTCAAATTACAATAAAATCCAAAAGCAATTTGTCTTGGAAATTACCATTAGTCATTCCTGAAAATTACATAATTTATCTCTTTTTACCTTGTGATATAGCAGTTTTTACTATTTTCATCAAAACATTTACCCTCCTGTAGATTGTAACCCCAATGCTACAGTTGTCTCTGTAACAACAATATTAGTATGAACTCCAGTATCCTAATTCAAAAGTACATTTATCTCTTTCTTTGTCTTTCTGTCACTTTCTCAACACTCTCTTTCTGTCTTTAACCACCTTAGTACCTTATTGTACCCTTAACTTTCTCTTAAAGTCATGCCTTTTTCCATTATCCCATAAAACTTTCTTTTCTCTTTCTACAGCATACACTTAACATCGTCTCTCAGCTTTCCTGACCATCTTTTGTAACAATAGTTACACATTATTAACTCAGTCTGTTGTTTCATTAGGATTGAATTGACTCGCTGTTTCTTCACAGGAATCAGATTCATTCATTCTGTTTTCCACCTTCACAAATGTCACTCATTTCCTTGGTGCAATGACATAACCACACGTGACAGTGGAGAACTTTAGCAAAATCAAAAACCTTATATAATTATCAAATTTCGAATTGTTTTATTCAAAGTAAAATCATTTTAGATGCCTCGCCACTCAAAACAAGTGGTCCAACATTTTAAAATGGCAGCGGTGACAATCCTGAAGCCCATCAATCAGTCCTCTCATCTCTTACTTTCAATAGAGGTATAGAGGCTGGACTTTTCTTAATCCAGGGTGATCAATCACTGATTTGAGTTCCAGCAAATCACCTATGCCAACTATTAATCTCTCTTTTTTCCTTTTTCTTTCAGGCCTGAGCCTTATTATCCTACTTTTATCCTCAAATCTTTCTCCCAATTTTTCTTTTCATACTACAGAAGCAAGCATAATTAAGGCTTCCTAATTAGAAGGACATTTCAAATTCTTATGCCATTTCTCTAGGTGTTTATGACATTTTCTCTATCTTTTTTTTTTTTATCTGTCAACATAACTCTCATTTATAAATTTAATGGATCTTAATCGCATAGTTTCATAGTCAAGCAACAGCCACTTTAATGTTTTACTGAGCTGCACTCTATCCCCCTTCTTCTTCAGCCGCTCCGTCTCTGCCCTTTAGTGCAGGTAAGGAGTGGCCTAAAGTTTCTGTGAAAACTTGAATTCCTAGCATTCTTGGGCATGCGCAGATCAGTCAGCAGTGTGATTTCACAGTGTGAGGAACTCCACTGGAGTTAAGGAACCTAGGCTCACACTCAACCAAAAAAACAACTAAAGAATCACTCAGCTTACTTTAACACAGAATTTCTTAATCTTAGTAGTTTCAAAGCAGCAGATAATGCAAATAGCAATATGCTATCATAAAGCAATTTAAACGATCTCAAAGAAATCAGAGAGAACTTAATGATTCTTACAAATTCTCTCAACAGACAGACCTATTGTCTCTCCATTTTTCCCTTCAACAGACCACATTAAAACAACAATGACACAAGACAAAACAAACCAACACAAAACATACATACATACAACACAAATACTAATTTGAAGCTTCTTATTTTTACTATAGGTATGCCTATTTTCACGTCCTCCAAAGGGGCTCATAAGTTTTATGTTTTTGAAAACGTTCTCCTTCGAAGAAGACTCATAAGATTATTAAACAAAAGTCCTCCCAAAGAAGGCTCATACATTTTAACACTTTAGAAAACGTTCTCTTCAAAAAGAGACTCATAGTTTTAGCCATAATGAACAGAATATTTTTCCTTACAGATAACTAAAACTCCTGTTTTCAACCAAAACATATATGTATATATCTATCTATCTATCTAATATAGGATCCTTATGACGCATGCACAGCCTATCACACACAGCAGAAACACCATTGTTCACACACACACACCGCTGTTCACACACACTCTCTCTCATACACACAAAAGTCGACATCATTCATGCATGTAATTCCTAAAAAGAGTTTGCTTTCCGCCATTTTGGTTTTTTTTGTCTTTTTTTTTTTTGTTATTTTGCTACCTAGGTATAGAAGCCCAATGGAGTCTGTTTCGAACATTATTCGTCAACAATGCATCGATCGGCAAACCTACCATTGAACTGTTAGTCTACACCTCAGTTCTCAGAACTGGCTCAAACTTTTCATCTAATAAAAGTTCAAGACTACGGCCCATCCTATGATCGCCTTTTTTCAAAGGGCTTTTTATGTCAGATTAACGGCGTCATCCTTTATTCTTTGTTTTTGTTGGTTTCTCTTTATTGTTCCTGTTCTTTTCTGTATTCTTTTATTTTCTCTTATTTCCTTTTATCTTCTCCTTATTACTTCTTGTTTTTATTTTCTCTTGTTTCCTTTTTCTTTCTTTATGTTGTTTAAGCCGAATTGCCCTGGCCAGGGTTAAACTGTTTTCTTTAATCCAATTTGCCTATTCCTTAAAATCTTTTCACATCGTCTATGTGAATATTCCTTAATTCCTTACTTTTTCTCCCTTTTCTCTATTTCTTCACTTAAATTTCCTTTTCCTCTGTTTCTCTAACTTCCTTAAAGCCTTTGCTTCATTTGTCTCATATTCCTTTTTCTCTATTTCTCTAGCTTCCTTAAAGCATTTGCTTTGTTTTCTTCTTATTTCTCATATGTTAACTCACACTTCCCCTGTCTGCGCTAATTTTAACACAAATAATTTAAAACGGAACCCCATCACACAGCAATCACTACACAAAATACACACAGATTCGACACGGTGCAATCCCTCAACGCACACACAGAGCCACACATGAACTGACCAGCGCCCAAAGCTGTGAGAAAGCTCACCTCATAGTCGACCAATGAAGCGGGAGTCAGTCCCTGGGTGCCCATGATGAAACGATGACCTGGGAGATGCAACCGATCCCATCCTCGTCGCCAAAATTGTGGTGTCTTAAATAGTAATGCTGTGATGCTGTATGAAGAGGAATCCGCTGACACTGTTCTTGATTATAAAAAGGTTTATTACAACAAAGATTCAGCATCAATTTAACAAACTCCTGCAGTGAGCTCGGAGAACGACCAACCCAAATTCTTCCAAAAGTCGTTCTGTCTTTCCTTTGTGTGAGCAACGTATATATCCTATGCATGGTATCATCATAGGGCGTGATATGTGTGAGTACATGGTTCGACACAGAACTAGCCAATCAATGCCTGTTATCTGGCAAAACTCCAAAAAAGGTCTCTTCTGTCTTGGGGGGACCTCCGCTCTGCTTAACATTTTCCAGATGTTCTCAGTAAGTGTAGAGTAAAGTTCATAGGACTCCCTTATAACAAACCTTTAAGCAAAGTTTATAGAAAGTTATAGAATGGTCATATACTACAAGGTACAGACTGCTCTCATATATTTCCAATATTTAGTCCTTATGTGAAAAGGTAGAGCCCCTCCTTTTCCCCAACTCGCCTGACATTCCCCACAACATTTAAACTGACTACCTTATCCTACATGCACAAACACGCACACACACACACATAGTGGCTAATGTTTGTAATTACACGCGGTGCCGGCAACCGCGGCGTGATTCATTCATGCGCGTTATTTACACAACTTTCAGTTACTCACCAAACCTCTGTAAACCATATAGCGAACGACGCGGTACCCGTCGATTCTGCTCCATAACACATTTCATTCTCTTAATCCGTACATTGTGCATGCAAACACTAACAATACACTGATAGCACCTACTTTCATTTCCTGGTCCCGCATCAATTTGTTTCCCCAAGGAACACGAGCCCCTGACAATTGCTAGTTTTATTCCCTGTTTGGGACAGGGGAAAGTGTTTATTTGAGCGGGGGAGAGCTACTGTAGCAGTATAAAATCATGGGCTGTATTGTAATGCAATGATTATTTAATTACAGGAAATTAATATTATTATTAGGAGTACTGAGGTGTATAATGAACTATATTTCAATGTATGTGTGTGATTAGAGAAAATATCTGCTGAACCACTATACATAACAAAACACCCTGTCACGTTGGTTTCTACCAATTAGCGTAATTGAAGGGCCCTATTTAAAGCGAGGGTTTTCTGCCCTCGAGAGAGAGTCAGGAGAGTGTCAACTTGCTGAGAGGTTGTATACAGAGAATTATTGAGAGAAGAGAATTTTTTGCTTGTGGTAGTTAAATTGATAAACCCGTTGGTTCATTTTTGTTTGTTTGTTTTGGAAGTTTTTTTTGTTGTTGTTGGCAGAGTGCTGAACGACGTATTTTATAGCACTGTAAATAAATCTATATTCTCACCGCAAATCCACGTTGGCTGTTTGCTGTGTCTTCACCCCATCACCACCCATTCTCAGTGTGTCCTTGCCGCCACCATCCTGTGTGGACGTGGGCTGGGAGGCCCATTTTTCACACCTTACTTTACCTAGTTTCCTCCTAAATGAAGCACATAAGTGTCCCTCTCAGCCAACAAGATAAGGGCTCGCATTCACCTCTCAAGAGAAATGTCACTCCTGTGTTTTAATTTTCGTTTGCCTCATCAAAGGACAAAAGGATATTCTCTTCTATCTTTTCTTAATTGTACTTCAAAATATTATTTTATGTGAAGCCTAGGCCCGAGTACAACAACAGTCTCTTGTCATTTGGTGCCTCTCGACAGGGATCTGTTTATCTTCATGCAAACCCCAACTCAGACAGAATGAGAAAAAGAAGTAGAGCGTGAATATGTACGCACTCTTAAAGTTTGTTATTATCCTCCTAGCAGTGTTGTAGTCGAGTCACCAACTATCGAGTCCAAGTCCGAGTCACCAAAGAAGAGTCTGAGTCGAGTCACCATTACCTGAGTTCGAGTCCGAGTCGAGTCGAGAGTCCCCAGTGTTCGAGTCCAAGTCGAGTCATCATGGTTGAGTCTGTGTTGAATTCCTACATTTCTCCACTCTGGCACCTTTAAAGAGCTGATATACTAATAAAAGAAGGTCTACATTAAACAAAAATGACACCACTGTCACGATTGCAAAGGGCGTTTATTTACTGACTTTTTTCTAAACAACATTTAGTGGTGCTCTTTCCAGCATTGGATGTAAAATCTGTGTAGGCGAACTTCACGATCCGGGGCACATCTCTCTGCATTTTCCAAATGTTAACATGTAGTAGGGAGCCCGCGAATCATGCACTACGGTTGCATATATCATTATCAATTCCTTTGTTTCGAGAGTAGTGAAAGTAAGAGGAGAATGCAGCGTTAAGTGAGTGACGTCAGTGAGTGTGTTGTCAAGCAAGGAGAGTGAGTGGTAGCAGTGTCCGACTGAGAAGTGTATGTGTGGCTGTGAGGAAACAGTGAGAGAAAAAGAGATCCCAAATACAATGTAAAGTGAGTTAACAGTTAACAGTAAACAAGAAGTTTCTCAAGACATGGTGGCTTCATCTTCATGTCGGCCCAAAAGAACATCAGCCCTGGATGCTCCCCAGCTGCTTCCCAGCCAGTCTTGGAGCCCGAAACAGGAAAAGTGTATATCAAAGTTACCTATTAAGTCAGAAACTTCATCCAACGTCCGATTTTATATATCCTTGAGTCCGAGTCGAGTCTCGAGTCCTCAGCCCGCGAGTCCAAGTCAAGTCACGAGTACAGAGAATAGATTCTCAAGTCGGACTCAAGTCCATGTCTTTTCGGCGATGTCCGTTTCCTTCCGCTTTCTTTGTGTTGCCGTTCTAAACTCCAGTGGATTTATGAGGACTATGGTTAACTGCTCCTCAGATCTCTGCAGGGTAAATACAGACAGCTAGCTAGACTATCTGTCCAATCTGAGTTTTCAGTTGCACGACTAAAACAACTTTTGAACGTACACGTTCCACCAAAACAAGTTCCTTCCCGAGGCTATTTTGCATAGGCTCTGTCTGGCGCTTAGCACCACCTATGACGTTTATGATTGGTTTAAAGAAATATCAATAAACCAGAGCACGTTTTTCTCGCATCCCAGAATGCTATGTGGACTAGCCAGACCTTCCTCCGCAGCGCAGAATTTCCGGAGGCACCGGAGCAATCCTGGAAGTGGAACGTCGTGGATATAGACTAGCACATCACACAACAATCCCACGGAGCCACTATCCATCAGAATGGTGAGTGACATGAGCTTGCCTTCAGTGATTTCACACAACTGTCCACTGACTGAAAGAATGAGACTGAGCTGTGCTGTAAGATATGACCTTACACCGGATGATGGTTTATTTATTATGATTGAAGTTCGTCTGCAATATTCCTTTTAATGCTCCTTAAACCATGACTAAAACAGAGCATGCACTGACAAACTAGATGGGGTAGTTTCCACAGAATGAGCCTCCCTGGAAAACATTAGCCCAGTAGGAACACACTTAAATAAGACATGGTCAGGATGAGTCTGTGTATTTGCCAACTGTGGTGAGCCACATTTGAATTTTCAAGGTGCAGAACGTATCAAAAATACATACTAATATTAAACCTACAAGATCCACCAAAGTGCAACATGTGTGCATAAGATGTTACATTGCAATATAATAATAATGATAGCAAAAGCATTGAAAGCATGTCAGTATTACCCCTGACCTACTAGGTAAAACATTAAACGTCCCATATTGTAAAAAGTGAGATTGGCCATATCTTTCTTTTGATTATAAACCAGGTGGAGGTACTATATAAATACTGTGAAAGTATTTCAGGACTTCTGTACGTTTGTGATGTTACCACTATACTATACATAGGTAGAAAGTGTAGCTACAGTGCAGTTACAGTCATTCCCCAGATGAAATGACAATGGCCCTCATTTATCATTCTTGCGTAGAAACGTGCGTATATGTTGGCGTAAGATTATGCTTACACTCCTCTCACCGCCTGATTTATGAAGCTGTGCGTACCTTTGAAATCCAGGTGTACGCAATACCTGCCCTTGATAAATGCCGCGGCTGAAAACGATTGTCATTAGAATAACACGCCCCTATATATTCAAGTCTCTGCTTCCCCCACGCCCTCATTTTACGCCATGGACACACGAAAGACGGCAAAGAAGAGAAACTTATCCGACGTGGAGATCGAGACCATCACCAGGGAAGTGGAAAGATCTGTTTATAGTGTGGGGGTTGAGAAGCGCACTCCAGCAGAGGTAAGAATGTTTTATTGCTTAATATAGACCAATAGTGATCAAGTTAAGCATGAGTTTTCTTGTTTATTGTAGGTGAAAAAAAAGTGGTCAGATATAAAGATCGCCACAAAGAGGTGCGTCTCGGCACTGAAGAGGAGCCAGAGTCAGACTGGGGGAGGCCCACCAGATCCAAGCCTCCAGCTGACACTGAAGGAGGAGTGGGTGGCAGCCCTCATTGGAAGGGCGTCTTTAGAAGGTATCACCGGTGGGGGAGATACCGACGACATTCATGGTAAGTAAACTTAAATTTGATAGACCAATAAAAAAACTCACACATAAGTCCATAGTTAACTCATTTTATTTAAATTTTGCTCTATTGTTTTGCAGGTGATGGCACTGCAGGCCCCAGCGCCCTCGAGGCATCTCCCCCTCAGCCCATCCAGGAGCCTGAGCCTATCCTTGCGCCCCACCCAGAGCCTGAGCAGGTGCAAGCGGGGGAAGCCGAGGCCCGTCCACCAGCCTCCCGTGCGCCACGGCCAAGGGTCCTGACGGATGAGGTCCTGGAAAGACAGACAGAAATTTGTAGACTACTGGTCGAAATTAACCATTCATTAGTGTCAATAAATACGACATTAAAGCAAATAAATGAAAACTTAAAAAAATAAAACAATGAAAACGAAGTCTGTGTTATTTTAACTTACCCTTAAAACCGCCGAATAAGGTCCCGTCTGAGCTGAACAGCTCCTAAAGCCGGTGGTGCTGCCCACTGCTCCACTGGCACTTCTGGGTCTGGGGCCAGCGCGTCAAATGGCACACGGTTTATCTCAGCCATGTTGTGCAAGACGGCACATGCCAAAATGATGTTGCACACCTTCTTGTGTGGATAGAGCAACGTGCCCCCTGCGTGTGCCAGGCAGAGCCATCTACCTTTTAGGAGCCCCACGCAGCGCTCCACAGTGGCTCGTGTTCGTGCGTGCGCGTGGTTGAAGTTGCGCTCCTGATGCGTCACGGGGTTTGGCACAGGGGTGATCAAAAAGTCCAAAAGAGGATAACCCCTGTCACCTAAAGGGGAAAAGAGAGGTTAGGAAACGAATATATTTTGCAAAATAAATTTGCTCTTAGTACTCACCTAAAAGATAACCATGACCCCTCAATGCGCCCTCCTGCAGCCGTTTGCGCATGCTGCTGTGCTCAAAAATGAAGGCATCATGGGTGCCTCCGGGGCATCGTGCCACAACATTTAATAGGCAGAGTCTGGCATCACAAATAATTTGCACATTGACTGAATGATAATTTTTGCGGTTGATGTATGCGTAATCATTAACCGATGGTGGTTTCAGACACACGTGGGTACAGTCAATTGCACCTATGACATTTGGAATCCCAGCAATCTCATAAAACCCCCTTTTAATCATTGTTTGCTGGGCATTGTTGTATGGGAATTGGATGTAGTGTGGGATGAGAGTCCTGATGGCAGCCAGCACGGATGACAGCATGCGGCTCATGGTGGGTTGGGATATGCCAGACCTGTCAGCAATCTCCCATTGAAAGGTTCCAGTGGCCAAGAACCCCAGTGTGGAGAGAACCTGGACTGGAACAGGTAAGGCCCTTGACCGCCGGGTCTCACGTTGGTGGTAGGGCTCCAGGTTATTGCACAGCTCCAGGAGAAGATGCCTTGGAAGACGGAATCTGCTCATCAGCCATTCATCTGATTCATTCAGAAGATCTCGCCTATCCTGAAATACTCTTTCCCTTCTCAAGGGCGCATATGCGTCTTCTAAAAGCGCCAGGTCAGCCATCATTGAGAATTGGTGTACGGTGGAAATCCCGTTTAAATAGCTGTTTGGATGAGCAAATGACCTATCACAATGCATTATTTTACAGCACGTGTTTTGAAACAATTAGCATTTAATTTCATATCACGTCACATGTATTGGGGTGTACAATAGTGATGATGATGTGATGTGGAGTACCATTCATTCACATTAATAATTGCATGACAATTTGTAATATTCTTCTTCTTATTATTATGATTTTTATTATTAATGACGCTTTTTGTTATTTAGAAGAAGAATGTCGTTATTATTATTATTTGTATTATTATTATTATTATTTAAAAGAAGAAGAATGTCATTTTTATTATTTTGTCAGTCTGAATTATTTTTTGGTCATTGAAAGCCTTTCATTGCTGAACCCAGTCCGTGCGCACCTGCCGGGCCTAACCCTGAAACGTCAGGTAAAGCGCACAGGCTCGCAACTGAAGGAATACATATGCCTACAAATCAAATGCTTTGGTAAAGTCACACAAATTAAACATTGAAGTCCATGTTGCACAAAAATAAACACTGAAGTTTATAATTACTATGTTGTTGTTTTTTTACAGTGGGTCATAATATATCATATCGTTTAGTTTGTCAGTGCGTTTTGTGGTGTTAGGAATTGTTTTTCTGCGCATTTCCGCACTAACTCAAAACGTGCGTACATGTACACCACCTCCTGAGCTGGCGTAGGATTTGAGCGTGCCGTACGCCAACGTCCATATTGATAAATCTCAAAGTCACTCCGCCCCCTCCGTGTTATTGGCCTGGGTGATAGCCTCACACAGCCAGTGAGACAAATGCTGTTTTGACAGGGGAGTGTTCCCTATAGTGTACAAACAGCTGCTGTGTCCGCCTTATGTCCGCCGTGCGTAAAACGTACTGTGATAACGCACGCACCGGGCCCAATCGGTGGGAAACCTCCTCCGCGTCGTTGTTATGAGGCAGGGGGAAAAAACCCTGGAGGGAAAAAACCCTCGACTGAAAGGAATTTGTTAAAATTTTCGGTGTGAAAGAAGGGTTAGGCTGTAGGGTGGCTGCGCTCCCGTCCCCTCTAATGGAGAGGCAGGACGGCGAAACTGACAGCGCACATAAGTCGCTCACTCGCTTGGCTGACGTCAGGGCAAGGAGAAGCGCCGTTTTTAGGGACAGCAACCTGAGAGGGGCTTGTGCCAGAGGCTCGAAAGGAGGCTTCCCCAGAGCTCGAAGCATCAGGGCCAGATCCCATTAGGGAGTGAGAGAGCGCACGGCGGGTTTTTGTCATCTGACCCCTTTCAAATAACGCTTTACTACACTGTAAAAAAAAAAAAATCGTAAAAAAACGGTAAAAAGTCTGGCAGCAAAGTTGCCAAACACTTACCGTCAAATTACAGTAAAAAACCTTACATTATTTTACAGAAAAATTCTTTTTTTAAATACAGAAATTTCCTGTAAATATTTTCTGTATTTTTACAGTCTAACTATTGTAGAATTAAAACAAATTCTTGTTATAAAACATTTCTAGAATGTTAAACAACTGTATAAATCTTTATCAAAACTAAGAAATATTGCAGAAATACCTTAAAATTACATAATTTAAATGAAAACTGCTGTTTTCATACGGTTTTCTTTGGTAAATTCACAAGATTATTCAATCCATCCACAAGAACTCCCTGTTAAAGTACAGATTCCTGGATGTAAAACACATAAAAATTATGTAAAATGACTTTCAAATACCCTCCTTTAGGCATTTATTTTATGATTATCCAATCTATTTACGGTAAATTCCTGTTTAATACTGTTTTTTTTACTGTACAAAAAAGAGAAGATAATGGGATAATACCTTCCAGAAACATTGTAATAATAGTCATTACTTTATATAAACAATATTTGAGAGTATTTACAAGCAACTCTCCAATATATCTACATACTTTTACCATTAATGTATGTTGTTTACTTTAAATAAACATTCATTTATAGTTATAAAAGGCAACTCTCCAATATATTTACATACCTTTACCATTAATATACGAGGTTTACTTTATATATACAAGCAAATATCCAATATATACACATAGTTTTACCATTATTGTATGGGTGTTCACTTTATATAAACATTATTTGCCCGTAATAACAAGCAACTATCCAATATATCTACAGACTGTACCTCATTATTGTATGGGGGCTTACTTTATATAAACTGTTCTTTATAGTAATTACAAACATCCAATATATATATATACTTTTACCATTATTGTACGGGGTTTACTTTATATAAACATAGTTTTATAGTAATTTAGAAGCAACTCTCCAATATATCTACATACATTTACTATTAATATATGAGGTTACTTTATATAAACATTGTTTTATAGTAACTTAAAAGCAACTATCTGGTATATCTACAGACTTTTCCTCATTGAAGTAGGGGGTTTACTTTATATAAACATTATTTGACAGTAATAACAAGCAACTCTCCATTATATGTACATACATGTTTATTTTATATAAACTTCATTTGACAGTAATAACAAGCAACACCAATATATCTACAGACTTTTCTTAAAGTGCATGGGATTTACTTCATAAACATTATTTGACAGTAATTACTATTACTAACCAATATATGTTCACAACTTCCTCATTAGTAAATGGGGTTTTGAATGTACAAAAACCAAAAGGGCTATGTAAAAGTGCAATTGCATCAACTACTTTTACACGCAATAAATATATATTTTTTTCTGCTGACATTTTACAGCATTGTCCAATCCATTCACTGCAGATCCCTATTTGAGATGTATGAGATTTTAAGATGTATCATAACCAGAAAGTATTATAGAATGACCATTTACTGCATGCTTTACAAAGAAATGCACTATTTAAACAGTGCTATCCTTAAAGTTCACATATGAATAAACTTATGGGAGCAAAAACTGTCTGGTACATTGAATTATAGCAAAAGGGGAACTATGGGCAATTTGGGAATTCATACATGTGTGTTAAAAATGTCAGTGAACATGAACAACTCTCTCCAAAATCTAAAAACTCAAATTTGTGATGTCATCTGATATAATGTCTGGAGCTTTTCCAAAAACAATGAATTGAGAAATATTTGAAAGATGACACTGAGATCACCCAGGGGGATGTTCAGAGGTAACGGGTAGAGTTTCTGTTTCAGAAATAAAATGCTAACATAGAATAAACCTCATTTGGTTTTTTTTTATTCTACAAAATTAGTTTCACATTCATTGTCTATGAAGCAGCTTAGTAACCTGATGACATCATAGTTTGAGTCTTACATTTCTGGTTTGTGGCTTCGCCAGAGAGTAGCTCTTAATCAAAAATATCAGAGGTGAGATTAAAGACCATTGCACACCAGGGACGATTATTTCGCATGTCAATATATTTTTTCGAACTGTTGTTTTTGTCACAAGTAGTGTTTACTTATGAGGATCACCAAACAACAACACGGAGGCTGCTGTCCCAACTACAGACTGTACGTCAGCAAACTTTATTACTCTCAACCTTTACAATGGCAGCGTATGCCAGAAACATTCTTTCCGTTTTTACCTTTCACAATAAGCCCGAGACATATGCTACACTGTTTTGCAGAGGGAATTCAATTGAGTATTAACTGTATACTCAATTAGAGTTAGAGGAAACTCAATAAATAGCTTACAGTAGCTTAGTGTTACAGCTTTTCCTGGGACGTATCTGAAGTTAACCCCCGTCCCTCCACTCAGCAGCCTGGAAACCAGACAGGACACCTTTTGGTGCTTTTGAGGAGCTGCTGCATTTATTTGTTGTCAAACTGCAGAATCTAGATGCTGTACAATCACTTCATATCTTCACCACTAAACGTTAACTCTTCTCTGCTCCGACTGCTCTCTCTTTCTCGTCCGCTCACACCACATCTTCCGTCACTTTCTCGCTCTCTTCAGCATCTGTCCTACTGACATTGTAGATGAGCTGGTGTGTATATCCAAACCTTATATTGAAAACTGTCACAAATTTCCATTGCTGCCGGTGTGAATAGTTTTGATGTGAAATATTCACAGGCAATTATTTTGCATATTGACGTCGCTTATTCGTCACGCCCCCAGTGTGTAATGGTCTTAAGTCACACGTGCAAGTCACAAATCTTAACCTTCACCGTCTTGAACAAGTCCCAAGTCACTGTGTTTAGACTCAAGTAAGGCTGTACCAACAAAAAGGGGTGTAAAAATGTTACAAATCCAAATCCGGTTCGTTTTATTTACAAGCACAGACCAAGTAAAGCAACCGTTAACAATGCAGGGGTCCGTTTCAGGAAGGAGGTTTAACAAACTCTGAGTGTAACCCTGATATCTGAGTTGATTTACCCTGAGATGGGAAACTCTGAGTTTTCAGTTTCAGGCAGCATGAATGGAGCCATGATACTACGATTCACCATGGTAACAACCACAAACAAACTGGTGGGCAGAAATACTGCACATACAGCGAGTTTGAACATGTATTTAGTTAAAAAAGCAACACAGCGGCTGCTTTAAAAGAGAGAATTTGCGTGGGAGAAAATTGCTGCTAGAGTAAATGCGTTAGTTCCAATATAGTGTATTAATATCATATTTAATCATAAGTATAATATTACTGGTGAAATGGTATTGAACCTATAATCTATAAAAGTCCTAGGCCTACTAATCCCATTCTGAGGCTGCAGCACCATCATCAACAGAACTATAATTCATAATCTTATATTTCAAAGGGTTTACATCATTCACCTGCAATACTGTGGAACTCTTTTTTAATGGCTCTTACTGGTTTGTGTCCAGGGGACACTACACAAACGTTTAAAAAAACGTTTCAGAGTGAGTCACACTCTTCTGACGGCGCTTTGCTACAGTAGCTTTACCAATATGCTCCGCATCACCAATGTTGTAAAGAAAACTGTTGTTTGCAAAAAAATGTAATGTGACACAAATAATGTGCTGGGATGTAGAGCATGTCCACGATAGGTGACGTTAGTGATATGAGGATGATAAGGTTATGTAGGCTACATAACTGATAGACTGGGAAGAAAAAAACGGTACCGCTCAAATAGGTATTTATCTGAAAATTAAAATGCGTCGGGGCCTCAATATCATCTCCTGACGTATGTTTAACTCCCTGCGAAGTAATACAGCTTCTACATCACCGGGATCGTCGACAAAAGGACATTGCATGTTTTGAGAAAAAAAAAACGTTTTATAATCTGCCTAACATGGTTAATAAACCAACCCTGTTTTTTTATTCATGCCGATAACAAACTGCGCTAAAATGCGCCTGATACAGACTGCAATTATGAATGATGAAATGAAAGAGAGCTGTGTCAGAGGGAGGAGACTGAAAGAAGAAAACCTGTTCCCGACTAGGTTAGGTTCACAGAGTCCGAGGTTAGGTTACTCTCTTTCTGAAACGGAAAACCCAGAATTACCCTCATCTCAGGGTTAACAAACTCAGAGTTTTCACTAAACCTGCTTTCTGAAATGGACCTGTCATTCGGTACCTCCATTAGCTGTACGTGTGTTTGTGAACTCCTTTGCTGCCTCCTTCTTAGCCTCTGCTGGGCTCCCTCTTGCTCTGGGCTATCCTTTTCTCAGCCATCTGATGCACGAGTCTTCAACTTCACCCAGGCTATTCAGACCGTAAAGCAGGTTCTCAGGCTGGCTGTGGGAGAGTTGTCTGGTCTGTTGATCCTTGTCAAACTGAACACAGAATGAGAGCCATAACATGGGTGAGAAAGATGTGGTAAGGTACAGATGATAACGTGTAATACAGTAGGGTGAACATCTATTTACTTTAGCTTTCTTTATCTTCTTGATCTTCTTATCTTGGTATTCTTTCTTCCATCTTGCCTAAACAAGGATTAAAGAATTAGGGTGAGATTTGAACATTACTGTAACAGTAGTATACATAGATTTATTTGTGGAGGCTTGCCAGCATTGACCACCAGGTATTTATTTATTTTGATTTACAGCAAAAATTAAACTTAAAATACATATTTAATTACAGACTGAGTGCAATTGTCTGGAGGAAGAAACAGTTATAAATAGAGCAGGTAGCCTATATCTTATTTCTGAGTTTGTTCAATTCCCTGTCCATTTATTTTTATGTGGAAAGCGGGAATGGAAATATTCTCTCTGGAAAGACAGAATGGTAATGTTAAGTTGGACACACTGAATCATGAGTGAAAATAACGATCACGTTCAAATTAAGATGTTGTGGTCCACAAAGCAGACGCTCCGTTTAATGTCAAGTTGTAACTTGTTGTTGTTACAACGTGTGGTTCACTGTTCATAAAGTAGAACCAACGTAAAGTTAGTCAGCTGAGATAGCTTATGTAAACTTGAGGCATAACCTAGCTAGGTGGTAACGTTAAACGGCGGGTTACCGGTTAGTTAACAGTAATGTTAACTACTAGCGTTAGGAGCAACGGAGCGTTATAACGTTTCTTTAATTACTAGTATTAGCTAGTACCCAGCAAATCAAGCTGACCTGCTAAACTGTCTAACTGTCTAGTTAACTGTTATATATTTAGCTAGCTAGCTAAAATTACGATTGGTGCATGGTTCACATTCAGGGCTAACATTACATAAGGACAGTCTTAATGTAACTTTAGCTAACGCCAGACACACTTTGATAAGGCACATAAACGGCAAATGCTAACGTTATCACTGCTGACATTTTAAAATTGTGAAACGTATGCAAGTGTTATCTTAACTCGTGTCCAGTTGATATCTCGTGAGGAAACTGCATGTACATAAAAAGAAAAGTATTACTTTACCTTAAGTGAAAGCTGAATTTGAATCATCGTAGAGAAGTCCTGACTCCTGCGTTACATTATTATCCACACTGTCTCTGCGTCGAGATGAGTTTGACGTTAGCACAGCCCCCCATGAAGTCAAACAATATCATTGGTCAAGATCGTCTCTGCCCCATGATTCATCCAATGATTGTGCAACATTCAATTATTTGAATCTGCGCGCACTTTCCTGAAGCACGTAGCCTAGACTAAAGAGACCATTTCTGTTTACATTTCTGTTTTTTCAACCATTTTAAGGTCTTACATCGCTTCACGCCCTGATTATCAATATTCACGTTGATGCTAGAAGCCTTGGTTGAACTGTTGAGCCCTAGCATCCCTTCCCAGTCTTTCACACATTGCATGTATTGCTAAATTGAAAAAAAATATATTGCACACCAATGTAAAGCTTTATTCATACTGTGTCCTCCCTGTCTTTATTCACCTTATATTACCTCAGCCCATGAAAAACTCTTTGTTCCCTTTGACCTGTAGAAAGTGGGGAGAGGCAAAATGATTTGAGGGAGCAGTAGACTGCACAATGACCTTGCATTTTGTTGAACACTGTGACTCACTTTGGGTCTTAATATTAAGAAAAATTGTTTTAACAACAATTTCAACTTCATAAGGATAAAGAACATGTATGCTACATATTCTATTTGAAGTACACCAAATACATTAAAAAGAGGTCTGTCCCGCATGCATATTAGTTTCTGACTGTGGGGAATTGGGAAAAACAGTAAAAACGTCCCCAAATTTCTGAATTGCTTATTTTCATAACATTCACTGAGCCTTGCCTAAAACAGTTTGGAGTTTGTATTGGAAGACTCCAACGTTTTTAAAGTGGATTAACAGCCTTTTATGAAAAGCCTACTCCTTCAGTTTTGAAATGAAATCACAGATAATTTCTCAAATAAGCATAATGTTGCAGATGTCCATACTGTTTGTCGGTAGGCATGACTTTCATAGGAGGGGACAGACTTTCCTATCAACGCAGGGTTGAATTAAACTGTATGAGGGTTGGAACTAGCGGAACAAGTTAGGTTAGGTGGTGTGCAAGTTAGGCAAGCAGGTACATACTGTATTTGAGGTACTGGTGTGCATTAATATTGATTTTCCACCCCTTATAAAAGTGTAGCATAGCTGTGGCACAGGCAATCCATTTAACTTATTAATGTTACACCTTAATGAAACACACATTGCCCAATATGTGCATCAATGCATGTGTAACCATTGCAAGTCAATGGAAATTGTATTGTAATTTCAGAGGCAGGGGTGGTCAGATCACCGAGGTCTTGGTGAGGCATTTAAGGTACCGGACATGCATGAATATTCATTCTACCCCACATAAGGGGGAAGCTCATGCTCTGAGCTGTTTGCATGACATAGACAGGAACAAACATCAAAAGCCAGAGTGGACACAGTATGAGACATCACCGCAGACATCAGCAAAGTAAGCAGTCAATGGAAAAAGATGTTGGGCCATGAATCTGAAATAGGCCCATGGCCTCCATGGAAGTGAAATGAGGCAAGAACATCAGATGGCCCCTAAAATATTAGGATGGTGAAGATGTAGGCTTACCCAGGCTGTAGGCTGCCTGGCTCTCTGTGTACTGTATCGTCATCCTGTAGGCCTATAGGGTTGTGGGCCTATGTGATGTGAACTGTGGCTGCACGATTCTTTTGTCAACTAATTCACCAGACCAAAACATGATTATATAGTGATGAGCATATCACAGACTTGGACTAAAATAGACATCATGTACATCCAAGGCCTGTAGTTTAGGTTGACTCTTGTCTCTTATGCATTCCCATAACTGAAGCTATGGCTTTGTTTCCACAAATATTTAGGTGAAAGAATGTTTATTTTTACAAAGACAGATCTAAATACAGCATCTTTGTCACCAGTGGTGATTTGGTGCAGTAGTCCTATAGCTTTTTAAGCTTGTGTGCTGCCAAGTTGTTTTACTGTTTTATTACCATAAATATGCTTGCAAAATACTACAGTAGTGTAGTTTCTAATATAATTACATTGATCCAACTATAATTGAGAACAATTGCTTGTGGGTTTTTGCTGTGGAGTTGTTGAGGCCATGCAGTGAGGGTTCATGTCAGCCTTATTCAATGCATTAAACGGGTATGGCTGGTCCTACCTGTCTCAGTACCTCTGTTAACCCCTCTTCAAATAACTGCAAAGCTAAAGTCCTACTCTATTGCTAGAATTTAGTAGACTTGCATTAAGAGACACTGGCCAGGATGAAGTTTGACAGCGATTAAAACACTAACACACAGTATGAGACCACATTGAATAAGCTAAAATGGACCCCTATACATTATACCAATATTTACCCTATGAAGAGTCTCTGATGCATATATTGGATAGTTAATTGTAAATATTGTCAAATATTTTTACAAAGTAAACACACAGTACATTAATGGGATAAGTCTGTAGATATATTGAATAGTTGCTTTTAATCACTATAAAGTATTGTTTGTATGAAGTAAACCTGATATATTAATGATTAAAGTACAGTATATTAGATAGTTTCTTTTTAACACTATAGAATATTGTTTATATAAAATAAACCCTTATACATTTATGGGGAAAAGCCTGTAGACATAATGAAGAGTTGATTGTAACGTTTATATAAAGTAATGACTATAAAATAATGGTTCTGCAAGTTATTATCACATATTGTTTTTTGTACAGTAGAAAACCAGTATTAAACAGGAATTTACTGTAAATTGATTGGATAATCATGTAAAATAAATGCCTAAAGCTTTAAAAATACTATTAATGGGCTGTCAAATAGGGTAATTTTACATTAATTTGACATGTAAATAACTATAAATGAATGTTTATTTAAAGTAAACAACATACATTAATGGTAAAAGTATGTAGATATATTGGAGAGTTGCTTGTAAATACTCTCAAATATTGTTTATATAAAGTAATGACTATTATTACAATGTTTCTGGAAGGTATTATCCCATTATCTTCTCTTTTTTGTACAGTAAAAACACAGTATTAAACAGGAATTTACCGTAAATAGATTGGATAATCATAAAATAAACGCCTAAAGGAGGGTATTTGAAAGTCATTTTACATAATTTTTATGTGTTTTACATCCAGGAATCTGTACTTTAACAGGGAGTTCTTGTGGATGGATTGAATAATCTTGTGAATTTACCAAAGAAAACCGTATGAAAACAGCAGTTTTCATTTAAATTATGTAATTTTAAGGTATTTTGCAATATTTTTCAGTGTTTGTACAGATTTATACATTTGTTTAACATTCTAAATATGTTTTTTGATTACAATTCTTTTTAAATCTACAGTAGTTGGACTGTAAAAATACAGAAAATGTACAGTAGATATCTGTATTTTAAAAATAAATTCTTTGTAGAATAACATAAGGTTTTTTACTGTCATTTCACGGTAAGTGTTTGGCAACTTTTGCTGCCAGACTTTTTACCGTTTTTTCACGATTGTTTTTTAACGTTTCTTTACATTAAATTTAAGGTTTAACAGTAAAAAAACAGAAAGAGGCCTCAATTTTACACACCGTAAAATTATGTTTTTTTTTTGTCTTTTTACATAAAATTCAATGTAATTTAACTTTCAAGACCGTTAAGCAATGGAATTATCCTGTTAAACAACTATATTATCTCATTATATCAATTTACAGACTAAAACCTTAAATTAATGGGTTTTTTTTAAATAAAAGTATTTTTCTGTATTTCTCTGGCATTAACACTTAATGTAGAAAAAACGGAAAAAATCCGTAAAATTATACAGTGAATTCCAGTGAAATAACTTTTTTTTTTTTACAGTGTAGGGGGTGCGCAAAAACCGTTCTCTCTCTATAGCCTCTGTGGCAGGATGAAATGGCCGCTGCGTAGGCTTTGACTGTGGACGGAGCCAAGTCGTTATCTACCAACGTTTGGAGATAAGTCAACACGAGAGGCAGGGGACACGATATAGGGTCTGTTTCCCTCTCCATGCACCAGCGCTGGAAAACGGACCAACGCGCCGCGTAACACGCTGTTGTAGAGGGGGCTCTCGCGCTCTGAATAGTGCGCACCACGGCAGGAGGCAAGCCTAACCTCTGCAAGCGTTCCCGCTCAGCAGCCAACCCCACAGACACTGGGTTATGACCGGGGGGTGGGATATTGCGCCGTCCAGCTGTGACAAGGCGTCCTTCCGCCACGGCAATTGCCAGGGGGGACCCGCCAGCAGCTGAACCAGTGTCGGGAACCAGGATGCGCTGGTGCGCTCTGGTGCCACCAGGATGACCGACAGATTCTCCTCCTGGATGCGTTCCAGGAGACAAGGGATCAGAGGGACCGGAGAAAAAGCGTATAGGAGGGTTCTGGTCCAGGGGTGGTGGGAGAAAGTGTCCACGCCTAGGGGTGGATTGTCCTGTGCGCTCAAGGAAAACCACAGAGCGGACTGTGTGTTTTCTCGTGAGGCGAACAGATCCACCTCCGCTCTCCCGAACCTGCTCCACAGATTCTGAACGATAGTGGGATTCAATTTCCACTCGTTGTGAGAGGGCTCGACATTAGGTCTGCCGCCCGGTTTAGTATCCCGGGGATGTAAACAGCAGAAGGATCCTGGCTATTTCCAGTAGCCGGGCCCTAACGTACGCCGCCCTGGCGATTTATGAACGCAGCTGTTGTAACATTGTCTGTCTGCATGACAACATGTCTCCCTGCTACCACTGGGGTGAAGTGCTTTAAAACCTTCAGCACCGTGGACAGCTCCAGGCAGTTTATGTGTGGGAGAGGGGGGGGGGGTGGCCATTCTCCTCCCACCACCTGTGATTCGCACATTCCTCCCCAGCCAGTGAGGGACGCATCCGTGTACACTGTCACATATGACGTCACCTTGCCCAGGGGAACCCCAGCTGACAAGGTCCGGGGGTTCCCCCAATATGACAGGTCTGACTGCAGAGAAGGAGGAATGGTCAGCATTCGCCACTTGTGACGTATGGGGTCGACACGCTGACGGAAGAACCACCTCTGGATTGTTCTCATGTGGAGAAGACCCAGGGGGACCACCATATAGCCCGCGGACATCATGCCCAGAAGGCGCATGACGGACAGCGCTGATACCTTCGCGCGTGGTGTGGTGCGCGACAGGAGAGAGATCAGCGCGTCTTGCCTTGGCGTTGACAGCCTGGCCCTCATAACAATCGAGTTTAGCACTACGCCCAGGTATATCGATTGTGTGGGAACCAATGAGCTTTTCTGCCAGTGTATTGCGAAACCCAGTGTCTGCAGGTGCTGCAGAACCGCCACAGTGTGCAGCGCCGCCGTTTCCCAAGAGAGCCAATCGTCCAGATAAAACAGGACTCTGACGCCTTTTTTCCGCAACGGCTGAAGTGCCGTCTCCATGCACTTGGAAAAAGTGCGGGGGGCCAGTGAGTAACCGAACGGTAGTCGGTTGTACTGGAAGTGAGCCCCTTGGAAAAAGAAACGCAGGAATTTCCTGTGCCTGGGAATGATTTGGATGTGAAAGTATGCGTCTTTCAGATCCACAGATGTAAACCATTCTTGGCGGCGCACGCATTCCAACACATGTCTGATAGTCAGCATGTGGAATGGGCGCTCCATGACGCACCGGTTGAACTGGGACAGGTCGAGGATGGGGCGTAACGCGCCTGACTTTTTTGGATTGAGAAAGTAGCGGGAATAAAATCCCTCTTTCTCCTCCCCCGGAGGAACACGGGAAATTGCTCCTTTTGACAGCAGTTCCCGTAGTTCTGACGTCATGGCGTCTGATTCTGCCTGGGATGACACAGTTGTCTCCAACACGCCCGCAAAGCGAGGCGGGGGGGAGGCGAACTGGAGTGTGTAGCCCCGCGATATCAGTTTTGACATCCACGTCAATGTGTGTCAGCCTGATCCATGCCGCGCTGCGCTCTGAGAGCGGGCGCGCGCATGTCTGTGTGTTGTTCACAGACATAGCTAGCAAGAAGCGCAGAGCCCGTCCCTCCGCTGGGCGAGACATGAGTAGATCATGTCGCCCAGCCCATGGTAGGGCCCTGTCGAAACGGTGGCGGGTCACCGTTGTCCTCATCCCGCTGGCATAGCCGGAGGGAGGAGGATAACTGAGCGGCGCTAATTGTGGCGGGTGGGCGTTTGCTCCCGCTGTCTGCATAGTGAGAGAGCGGTGGAGCTCCGTGAGCAGCGGTGACCTGGTGTGTGCTTGTGTGGGGAACATCTGTCATAACATCAGCGTAATGTTCAGTGGGAACAAGGGCTGCTTGGTTGAAGGGAAACTGCTCTTTAGAAAGACTGGAGTGGCCCTTAAAAGGGCCGTTGTGTTTCCAGTTTCCAACCGTGGAGGGACAGATGTTCCCCGCGCCCTTGCCACCGTCGCCGCTGCTTGCTGTGTGGCTCCGGGGGTGGGTTTGACCAGGTGGGAGCTGCCTTCATGGTCCTTCGGCCCCGTGAAACCTGCCAGTCAGGGGCCGGCTGCTGCTGTCGGGGGGCAGGCGGAGGAGTGGAGGTCAAAGCCTGGGAGGGCGCAACCGCAGCAGAGGCTGTGGGGCGTTTCCTCTTATGGCGGTTGATGGAGCGGTGGCGCTGCTGATGGGGAGCCGCTTTCCAGGAGCCAAGCTGCCGTAGCCGCTCAGCTTCCTCGGTCGCCTGGTGAAGGTGGGACGTGGCCGTCTGTAAGCGAGGCCCAAATAGCCCATTGGGAGCTATGGGGCCGTACAGAAGCTCACGTCTGACCTCTGTGGGTAGCTGTAACATGTGGAGCCAGATATTTCGCTGGGCCACAGTCTGCCACGCCTGGATCCTCGACAACGCCACCGTGGTCGCCGTGGTGAGGGTGAGGATGGCGGTCATAGCCTTGCTGATCTCCGTGGCTAGCTCCGGAGGAAGAACCTCCGGGTTGGTGGCCATGGCTCAGACGGCGGAGGCTATGTTGTTTTGCGCCGCCAAGCCCTGGGCCGCACATTGGTGAGAGTAACCTGGGCGCAAACCTGATTCTGGGGGAACGGGGGTCGGCTTCCGGTGGCCAAAAAAAGTAGCCTTCAGAAGCAGGATCGACGCCAGGCTCTGCTCCAGGGGGGGGACCAAAGGGAAGCCTGCCTCTGTGTCGCCATGAACCTGTGTGAGCGCTATGCCTCTCTGGTCCGCTGCCTTTTTTATGATATCCGGCAGGTCCAGAAAAAGAGCTTTGGTGGTGGAGGGTGGAGCCGCCTGTGGCAGAGGGGAAGACCGCCGAGGCGGTGCCCCTGGCCGTTCTGGAGACGGGGAGAGACGTAGTGGAAAGGCATCGATCCCTGTCTCGTGTTCCAGTTCTCCCAGCGGGGAGGAGGGAAAGCCAGCGAGGGAATCGTCATTCGGGGGAGACGAGTCATCGGACTCGTGCCCGTCGAAGACGCCCTCTTCCAGCGGTTCCAGGGCGTCGACGGTGTCACGTCGGTCTGCCCAGCTGCCGTCCCCCTCTCCGTCGACCTCAAAAGCCAGAAAAGCGTCCGCCCGCCGCTGAAGCTCTTTAGATGGCAGGCGGGCACAAAAAGGGCAGGGGGCGTCGGAGGTGAGAGCCTTGCCGGCGTGAGAGGAATGAGGCAGGTCGTTGCTTGAAGAAAAAGTGGGAGCAGAGCAACGGGTCCGCTCTGTTTATATACAGTATTTGCGGACGTAGTTGAAGCCCGAGCGGTACGCAAGGGCGGGAAAGAAAATCTTCACGACTGCGCATGCGCGAAGGGATAAACCCAATAGCGTGGCTTAGAGGGCGAAGCCTATATGAAATAGAACAAGTTGGTGTGCCATTTGTGTATTATATTTGTAACTTACCTTGATATGTTTCTTCAAATTCGACGGTGAATTTTTGAGGGCCATCATTTCGGGAGGCAGAGTAGGCACTTCATTCTATATGAATTGTCTTTCACTCCGACAAATGAAAACATGGACTCTAAATACGGCCAGGGGTGGTCTCCTTCCTCACCCTCACCGCCACAATCACTCAAAGTTGAAGGTGGTGTTTCTGGTTCTTCCATCTCGAAAGAAACTAACAAAGCTCAAGTGTTCTCAGTGCAGGAAGGCAGCAGAGCGAAAGGCAGAACGGGAGCACGCACGGTCTTCTTATAAGACAGCTTGATTGCTTGATTCGCTCAATGATGGGCCAGCTTCATCAAACCTGGTGACAGAGCCATCTACCGCTCTGGCAGTGATAATGTGGGTTTGGAATGATTCGTAACATTTTTATAATTGTAACAAGTAACGATGCAGCACAAAATGTATCGGAGTAAAAGTATTAAACTCATCGAAAATATGTACTGAAGTGAAAGTGGAAGTAGGAGAAAAAAATAATACTCCAGTAGAGTACAGATACAGTCTTTTAGTACTTAAGTACAGTAGTGAAGTAGTTCTACTTCGTCACTATACATCTCTGCATGTACGTATATCTACCTACCTACACGCACATAAACACATACACATAGACACACATGCATACATACTGTACATGCATACATAATGCATACATTTTTTTCTTTTCCATCTATCTACTTCATTTCCTTCTATCTACATCAAACCGAATAATAACCCATACAAACTAGACTTAGTATATAAACCCAGGAACCATACAGACAGTACACAATACAATCACCTCGAGTCCTTCTCGTATTTAAATAGTCTCTTTCATCTCTTCACTGCAGCCGTTCTTTGGTTGTGATGAGGTGATATTTAGCATTTGTTCTTATATATAAAAAGTTTCTTTTTGAAATCCAAAAATTGCTCTTAAGTGATGTTTGCTCTCTATCATTTGAAACAACCCTTGGATACTGTCTGATGGCTGTTGATTATTTACTTTGTACATGATTTGTGCAGTTTTAAAGTCAACAATATCTTAGAATTTTAGTGCTTTTAGTTTGATGAAAAGTGGATTAGTTGGTGCTCTGTAAGTGGTTTTATTTACAGTTCTTAAGGCTCTCTTTTGAAGGATGAACAGGGGGTATAGGGGGGGAAAGTTAGGACAATTCCAAGGGCCCATGACTGACAGGGGCCCCAAAAAATAGGCCAAAACTAATATAAAATGATTAAACCATCATCATTCAGTATATATATTTCAAATATAATAATACAATTAATTATCTCTTTGTTTTTACTTGTTTTTGGCAGTAAAAGTTAAATATCCCCATTGACCAAAAAGTAAACATCCATATTGACCAACCACCCCCCTGTATCTGCATGAAATGGTTTGGTCCTGCCTTAGAGCACTCAGTGACGGTGTTTAGTTGCAGTCAGTAGATGCTATAGAACTACAGTGACCACAGTGTTGCCAAGTAACGTTAAATCAAAATCTGGTTTTCAAAAAGGAAAGAGAGAAAAGAGAGAGAGGAAAGACAAAGGAAAGGGTGTCAAACTGTAACCCAGTTTTTCACCAAGAAAGGTGGGTAGCCTATAGTCTGTGAGTGGTATTAACCTGTTGGCTTAATGTCCATAGTGAAATAAGCTAGCTAGCTACAGACTAGTGTTAGCCTACATTTAATCACCATTTAATCAGTGCAGGGAAACGTTTAGCAAGATATTTATATTAAATCATTGTCCCTGCCCCTTTTAGCAGACTTAACAACAGATGAGTCAGCAGCACCCCAGTCCCCCCCTAACTGTGCCCCTCCCTGTCCCAGTGAAGAAGGTGAGCAACATTGTGTTCAATGACATGCCTGTTATTTGAGAGAAAAGTTGGGGTTTCCAGGAGTCCTTTGTTCTTATTCATACCTTTTAATTTGATGTCACTGGTACTGTTAGTTTGCTATGACCATATTCCAAACCTCAAAACCTTTTGATTTAGTGATCACTTGATCTGTTTTGTAGCACTATTATAACCCTAGTGTGGAAATTCCATTTTACATGTCCACTTTATTTTCTTGTTGGCATATATGTGCAGCTAAGTTAAAAAATCTGCTGTTTTCATTGTTTTGAGAGGATGATGTTAATTTATTAGGGCCCGAGCGCCGACAGCGGCGAAGGCCTTATTGAAACTGAAGGAATTATTAGGGCCCGAGCGCCGACAGCTGCGAAGGCCCTATTGAAACTGAGGGAATTATTAGGGCCCGAGCGGCGAAGGCCCTATTGAAACTGAAGGAATTATTATTAGGGCCCGAGCGCCGACAGCGGCGAAGGCCCTATTGAAACTGAAGGAATTATTATTAGGGCCCGAGCGCCGACAGCGGCGAAGGCCCTATTGAAACTGAAGGAATTATTATTAGGGCCCGAGCGCCGACAGCGGCGAAGGCCCTATTTAAACTGAAGGAATTATTATTAGGGCCCGAGCGCCGACAGCGGCGAAGGCCCTATTGAAACTGAAGGAATTATTATTATTAGGGCCCGAGCGCCGACAGCGGCGAAGGCCCTATTGAAACTGAAGGAATTATTAGGGCCCGAGCGCCGACAGCGGCGAAGGCCCTATTGAAACTGAAGGAATTATTATTAGGGCCCGAGCGCCGACAGTGGCGAAGGCCCAATTGAAACTGAAGGAATTATTAGGGCCCGAGCGCCGACAGCGGCGAAGGCCCTATTGGAACTGAAGGAATTATTAGGGCCCGAGCGCCGACAGCGGCGAAGGCCCTATTGAAACTGAAGGAATTATTATTCTTTTTCCCGGCAAATGAATTGGCTTTTTGAGGGGCTTAACATATTCAAAAACTCACCAAATTTGGCGGTCGCATCAAGTCTGGTGAAAATATACGTATTTTTTCAGGTTTTCGGGAATAGGCGCGCAAAAATGGCTCGCTAGCGCCCCCTACAAAGTTAAAAAAATTGAGCACCTGCAGTGCGTTTAACGTAGACTCACGAAACTTGGTACACATATGTAACATGTCAAGATGTACAAAAAACGTCACTTCAGCCATACCCTAAACCCAACAGGAAGTCCGCCATTTTGATTTCAAAGTTCGAAAATAGTGCGATTTTGACCATTTCCACATGTGGTACTTTAACGAACTCCTCCTAGAGATTTCATCCGATCAACTTCAAATTCGGTCTGTGCCATCCTAAGACATTAAAGATGAAAAGTTGTTAAAAGAAAAACTTTTCGTCATAGGGCGTGGCCGTGGCGGGGTGGCCATTTTGTGCGTTTCGCCGCCGAAACAGGAAGTGGGTGTAACTCAAGTGTACATTGTCCGATTGGCTCGAAACTTTTCAGGATTCATAAGAGTCCAACCTTGAGGACAAATAAAGGCCGATATTTACTTAAAGTCATAGCGCCCCCTAGTGGCAACAGGAAGTAGGCCTAAAAGTCAAGGTGCTATACTTTAACGAACTCCTCCTAGAGGTTTCATCCGATGGACTTCAAACTTGGTCTCTATCATCCCAACACCTTAAAGATGAAAAGTTATGAAAAGAAAAACTTTTCGTCTGACGGTGTGGGCGTGGCGTTGCGGCCATTTTGAGTGTTGAGCGATGAACAAATAAATTGTTGTAACTTGAGTGTACGTTGTCGTATCTGCCCGAAAATTCTCACGATTGACAAGGGTCCAGGCCTGAGGACACCTACAGGCCATATTTGACTTTTGGTCATAGCGCCCCCCGCTGGCAACAGGAAATGCGCCTTATATGACAAACATCATCCGATTTACATGAAACTTAGAATGTGTGGTCTACATGTGATAATGAGCCGGCCCCTATAATATAACCACGCCCACTTACTCAGGCCACGCCCCCTTTCATAACATTTGTACCGTTTAAGGTAGAGTCTTGTGTGAGGTATCATTGAACTCAGCAGAGAGTTGCTTCTTCATTGGTGATAGTTTGGCCCGCCCCCTATGCTTAAGCCACGCCCCCTTTCATGAATGCTGATCCATCTAAGGTTGAGTCTTGTGTGAGGTGTCATTGAACTCAGCAGAGAGTTGCTTCTTCATTGGTGATAGTTTGGCCCGCCCCCTATGCTTAAGCCACGCCCCCTTTCATGAATGCTGATCCATCTAAGGTTGAGTCTTGTGTGAGGTGTCATTGAACTCGGCACAGAGTTCCTTCTTCATTAGTGATGATTAGGCCCGCCCCCTATGCTTAAACCACGCCCCCTTTCATAACATTTGAACGATTTAAGGTTGACCATTGTGTGATGTATCAATGAACTCAGCAGAGAGTTCGTTCTTCATTGGTGATGGTTTTTCCCGCCCCCTATGTTTAAGCCACGCCCCCTTTCATAAATGCTGACCCATCTAAGGTAGAGTCTTGTGTGAGGTATCATTGAACTCAGCAGGGAGTTCCCTTTTCATTGGTGACGATTAGCGGTGTCTGAGTGCCGCGCAAATGACGGTCGCAAGGAGCGACGACCGCCGGTAACCCCGTCGCGCGCAGGGCCCGTCCATCGCTGCTTGCAGCTTTAATTATTATTATTATTACACCAAATGAATTGGCTTTTTGAGGGCCTTAACATATTCAAAAACTCACCAACAGGCAAATGGCTATCTCATGGTTAAGTGTAGACCTTTCTATCTGCCCTGAGAGTTTACATCAACTGTAGTAATAGCAGTCTATGTACCACCAGATGCTAACGCTAAGATTGCCATGAAATAACTGCATTCTGCTATCAGTAAACAACAAACCCTGCATCCCAAGGCAGCCTAAATTGTTGCGGGTGACTTCAACCACTCAAATTTAAAGACTGTACTGCCTAAATTCCATCAAAATGTATCATGCCCCACAAGAGGAGAAAAGACTTCTACACAAACATGGCTGATGCATACAAAGCTGCCCCCTCCCCCATCTAGGACACTCAGATCACCTCTCTTTGTTTCTACTGCCCAAGTATTCAGCACTCATCAAACGTGTCAAACCAACAGAATGGACAGTGAACGTGTGCCAGAGGGAGCTGACTCGGCACTTCAGCATCGTTTTGAAAACACGGACTGGAGAGTGTTCGCAACTCAGGCCACCCATGACTCCCACACTGACATTGATTCATATGCCTCCTCCGTTCTGGACTGTATCAACTCAAACATCAACAGTGTCACCACCCTCAAACGGATTACTACTTTCCCAAGCAGCTGTCCCCGTGTGCTTTAAACCACCTCCATCGTACCGGTGCCAAAACACTCCACTGCAACAAACCTTAATGACTTTCGTCCAGTTGCACTCACCCGCATCATTATGAAGTGCTTCGAGAGGCTGGTCCTGGCCCATCTCAAGACCTGTTTACCACCCTCACTGGACCCCTTCCAATTTGCCTACCGTCAGAACAGGAACACAGAGGATGCCATCTCTAAGGCACTTCACTCTGCCTGTCCCACCTTGACAATAGCAACACCTATGTGAGAATGCTGTTCATTGACTTTAGTTCAGCATTCAACACCATCATCCCCTCCAAACTGATCACCAAACTCAGTGAACTGGGCATCAATACATCCCTCTGTAACTGGATTCTGGACTTCCTAACCAACAGACCTCAGACTGTTAGGTTAGATAATCACACCTCCTCAACCATCACCCTGAACCCTGGTATGTCTACCACCATATGTCTATATGGTTCATACTGAATATCCATATTTTATTCTGTTTTTCTTATAATACTACTGCATTTATCTATATTATTTTTTATTACTATTATAATGTTACTGCTGCTACATTGCACATATCTGTACATGTTGTTCATACATTGTTCATATTACATAGCCATATTTATTCCGCTCTTATAAGGTAACTGCTAATACACTGCACACATTTATATTTATATATATATATATTATTTATAATTTATATTACTCTAAACCACCTTCTGTAAACCAACTGTACACTACTGTCTACACTGCACTATATTTCTTGTCCTGTCTATACTTGAATATCACATTGCACTTTTCTGCTCTTTTTGCACTTCTGGTTGGACGCAAACTGCATTTTGTTGTCTTTGTACTTGTACTCTGCAAAATGACAATAAAGTTGAATCTAATCTAATCTACTCTGGGTAGGGAAGGAATCCTTACCCCAAGTGAAGTACCTCAAGTACCTCGGGGTCTTGTGACTATGAACGGGGAGATTGGCTGGAGAATCAAAGCAGCAGGGGTGGTATTGCATTTGCTTTACTGCACCGTTGTGACGAAAAGAGAGCTGAGCCGGAAGGCAAAGCACTTGATCTACCGGTCAATTTCCGTTCCTACCCTCACCTATGGTCATGAAGGCTGGGTCGTGATCGAAATAATTAGATCGCTAGGTACAAGTGGCCAAAATGGGTTTCCTCAGGAGAGTGACTGGTGAGATAGGGTTAGAAGCTCAGTCATCCGTGAAAAACTTGGTGCTCCTTTGTGTGAAAAGGAGCCAGCTGAGGTGATTCGGGCATCTGGTAAGGATGACCCCTCGGTGCCTCCCTAGGGAGGTGTTCCAGGAGGGTCCAGATGGGAGGAGGCCTCTAGGAAAACTCTGGGAACGCCTCAGGATCCCACAGTCAGAGCTGCTTAATGTGGCTCGGGAAAGGGAAGTTTGGGGTCCCCTGCTGGAGCTGTTGCCCTGTGACCAGACCCCAGATAAGGATGGTAAATCCCCAAACCCTTCAGTTTACGCTGCTTCTGAATATTTTACGATGATTTTCCAATGAGCTCTGCTCTCCATTGTTTGATGCCCTTGATTTTTGTTTCCATCAAATTTACCAGATAAATCAAATTCATTATCTGAAAGATCCACAATAAAGGCGTTTCATTCACAGCCTTTTCTTTGGCAGAATAAAATGACCGACCTGCAGTCTGTGTGGCACCTCAAAATTAATATAACATGAAGTCCCCCTGTCCCCCCAGAGATGTCTTGAGGTTATGAAATCATCTTTAAAGTGAGAGGGCTGTTTGGCTGCTACAGGCCTCTCTTGGAGGAAGAGCCCACTTTATTCCTCCTTTACTCCTTCCTAATTAGCTGCTGGAGATGACAGGCAGCTCCTCCAATCATTTTTCTCTTATACACGCCAACTACACTGCCCATGTACTGTAGCTCATGCATGAGCACATCTGCACACCTGCTCCCAGAGCCCCCTGCTCTGAAAGGACAGTAAACCCCCCACTCATACTCACACACATAAGTTGATTCCATTGACAATATATTATCTCGGCAGGCAGGTATATGATACCATTCCATCCCAGCCAATGAGATCCTGAAAATCTGAAAAAGCATATTACTTCCCTATTGATGAAATTAGATTTGTGCAAAGACGGTGAATAATAATTCCATCTCTTCAATTTGAAATTGGATTGATGAAAAGCCTATTTGGATCACAGATGACCTAGTTATGTGCAGTCCTTTCATCTCAATGCCGCTTTTAAATCCCATACTGCTTCATCATGGTGGTCATTCCATTCACTATACATTTCCATTCATTGTAATTCTTCAGATTATGGGCCTCTCAGCAAAACAATTAAGCATGAGCTCACGGTTTTCTTGCATAACTACATCATTATTTACAAAATATATCAGGATAACAGAACATACTTACAAACATACATAAAAACATACATACGTTCAACGTTAAGGTTATTTTTTTCACTCGCCCAAAATTCTACTTGCCAAAAGTCCATTTTTACTGGCCCCTATACAATTTTGTATTTGTTTTTTGAACATAGCACTTTTATCTGCCTTGGACTCAAACTTGTGGCAAAATTCGCAAAACATTGTAGTTGTTCCATCGACATCCTCTCCTGCCACCTAAGAAAACTCCTTCTTCCAGGATGCTCAAAAACATTCTCTTTCACTTTAGCTCATACGCAGCCATCATCATGTGATTCTTCTTCTTTCTAACAAGAGCGCCACTAGCACCAACTTAATTCTTGATTGGCCAACTGCACATTCAAATTAAATCATTCATCAAGCATTCTCCGACATGAGCAAGGGGAAGGGGGCAAGGGAGCGATAACATAATTTATGATATGATGATGGTCGGTAAAAATCATATAAAAAAAAACTCAAAGGGCACAAAATGAAACCTGGGAAACAAATAAAACGGCAACCTTCACAGCAAGCTTCCAAGTCCTTTCTCCCTTCCCCTTCTTCTGAAGGCACACTTAACTTCTCAGTCTCAGCTAATTGGCACCTACAACCTACACTGGTAAGCGTAAGGTGAGCCAAACTAAAAGAACAACAAAACACTCAGATCTGAACAATACCATTACATTTGGATAGAACAGTTACTTCTGACATTACTAATTATACAGATATGTGCACTCACAACAATAGGTACCCCAAATATTATTTAAAAAAAACTATCTTACCCATTGTTATACAACTTAGGAGTTCCCAGCCCCTCCCTGCTGAGAGGACCTAATCAGGCACACCTGTATGCACTCTCTTTGATTAAGCTGGTGAGCAGCTGATCTACCCCCACATCACAGGCAGAAACATAGCAAAAACACTATGAACCCATAAACCCACTAAACAGGCCTATGTCAAATAATAAAGTAGCAAATTAACTAAAACATTAAACTAAAACATTATACTGAAATTAAGGATTAAGCGTCTGCTTAATCCTTAATTTTAATTCAAATTAAAACATTGTTTTACGCCACAACTTAATTATAGTACAGTATGTAGTTGGTATTGTAGTTGGTGTCATGAATTGTAAAAACCGGTAGGTGATCGCTTCTTTGGATTTAACAAATCAATGTTAAAATCACCACAGAGGAACATTACTTTTTGATTCATTTTTGAAAACATTTTTTCAATCTGTCCCTAAATACTTCGATATTAGAGCAGGGTTCTCTGTACAACTAATGATAACATTTTTTCTTTTTTCTTTACAGATTTCAATTGTGATACAAAGTTGTCATATTGTCTACAATCTTATAATTCAAGTTTGTATCCACATATATAGCCACTCCTCCTCCACTCTTATTTTTCCTGTTGCTGGTTCCATTAATCTGCTGGTTTAATGGTCTGTGTGTGAAGGACAGAAATAGCCTCCACAGCATTGTGAAGGTCTGTTCCAAAATAATTGGAGTTCAACAGTTCAGCAGTTCAGGTTACATTATTGCCCTCAGGCCGACGCTTTAGGGCACCACCGAGGAAAACAAACCGCTATTCAAAGTCCTATATTCCGTCTGCTATCAGACTTTTAAATCTATACAATAGTCTCTGGAACGAGCATCCTGTGTTGTTTTCCTGAGGTGTGAGCTGCTTGTGTTCAACTTGTTTGGGAACCTGATTTATGTATCTGTCGTTTCTCGCCTCAAACAAGGTTGTGTACACTCGCTGCCCGTCCCTTCTATTTTGTTTCTGACAATCTGGGGCCTGTTTCACAAAACCAAGATAAGGGATTAAGCCGGGATTTCCCCGTTATCCTGGATGAATTTAGCCTTGACTCAGTTTCACGAAAGTGGAGGCACATAAATCACCATGGAGATTTATTCTGTGCAGCTAGCTGTGACAGTCATTGTTACTGTTACATTGCTGTATGAAGACTGCTGTTCATAGTGTTGTTAGACGTTTGATGAATATATTATGGCAGTTGTTGAAATAATTAGAAAAGGCTGATAAAATTTCAAATGTGTTTTAAATGAAGTCTGTTACTAAGGACAATACATACAATGCTGTACATTTCTATAGTTGACCAATGCACCTTGAATTATTTTAGTTGATTAATTTTTTTAATTCTTTAACAATAAGGATCATGTTTGTTCCGCTTCCATGTGCATTGTATTTGGCATTCTTAGCACACAATTTGTGTTGTCCAGTAAACGGACTATAATTTGGGATGATTGTACAATTTAAAGAACATATCCTAATTGTACAATCCTCCCAAATTATAGTCTTAGTTCACTGGACCAGTAACTATCTAGTGATGTAGGCTACTGTACATTCATGTAACAACAGGGAGAGGACACCCCAATGGTTTTTGACCTTATATTTAGCTGGGGGTGAAATAACTGATGAATATACTCTGTTCCATTCATGTTTACAGTGTGCATGGAATTTATCACTTAATTATCTTTATAGTTTCTAGATTTTAGAGTTCAATTTCTTCAGTGTCTTTATTTTCTATGTCCATATAGCAAGGCATATAATATGTAGAGAAGGAAACTAGTCCTCTATAAAAAATAAAAAATAAACGCGAGATAAAGCGTGGCAGGTATTAGCGGACAGACTGAATGATAGTCTAAAAATATACATTTATGAACTACTCCTCTTAACTGAAACCATTCAATGAGTCACTGTAATTTGCAAAAACGAACAGTTGTACACTTTGCATTAAAAGCGAGCAGTGGAAGTTATGACTTAGGAAATTTATATTTTAGCCCATGAGAGAGAGGGAGGAACAGAGTGAAAGAGATATTTACGCATCATACTCTATCGTTGTAGAAAATTGATCTTCATGGTAAATTTCCTGAGTAACATTATCTTCTTCTTACTTTTAAGGCAAAGAATACAACTGTTAATTTGTGCAAAATATTAGTAGCCTAATCCTTGAATGGAATGAATGAATGAACGGTTTCAATTCAGAGTGGTCAGTTAATGTATATATTTAGTCTACTTACGCATTCAGTCGGTCCGTGATCGTCTGCTACGCTTTCTCTCGCTGTTTCATTACAGCGGCCGTGTTTCCTTTCTTTTTATACAAATAATGTGTTACAAGAAGCTGCTGCTCACTCTGTATAAAGTATGTACAATGCGTATTCTCCATTTTGGCATCAGTAGATCTGTGATCGACCTTGCGGTCTTTTGAGGAAAGCCGTGGACGCGCCTCTATCTGAATTACTTCAGCCTGGCTCAACCTAGTTGCTCCTCCCAGCCTGGCTTTGCCTTTGTGAAACGCACCAAGCCAGGATGCACAGATTAGACTTGGTCAAGCCTCGCATTATCAGTTATCCTGGATTTATATATTCTGCTTTTGTGAAACAGGCCCCTGCTGTCTGTTGTGTATGCGTTTATGTGTAAATGTTTTTGTTCTTGGGGTCTGAAGACTGCTGGAAATAGAATTGCCCTTTTGGGATAAATAAAGTTCATTGAATTGAATTTATACAGTTGAGATCATACCTCTCCAGTTCAAAATCCATTCCCTTGTCTGCATAGATCCAGGTTTCAGAAATGGCAATTATTGTAAATGGTTCTGTAAATTGATTTAAATAGTCCTTGATGTTATTGAAATTAGCATACAGGCTTCTGCTATTGAAATGGATTATTGAGAATTTGTTCTCCGTTTTTATAGACTGGTTGAACTGTTAATCTGTGTAGTAGCAGCAGTTGACAGTGGAGAAGAAATTATTTTCCTGGTCTATTTCATTTTCCATGTCCAGTAAATTATAGTCAGTGTATTGAAATGCTCTCAGTTTCAGTTTATAATACATAGCACTTTGTTTGGTATTGTTGTCTCCAGATGCAAATTAATGAATTATTTCAGAGTCAGACTGTGTCATGGTTGCGTGTTGTGAATGGCGTCATTTGAGTATTCATACCTCCAGTTATGTTGTTTGTTAGTACTTGTCTAGTTCCTCGATGTTTCTGATTACCATAACTTTGGCTTGTTCCAGCGTTCCGTTTAGTTGATAAATACTTTGCAGTTTGTGGACCATGTGTTTTGAATTTTTCCCTGTTTCCTCAAGTAGCGTGCTTTTCTGGCAATGTCCGCGTTTCGTTTAGTCAGATGTTCGTTTATGAAGAAGTTTGATTCTTTTAGCTTAATTCCTTGTTTTAACAGTGCTGTTTTGTGTTTTCTATTAATGAATCTCATGATGAGGGTGGCTGGTTTGTCACTTTCATTTCTCCAGGACAGAAGGTCCTCGAAGTCATCGGAGTCCACTTCAATCCCCTTGGATAGAAGGAAGGTAACCACCTGTCCTGCACTTTACTTATGCAGGAAAGATGCGTTTTGGCCTCCACATAGCTTCTTATGATGTCTTAACCCTGTTTCTGTCACTTAAACAGCTTTACAGTAGTTTCTAGTAGTGCAGGAAAGATGCGTTTGGGCCTCCATAGAGTTTCTCATGATGCGTTTCTTCCGAAGCTCCTAAAAACATGTTTCTCTGCAAGAATAATTCAAATCATGAAAAACCAGTGTTTCTGTCAGTTAAAAAGCTTTACAGTAGTTTCTTAGCTGAAGTAACAGCGTATCCGTACTTAAACAGCTTTATAGTAGTTTCTTAGCAGATGCTCCTTTAAACAATTCCTGCACTTTACTTATGCAGGAAAGATGCGTTTTGGCCTCCACATAGCTTACTACGATGTCTTAACCCTGTTTCTGTCACTTCTATAGCTTTACAGTAGTTTCTCAGCAGAGGTTCCTTTACACCTATCTCTATGCAGGAAAGATGAGTTTGGGCCTTTCACATAGCTTCTTATGTCTTAACTCTGTTTCTGTCACTTAAACAGCTTTACAGTAGTTTCTTAGCAGTTGTTCCTTTAAACAAGTCCTGCACTTTACTTATGCAGGAAAGATGCGTTTTGGCCTCCACATAGCTTACTACGATGTCTTAACCCTGTTTCTGTCACTTAAACAGCTTTACAGTAGTTTCTCAGCAGAAGTTCCTTTACACCTATCTCTATGCAGGAAAAATGAGTTTGGGCCTTTCACATAGCTTCTTATGTCTTACCCTGTTTCTGTCACTTAAACAGCTGTACAGTAGTTTCTCAGCAGAGGTTCCTTTACAACTATCTCTATGCAAGAAAGATGAGTTTGGGCCTTTCCCATAGCTTCTTATGTCTTAACCCTGTTTCTGTCACTTAAACAGCTTTACAGTAGTTTCTTACAGTTGTTCCTTTAAACAAGTCTTGCACTTTACTCATGCAGGAAAGATGCGTTTTGGCCTCCACATAGCTTACTACGATGTCTTAACCCTGTTTCTGTCACTTAAACAGCTTTACAGTAGTTTCTAGTAGTGCAGGAAAGATGCGTTTGGGCCTCCATAGAGTTTCTCATGATGCGTTTCTTCCGAAGCTCCTAAAAAAAATGTTTCTCTGCAAGAATAATTCAAATCATGAAAAACCAGTGTTTCTGTCAGTTAAAAAACTTTACAGTAGTTTCTTAGCTGAAGTAACAGCATATCCCTACTTAAACAGCTTTATAGTAGTTTCTTAGCAGATGCTCCTTTAAACAAGTCCTGCACTTTACTCATGCAGGAAAGATGCGTTTTGGCCTCCACATAGCTTACTACGATGTCTTAACCCTGTTTCTGTCACTTAAATAGCTTTACAGTAGTTTCTTAGCAGTTGTTCCTTTAAACAAATCTTGCACTTTTCTCATGCAGGAAAGATGAGTTTGGGCCTTTCACATAGCTTCTAATGTCTTAACCCTGTTTCTGTCACTTAAACAGCTTTACAGTAGTTTCATAGCAAATGATCCTTTAAACAAGTCTTGCACTTTATTCATGCAGGAAAGTTGCGTTTTGGCCTCCACATAGCTTCTTATGATGTCTTAACCCTGTTTCTGTCACTTCTATAGCTTTACAGTACTTTCTCAGCAGAGGTTCCTTTACACCTATCTCTATGCAGGAAAGATGAGTTTGGGCCTTTCCCATAGCTTCTTATGTCTTAACCCTGTTTCTGTCACTTAAACAGCTTTACAGTAGTTTCTTAGCAGTTGTTCCTTTAAACAAGTCTTGCACTTTACTCATGATGGAACGATGCGTTTTGGCCTCCATATAGCTTCTTATGATTTCTTAACCCTGTTTCTGTCACTTAAACACCTTTACAGTAGTTTCATAGCAAATGATCCTTTAAACAAGTCTTGCACTTTATTCATGCAGGAAAGTTGCGATTTGGCCTCCACATAGGTTCTTATGATGTCTTAACCCTGTGTCTGTCACTTAAACAGCTTTACATAGTTTCTCAGCAGAGGTTCCTTTAAACAAGTCTTGCACTTTACTCAAGCAGGAAAAATGCGTTTTGGCCTCCACATAGCTTACTACGATGTCTTAACCCTGTTTCTGTCACTTCTATAGTTTTACAGTAGTTTCTCAGCAGAGGCTCCTTTACACCTATCTCTATGCAGGAAAGATGAGTTTGGGCCTTTCCCATAGCTTCTTATGTCTTATCCCTGTTTCTGTCACTTAAACAGCTTTACAGTAGTTTCTCAGCAGAAGATCCTTTACACCTATCTCTATGCAGGAAAGATGAGTTTGGGCCTTTCCCATAGCTTCTTATGTCTTAACCCTGTTTCTGTCACTTAAACAGCTTTACAGTAGTTTCTCAGCAGAAGATCCTTTACACCTATCTCTATGCAGGAAAGATGAGTTTGGGCCTTTCCCATAGCTTCTTATGTCTTAACCCTGTTTCTGTCACTTAAACAGCTTTACAGGAAAGATGCGTTTTGGCCTCCACATAGCTTACTACGATGTCTTAACCCTGTTTCTGTTACTTCTATAGCTTTACAGTAGTTTCTAAGCAGAGGTTCCTTTACACCTATCTCTATGCAGGAAAGATGAGTTTGGGACTTTCACATAGCTTCTTATGATGTCTTAACCCTGTTTCTGTCACTTAAACAGCTTTACAGTAGTTTCTAGTAGTGCAGGAAAGATGCGTTTGGACCTTTCCCATAGCTTCTTATGTCTTAACTCTGTTTCTGTCAAACAGCTTTACAGTAGTTTCTCAGCAGAGGTTCCTTTAAAACAAGTCTTGCAATTTACTCAAGCAGGAAAAATGCGTTTTGGCCTCCACATAGCTTACTACGATGTCTTAACCCTGTTTCTGTCACTTCTATAGCTTTACAGTAGTTTCTCAGCAGAGGTTCCTTTACACCTATCTCTATGCAGGAAAGATGAGTTTGGGCCTTTCACATAGCTTCTTATGATGTCTTAACCCTGTTTCTGTTACTTAAACAGCTTTACAGTAGTTTCTTAGCAGTTGTTCCTTTAAACAAGTCTTGCACTGTACTCATGTAGGAAAGATGCGTTTTGGCCTCCACATAGCTTACTACGATGCCTTAACCCTGTTTCTGTCACTTAAACAGCTTTATAGTAGTTTCTCAGCGGAAGTTCCTTTAAACAAGTCTTGCACTTTACTCATGCAGGAAAGATGCGTTTTGGCCTCCACATAGCTTACTACGATGTCTTAACCCTGTTTCTGTCACTTCTATAGCTTTACAGTACTTTCTCAGCAGAGGTTCCTTTACACCTATCTCTATGCAGGAAAGATGAGTTTGGGCCTTTCCCATAGCTTCTTATGTCTTAACCCTGTTTCTGTCACTTAAACAGCTTTACAGGAAAGATGCGTTTTGGCCTCCACATAGCTTACTACGATGTCTTAACCCTGTTTCTGTTACTTCTATAGCTTTACAGTAGTTTCTAAGCAGAGGTTCCTTTACACCTATCTCTATGCAGGAAAGATGAGTTTGGGACTTTCACATAGCTTCTTATGATGTCTTAACCCTGTTTCTGTCACTTAAACAGCTTTACAGTAGTTTCTTAGCAGTTGTTCCTTTAAACAAGTCTTGCACTGTACTCATGTAGGAAAGATGCGTTTTGGCCTCCACATAGCTTACTACGATGCCTTAACCCTGTTTCTGTCACTTAAACAGCTTTATAGTAGTTTCTCAGCGGAAGTTCCTTTAAACAAGTCTTGCACTTTACTCATGCAGGAAAGATGCGTTTTGGCCTCCACATAGCTTACTACGATGTCTTAACCCTGTTTCTGTCACTTCTATAGCTTTACAGTACTTTCTCAGCAGAGGTTCCTTTACACCTATCTCTATGCAGGAAAGATGAGTTTGGGCCTTTCCCATAGCTTCTTATGTCTTAACCCTGTTTCTGTCACTTAAACAGCTTTACAGGAAAGATGCGTTTTGGCCTCCACATAGCTTACTACGATGTCTTAACCCTGTTTCTGTTACTTCTATAGCTTTACAGTAGTTTCTAAGCAGAGGTTCCTTTACACCTATCTCTATGCAGGAAAGATGAGTTTGGGACTTTCACATAGCTTCTTATGATGTCTTAACCCTGTTTCTGTCACTTAAACAGCTTTACAGTAGTTTCTTAGCAGTTGTTCCTTTAAACAAGTCTTGCACTTTACTCATGTAGGAAAGATGCGTTTTGGCCTCCACATAGCTTACTACGATGTCTTAACCCTGTTTCTGTCACTTCTATAGTTTTACAGTAGTTTCTCAGCAGAGGCTCCTTTACACCTATCTCTATGCAGGAAAGATGAGTTTGGGCCTTTCACATAGCTTCTTATGATGTCTTAACCCTGTTTCTGTCAAACAGCTTTACAGTAGTTTCTCAGCAGAGGTTCCTTTAAAACAAGTCTTGCACTTTACTCAAGCAGGAAAAATGCGTTTTGGCCTCCACATAGCTTACTACGATGTCTTAACCCTGTTTCTGTCACTTCTATAGTTTTACAGTAGTTTCTCAGCAGAGGCTCCTTTACACCTATCTCTATGCAGGAAAGATGAGTTTGGGCCTTTCACATAGCTTCTTATGATGTCTTAACCCTGTTTCTGTCACTTAAACAGCTTTACAGTAGTTTCTTAGCAGTTGTTCCTTTAAACAAGTCTTGCACTTTACTCATGTAGGAAAGATGCGTTTTGGCCTCCACATACCTTACTACGATGTCTTAACCCTGTTTCTGTCACTTCTATAGCTTTACAGTACTTTCTCAGCAGAGGTTCCTTTACACCTATCTCTATGCAGGAAAGATGAGTTTGGGCCTTTCACATAGCTTCTTATGTCTTAACCCTGTTTCTGTCACTTAAACAGCTTTACAGTAGTTTCTTACAGTTGCACTTTACAAGTCTTGCACTTTACTCATGCTGGAAAGATGCGTTTTGGCCTCCACATAGCTTACTACGATGTCTTAACCCTGTTTCTGTCACTTAAACAGCTTTACAGTAGTTTCTCAGCAGAAGTTCCTTTACACCTATCTCTATGCAGGAAAGATGAGTTTGGGCCTTTCACATAGCTTCTTATGATGCCTTAACCCTGTTTCTGTCACTTAAACAGCTTTACGTAGTTTCTTAGCAGTTGTTCCTTTAAACAAGTCTTGCACTGTACTCATGTAGGAAAGATGCGTTTTGGCCTCCACATAGCTTACTACGATGCCTTAACCCTGTTTCTGTCACTTAAACAGCTTTATAGTAGTTTCTCAGCGGAAGTTCCTTTAAACAAGTCTTGCACTTTACTCATGCAGGAAAGATGCGTTTTGGCCTCCACATAGCTTACTACGATGTCTTAACCCTGTTTCTGTCACTTCTATAGCTTTACAGTACTTTCTCAGCAGAGGTTCCTTTACACCTATCTCTATGCAGGAAAGATGAGTTTGGGCCTTTCCCATAGCTTCTTAGGTCAACCCTGTTTCTGTCACTTAAACACCTTTACAGTAGTTTCATAGCAAATGATCCTTTAAACAAGTCTTGCACTTTATTCATGCAGGAAAGTTGCGATTTGGCCTCCACATAGGTTCTTATGATGTCTACCCTGTTTCTGTCACCTAAACAGCTTTACAGTAGTTTCTCAGCAGAGGTTCCTTTATGCAGGAAAGATGAGTTTGGGCCTTTCCCATAGCTTCTTATGTCTTAACCCTGTTTCTGTCACTTAAACAGCTTTACAGGAAAGATGCGTTTTGGCCTCCACATAGCTTACTACGATGTCTTAACCCTGTTTCTGTTACTTCTATAGCTTTACAGTAGTTTCTAAGCAGAGGTTCCTTTACACCTATCTCTATGCAGGAAAGATGAGTTTGGGACTTTCACATAGCTTCTTATGATGTCTTAACCCTGTTTCTGTCACTTAAACAGCTTTACAGTAGTTTCTAGTAGTGCAGGAAAGATGCGTTTGGACCTTTCCCATAGCTTCTTATGTCTTAACTCTGTTTCTGTCAAACAGCTTTACAGTAGTTTCTCAGCAGAGGTATCTTTAAAACAAGTCTTGCACTTTACTCAAGCAGGAAAAATGCGTTTTGGCCTCCACATAGCTTACTACGATGTCTTAACCCTGTTTCTGTCACTTCTATAGCTTTACAGTAGTTTCTCAGCAGAGGTTCCTTTACACCTATCTCTATGCAGGAAAGATGAGTTTGGGCCTTTCACATAGCTTCTTATGATGTCTTAACCCTGTTTCTGTCACTTAAACAGCTTTACAGTAGTTTCTTAGCAGTTGTTCCTTTAAACAAGTCTTGCACTTTACTCATGTAGGAAAGATGCGTTTTGGCCTCCACATACCTTACTACGATGTCTTAACCCTGTTTCTGTCACTTCTATAGCTTTACAGTACTTTCTCAGCAGAGGTTCCTTTACACCTATCTCTATGCAGGAAAGATGAGTTTGGGCCTTTCACATAGCTTCTTATGTCTTAACCCTGTTTCTGTCACTTAAACAGCTTTACAGTAGTTTCTTACAGTTGCACTTTACAAGTCTTGCACTTTACTCATGCTGGAAAGATGCGTTTTGGCCTCCACATAGCTTACTACGATGTCTTAACCCTGTTTCTGTCACTTAAACAGCTTTACAGTAGTTTCTCAGCAGAAGTTCCTTTACACCTATCTCTATGCAGGAAAGATGAGTTTGGGCCTTTCACATAGCTTCTTATGTCTTACCCTTATTCTGTCACTTAAACAGCTGTACAGTAGTTTCTCAGCACAGGTTCCTTTACACCTATCTCTATGCAGGAAAGATGAGTTTGGGCCTTTCACATAGCTTCTTATGATGCCTTAACCCTGTTTCTGTCACTTAAACAGCTTTACGTAGTTTCTTAGCAGTTGTTCCTTTAAACAAGTCTTGCACTGTACTCATGTAGGAAAGATGCGTTTTGGCCTCCACATAGCTTACTACGATGCCTTAACCCTGTTTCTGTCACTTAAACAGCTTTATAGTAGTTTCTCAGCGGAAGTTCCTTTAAACAAGTCTTGCACTTTACTCATGCAGGAAAGATGCGTTTTGGCCTCCACATAGCTTACTACGATGTCTTAACCCTGTTTCTGTCACTTAAACAGCTTTACAGTAGTTTCTAGTAGTGCAGGAAAGATGCGTTTGGACCTTTCCCATAGCTTCTTATGTCTTAACTCTGTTTCTGTCAAACAGCTTTACAGTAGTTTCTCAGCAGAGGTATCTTTAAAACAAGTCTTGCACTTTACTCAAGCAGGAAAAATGCGTTTTGGCCTCCACATAGCTTACTACGATGTCTTAACCCTGTTTCTGTCACTTCTATAGCTTTACAGTAGTTTCTCAGCAGAGGTTCCTTTACACCTATCTCTATGCAGGAAAGATGAGTTTGGGCCTTTCACATAGCTTCTTATGATGTCTTAACCCTGTTTCTGTCACTTAAACAGCTTTACAGTAGTTTCTTAGCAGTTGTTCCTTTAAACAAGTCTTGCACTTTACTCATGTAGGAAAGATGCGTTTTGGCCTCCACATACCTTACTACGATGTCTTAACCCTGTTTCTGTCACTTCTATAGCTTTACAGTACTTTCTCAGCAGAGGTTCCTTTACACCTATCTCTATGCAGGAAAGATGAGTTTGGGCCTTTCACATAGCTTCTTATGTCTTAACCCTGTTTCTGTCACTTAAACAGCTTTACAGTAGTTTCTTACAGTTGCACTTTACAAGTCTTGCACTTTACTCATGCTGGAAAGATGCGTTTTGGCCTCCACATAGCTTACTACGATGTCTTAACCCTGTTTCTGTCACTTAAACAGCTTTACAGTAGTTTCTCAGCAGAAGTTCCTTTACACCTATCTCTATGCAGGAAAGATGAGTTTGGGCCTTTCACATAGCTTCTTATGTCTTACCCTTATTCTGTCACTTAAACAGCTGTACAGTAGTTTCTCAGCACAGGTTCCTTTACACCTATCTCTATGCAGGAAAGATGAGTTTGGGCCTTTCACATAGCTTCTTATGATGCCTTAACCCTGTTTCTGTCACTTAAACAGCTTTACGTAGTTTCTTAGCAGTTGTTCCTTTAAACAAGTCTTGCACTGTACTCATGTAGGAAAGATGCGTTTTGGCCTCCACATAGCTTACTACGATGCCTTAACCCTGTTTCTGTCACTTAAACAGCTTTATAGTAGTTTCTCAGCGGAAGTTCCTTTAAACAAGTCTTGCACTTTACTCATGCAGGAAAGATGCGTTTTGGCCTCCACATAGCTTACTACGATGTCTTAACCCTGTTTCTGTCACTTAAAAGCTTTACAGCTTTACAGAGTTTCTAGTAGTGCAGGAAAGATGCGTTTGGGACCTTTCCCATAGCTTCTTATGTCTTAACTCTGTTTCTGTCAAACAGCTTTACAGTAGTTTCTCAGCAGAGGTATCTTTAAAACAAGTCTTGCACTTTACTCAAGCAGGAAAAATGCGTTTTGGCCTCCACATAGCTTACTACGATGTCTTAACCCTGTTTCTGTCACTTCTATAGCTTTACAGTAGTTTCTCAGCAGAGGTTCCTTTACACCTATCTCTATGCAGGAAAGATGAGTTTGGGCCTTTCACATAGCTTCTTATGATGTCTTAACCCTGTTTCTGTCACTTAAACAGCTTTACAGTAGTTTCTTAGCAGTTGTTCCTTTAAACAAGTCTTGCACTTTACTCATGTAGGAAAGATGCGTTTTGGCCTCCACATACCTTACTACGATGTCTTAACCCTGTTTCTGTCACTTCTATAGCTTTACAGTACTTTCTCAGCAGAGGTTCCTTTACACCTATCTCTATGCAGGAAAGATGAGTTTGGGCCTTTCACATAGCTTCTTATGTCTTAACCCTGTTTCTGTCACTTAAACAGCTTTACAGTAGTTTCTTACAGTTGCACTTTACAAGTCTTGCACTTTACTCATGCTGGAAAGATGCGTTTTGGCCTCCACATAGCTTACTACGATGTCTTAACCCTGTTTCTGTCACTTAAACAGCTTTACAGTAGTTTCTCAGCAGAAGTTCCTTTACACCTATCTCTATGCAGGAAAGATGAGTTTGGGCCTTTCACATAGCTTCTTATGTCTTACCCTTATTCTGTCACTTAAACAGCTGTACAGTAGTTTCTCAGCACAGGTTCCTTTACACCTATCTCTATGCAGGAAAGATGAGTTTGGGCCTTTCACATAGCTTCTTATGATGCCTTAACCCTGTTTCTGTCACTTAAACAGCTTTACGTAGTTTCTTAGCAGTTGTTCCTTTAAACAAGTCTTGCACTGTACTCATGTAGGAAAGATGCGTTTTGGCCTCCACATAGCTTACTACGATGCCTTAACCCTGTTTCTGTCACTTAAACAGCTTTATAGTAGTTTCTCAGCGGAAGTTCCTTTAAACAAGTCTTGCACTTTACTCATGCAGGAAAGATGCGTTTTGGCCTCCACATAGCTTACTACGATGTCTTAACCCTGTTTCTGTCACTTCTATAGCTTTACAGTACTTTCTCAGCAGAGGTTCCTTTACACCTATCTCTATGCAGGAAAGATGAGTTTGGGCCTTTCCCATAGCTTCTTAGGTCAACCCTGTTTCTGTCACTTAAACACCTTTACAGTAGTTTCATAGCAAATGATCCTTTAAACAAGTCTTGCACTTTATTCATGCAGGAAAGTTGCGATTTGGCCTCCACATAGGTTCTTATGATGTCTACCCTGTTTCTGTCACCTAAACAGCTTTACAGTAGTTTCTCAGCAGAGGTTCCTTTATGCAGGAAAGATGAGTTTGGGCCTTTCCCATAGCTTCTTATGTCTTAACCCTGTTTCTGTCACTTAAACAGCTTTACAGGAAAGATGCGTTTTGGCCTCCACATAGCTTACTACGATGTCTTAACCCTGTTTCTGTTACTTCTATAGCTTTACAGTAGTTTCTAAGCAGAGGTTCCTTTACACCTATCTCTATGCAGGAAAGATGAGTTTGGGACTTTCACATAGCTTCTTATGATGTCTTAACCCTGTTTCTGTCACTTAAACAGCTTTACAGTAGTTTCTAGTAGTGCAGGAAAGATGCGTTTGGACCTTTCCCATAGCTTCTTATGTCTTAACTCTGTTTCTGTCAAACAGCTTTACAGTAGTTTCTCAGCAGAGGTATCTTTAAAACAAGTCTTGCACTTTACTCAAGCAGGAAAAATGCGTTTTGGCCTCCACATAGCTTACTACGATGTCTTAACCCTGTTTCTGTCACTTCTATAGCTTTACAGTAGTTTCTCAGCAGAGGTTCCTTTACACCTATCTCTATGCAGGAAAGATGAGTTTGGGCCTTTCACATAGCTTCTTATGATGTCTTAACCCTGTTTCTGTCACTTAAACAGCTTTACAGTAGTTTCTTAGCAGTTGTTCCTTTAAACAAGTCTTGCACTTTACTCATGTAGGAAAGATGCGTTTTGGCCTCCACATACCTTACTACGATGTCTTAACCCTGTTTCTGTCACTTCTATAGCTTTACAGTACTTTCTCAGCAGAGGTTCCTTTACACCTATCTCTATGCAGGAAAGATGAGTTTGGGCCTTTCACATAGCTTCTTATGTCTTAACCCTGTTTCTGTCACTTAAACAGCTTTACAGTAGTTTCTTACAGTTGCACTTTACAAGTCTTGCACTTTACTCATGCTGGAAAGATGCGTTTTGGCCTCCACATAGCTTACTACGATGTCTTAACCCTGTTTCTGTCACTTAAACAGCTTTACAGTAGTTTCTCAGCAGAAGTTCCTTTACACCTATCTCTATGCAGGAAAGATGAGTTTGGGCCTTTCACATAGCTTCTTATGTCTTACCCTTATTCTGTCACTTAAACAGCTGTACAGTAGTTTCTCAGCACAGGTTCCTTTACACCTATCTCTATGCAGGAAAGATGAGTTTGGGCCTTTCACATAGCTTCTTATGATGCCTTAACCCTGTTTCTGTCACTTAAACAGCTTTACGTAGTTTCTTAGCAGTTGTTCCTTTAAACAAGTCTTGCACTGTACTCATGTAGGAAAGATGCGTTTTGGCCTCCACATAGCTTACTACGATGCCTTAACCCTGTTTCTGTCACTTAAACAGCTTTATAGTAGTTTCTCAGCGGAAGTTCCTTTAAACAAGTCTTGCACTTTACTCATGCAGGAAAGATGCGTTTTGGCCTCCACATAGCTTACTACGATGTCTTAACCCTGTTTCTGTCACTTCTATAGCTTTACAGTACTTTCTCAGCAGAGGTTCCTTTACACCTATCTCTATGCAGGAAAGATGAGTTTGGGCCTTTCCCATAGCTTCTTAGGTCAACCCTGTTTCTGTCACTTAAACACCTTTACAGTAGTTTCATAGCAAATGATCCTTTAAACAAGTCTTGCACTTTATTCATGCAGGAAAGTTGCGATTTGGCCTCCACATAGGTTCTTATGATGTCTACCCTGTTTCTGTCACCTAAACAGCTTTACAGTAGTTTCTCAGCAGAGGTTCCTTTATGCAGGAAAGATGAGTTTGGGCCTTTCCCATAGCTTCTTATGTCTTAACCCTGTTTCTGTCACTTAAACAGCTTTACAGGAAAGATGCGTTTTGGCCTCCACATAGCTTACTACGATGTCTTAACCCTGTTTCTGTTACTTCTATAGCTTTACAGTAGTTTCTAAGCAGAGGTTCCTTTACACCTATCTCTATGCAGGAAAGATGAGTTTGGGACTTTCACATAGCTTCTTATGATGTCTTAACCCTGTTTCTGTCACTTAAACAGCTTTACAGTAGTTTCTAGTAGTGCAGGAAAGATGCGTTTGGACCTTTCCCATAGCTTCTTATGTCTTAACTCTGTTTCTGTCAAACAGCTTTACAGTAGTTTCTCAGCAGAGGTATCTTTAAAACAAGTCTTGCACTTTACTCAAGCAGGAAAAATGCGTTTTGGCCTCCACATAGCTTACTACGATGTCTTAACCCTGTTTCTGTCACTTCTATAGCTTTACAGTAGTTTCTCAGCAGAGGTTCCTTTACACCTATCTCTATGCAGGAAAGATGAGTTTGGGCCTTTCACATAGCTTCTTATGATGTCTTAACCCTGTTTCTGTTACTTAAACAGCTTTACAGTAGTTTCTTAGCAGTTGTTCCTTTAAACAAGTCTTGCACTGTACTCATGTAGGAAAGATGCGTTTTGGCCTCCACATAGCTTACTACGATGCCTTAACCCTGTTTCTGTCACTTAAACAGCTTTATAGTAGTTTCTCAGCGGAAGTTCCTTTAAACAAGTCTTGCACTTTACTCATGCAGGAAAGATGCGTTTTGGCCTCCACATAGCTTACTACGATGTCTTAACCCTGTTTCTGTCACTTCTATAGCTTTACAGTACTTTCTCAGCAGAGGTTCCTTTACACCTATCTCTATGCAGGAAAGATGAGTTTGGGCCTTTCCCATAGCTTCTTATGTCTTAACCCTGTTTCTGTCACTTAAACAGCTTTACATAGTTTCTCAGCAGAGGTTCCTTTAAACAAGTCTTGCACTTTACTCAAGCAGGAAAAATGCGTTTTGGCCTCCACATAGCTTACTACGATGTCTTAACCCTGTTTCTGTCACTTCTATAGTTTTACAGTAGTTTCTCAGCAGAGGCTCCTTTACACCTATCTCTATGCAGGAAAGATGAGTTTGGGCCTTTCACATAGCTTCTTATGATGTCTTAACCCTGTTTCTGTCAAACAGCTTTACAGTAGTTTCTCAGCAGAGGTTCCTTTAAAACAAGTCTTGCACTTTACTCAAGCAGGAAAAATGCGTTTTGGCCTCCACATAGCTTACTACGATGTCTTAACCCTGTTTCTGTCACTTCTATAGTTTTACAGTAGTTTCTCAGCAGAGGCTCCTTTACACCTATCTCTATGCAGGAAAGATGAGTTTGGGCCTTTCACATAGCTTCTTATGATGTCTTAACCCTGTTTCTGTCACTTAAACAGCTTTACAGTAGTTTCTTAGCAGTTGTTCCTTTAAACAAGTCTTGCACTTTACTCATGTAGGAAAGATGCGTTTTGGCCTCCACATACCTTACTACGATGTCTTAACCCTGTTTCTGTCACTTCTATAGCTTTACAGTACTTTCTCAGCAGAGGTTCCTTTACACCTATCTCTATGCAGGAAAGATGAGTTTGGGCCTTTCACATAGCTTCTTATGTCTTAACCCTGTTTCTGTCACTTAAACAGCTTTACAGTAGTTTCTTACAGTTGCACTTTACAAGTCTTGCACTTTACTCATGCTGGAAAGATGCGTTTTGGCCTCCACATAGCTTACTACGATGTCTTAACCCTGTTTCTGTCACTTAAACAGCTTTACAGTAGTTTCTCAGCAGAAGTTCCTTTACACCTATCTCTATGCAGGAAAGATGAGTTTGGGCCTTTCACATAGCTTCTTATGTCTTACCCTTATTCTGTCACTTAAACAGCTGTACAGTAGTTTCTCAGCACAGGTTCCTTTACACCTATCTCTATGCAGGAAAGATGAGTTTGGGCCTTTCACATAGCTTCTTATGATGCCTTAACCCTGTTTCTGTCACTTAAACAGCTTTACGTAGTTTCTTAGCAGTTGTTCCTTTAAACAAGTCTTGCACTGTACTCATGTAGGAAAGATGCGTTTTGGCCTCCACATAGCTTACTACGATGCCTTAACCCTGTTTCTGTCACTTAAACAGCTTTATAGTAGTTTCTCAGCGGAAGTTCCTTTAAACAAGTCTTGCACTTTACTCATGCAGGAAAGATGCGTTTTGGCCTCCACATAGCTTACTACGATGTCTTAACCCTGTTTCTGTCACTTCTATAGCTTTACAGTACTTTCTCAGCAGAGGTTCCTTTACACCTATCTCTATGCAGGAAAGATGAGTTTGGGCCTTTCCCATAGCTTCTTAGGTCAACCCTGTTTCTGTCACTTAAACACCTTTACAGTAGTTTCATAGCAAATGATCCTTTAAACAAGTCTTGCACTTTATTCATGCAGGAAAGTTGCGATTTGGCCTCCACATAGGTTCTTATGATGTCTACCCTGTTTCTGTCACCTAAACAGCTTTACAGTAGTTTCTCAGCAGAGGTTCCTTTATGCAGGAAAGATGAGTTTGGGCCTTTCCCATAGCTTCTTATGTCTTAACCCTGTTTCTGTCACTTAAACAGCTTTACAGGAAAGATGCGTTTTGGCCTCCACATAGCTTACTACGATGTCTTAACCCTGTTTCTGTTACTTCTATAGCTTTACAGTAGTTTCTCAGCAGAGGTTCCTTTATGCAGGAAAGATGAGTTTGGGACTTTCACATAGCTTCTTATGATGTCTTAACCCTGTTTCTGTCACTTAAACAGCTTTACAGTAGTTTCTAGTAGTGCAGGAAAGATGCGTTTGGACCTTTCCCATAGCTTCTTATGTCTTAACTCTGTTTCTGTCAAACAGCTTTACAGTAGTTTCTCAGCAGAGGTATCTTTAAAACAAGTCTTGCACTTTACTCAAGCAGGAAAAATGCGTTTTGGCCTCCACATAGCTTACTACGATGTCTTAACCCTGTTTCTGTCACTTCTATAGCTTTACAGTAGTTTCTCAGCAGAGGTTCCTTTACACCTATCTCTATGCAGGAAAGATGAGTTTGGGCCTTTCACATAGCTTCTTATGATGTCTTAACCCTGTTTCTGTTACTTAAACAGCTTTACAGTAGTTTCTTAGCAGTTGTTCCTTTAAACAAGTCTTGCACTGTACTCATGTAGGAAAGATGCGTTTTGGCCTCCACATAGCTTACTACGATGTCTTAACCCTGTTTCTGTCACTTCTATAGCTTTACAGTACTTTCTCAGCAGAGGTTCCTTTACACCTATCTCTATGCAGGAAAGATGAGTTTGGGCCTTTCCCATAGCTTCTTATGTCTTAACCCTGTTTCTGTCACTTAAACAGCTTTACAGGAAAGATGCGTTTTGGCCTCCACATAGCTTACTACGATGTCTTAACCCTGTTTCTGTTACTTCTATAGCTTTACAGTAGTTTCTAAGCAGAGGTTCCTTTACACCTATCTCTATGCAGGAAAGATGAGTTTGGGACTTTCACATAGCTTCTTATGATGTCTTAACCCTGTTTCTGTCACTTAAACAGCTTTACAGTAGTTTCTTAGCAGTTGTTCCTTTAAACAAGTCTTGCACTTTACTCATGTAGGAAAGATGCGTTTTGGCCTCCACATAGCTTACTACGATGTCTTAACCCTGTTTCTGTCACTTCTATAGTTTTACAGTAGTTTCTCAGCAGAGGCTCCTTTACACCTATCTCTATGCAGGAAAGATGAGTTTGGGCCTTTCACATAGCTTCTTATGATGTCTTAACCCTGTTTCTGTCACTTAAACAGCTTTACAGTAGTTTCTTAGCAGTTGTTCCTTTAAACAAGTCTTGCACTTTACTCATGCTGGAAAGATGCGTTTTGGCCTCCACATAGCTTACTACGATGTTTTAACCCTGTTTCTGTCACTTCTATAGCTTTACAGTACTTTCTCAGCAGAGGTTCCTTTACACCTATCTCTATGCAGGAAAGATGAGTTTGGGCCTTTCACATAGCTTCTTATGTCTTAACCCTGTTTCTGTCACTTAAACAGCTGTACAGTAGTTTCTCAGCAGAGGTTCCTTTACACCTATCTCTATGCAGGAAAGATGAGTTTGGGCCTTTCCCATAGTTTCTAATGTCTTAACCCTGTTTCTGTCACTTCTATAGCTTTACAGTAGTTTCTCAGCAGAGGTTCCTTTACACCTATCTCTATGCAGGAAAGATGAGTTTGGGCCTTTCACATAGCTTCTTATGATGTCTTAACCCTGTTTCTGTCACTTAAACAGCTTTACGTAGTTTCTTAGCAGTTGTTCCTTTAAACAAGTCTTGCACTGTACTCATGTAGGAAAGATGCGTTTTGGCCTCCACATAGCTTACTACGATGCCTTAACCCTGTTTCTGTCACTTAAACAGCTTTATAGTAGTTTCTCAGCGGAAGTTCCTTTAAACAAGTCTTGCACTTTACTCATGCAGGAAAGATGCGTTTTGGCCTCCACATAGCTTACTACGATGTCTTAACCCTGTTTCTGTCACTTCTATAGCTTTACAGTACTTTCTCAGCAGAGGTTCCTTTACACCTATCTCTATGTAGGAAAGATGAGTTTGGGACTTTCACATAGCTTCTTATGATGCCTTAACCCTGTTTCTGTCACTTAAACAGCTTTACAGGAAAGATGCGTTTTGGCCTCCACATAGCTTACTACGATGTCTTAACCCTGTTTCTGTTACTTCTATAGCTTTACAGTAGTTTCTAAGCAGAGGTTCCTTTACACCTATCTCTATGTAGGAAAGATGAGTTTGGGACTTTCACATAGCTTCTTATGATGCCTTAACCCTGTTTCTGTCACTTAAACAGCTTTATAGTAGTTTCTCAGCGGAAGTTCCTTTAAACAAGTCTTGCACTTTACTCATGCAGGAAAGATGCGTTTTGGCCTCCACATAGCTTACTACGATGTCTTAACCCTGTTTCTGTCACTTCTATAGCTTTACAGTACTTTCTCAGCAGAGGTTCCTTTACACCTATCTCTATGCAGGAAAGATGAGTTTGGGCCTTTCCCATAGCTTCTTATGTCTTAACCCTGTTTCTGTCACTTAAACAGCTTTACAGGAAAGATGCGTTTTGGCCTCCACATAGCTTACTACGATGTCTTAACCCTGTTTCTGTTACTTCTATAGTTTTACAGTAGTTTCTAAGCAGAGGTTCCTTTACACCTATCTCTATGCAGGAAAGATGAGTTTGGGACTTTCACATAGCTTCTTATGATGTCTTAACCCTGTTTCTGTCACTTAAACAGCTTTACAGTAGTTTCTAGTAGTGCAGGAAAGATGCGTTTGGACCTTTCCCATAGCTTCTTATGTCTTAACCCTGTTTCTGTCAAACAGCTTTACAGTAGTTTCTCAGCAGAGGTTCCTTTAAAACAAGTCTTGCACTTTACTCAAGCAGGAAAAATGCGTTTTGGCCTCCACATAGCTTACTACGATGTCTTAACCCTGTTTCTGTCACTTAAACAGCTTTACATGAAAGATGCGTTTTGGCCTCCACATAGCTTACTACGATGTCTTAACCCTGTTTCTGTCACTTAAACACCTTTACAGTAGTTTCATAGCAAATGATCCTTTAAACAAGTCTTGCACTTTATTCATGCAGGAAAGTTGCGATTTGGCCTCCACATAGGTTCTTATGATGTCTACCCTGTTTCTGTCACCTAAACAGCTTTACAGTAGTTTCTCAGCAGAGGTTCCTTTATGCAGGAAAGATGAGTTTGGGCCTTTCCCATAGCTTCTTATGTCTTAACCCTGTTTCTGTCACTTAAACAGCTTTACAGAAGTTTCTTAGCAGTTGTTCCTTTAAACAAGTCTTGCACTTTACTCATGCAGGAAAGATGCGTTTTGGCCTCCACATAGCTTACTACGATGTCTTAACCCTGTTTCTGTCACTTCTATAGCTTTACAGTAGTTTCTCAGCAGAGGTTCCTTTACACCTATCTCTATGCAGGAAAGATGAGTTTGGGCCTTTCACATAGCTTCTTATGTCTTAACCCAGTTTCTGTCACTTAAACAGCTTTACAGTAGTTTCTTAGCAGTGTTCCTTTAACAAGTCTTGCACTTTACTCATGATGGAAACGATGCGTTTTGGCCTCCACATAGCTTCTTATGATGTCTTAACCCTGTTTCTGTCACTTAAACAGCTTTACAGTAGTTTCATAGCAAATGATCCTTTAAACAAGTCTTGCACTTTATTCATGCAGGAAAGTTGCGATTTGGCCTCCACATAGGTTCTTATGATGTCTTAACCCTGTGTCTGTCACTTAAACAGCTTTACATAGTTTCTCAGCAGAGGTTCCTTTAAACAAGTCTTGCACTTTACTCAAGCAGGAAAAGATGCGTTTTGGCCTCCACATAGCTTACTACGATGTCTTAACCCTGTTTCTGTCACTTCTATAGCTTTACAGTAGTTTCTCAGCAGAGGTCCTTTACACCTATCTCTATGCAGGAAAGATGAGTTTGGGCCTTTCCCATAGCTTCTTATGTCTTATCCCTGTTTCTGTCACTTAAACAGCTTTACAGTAGTTTCTCAGCAGAAGATCCTTTACACCTATCTCTATGCAGGAAAGATGAGTTTGGGCCTTCCCATAGCTTCTTATGTCTTAACCCTGTTTCTGTCACTTAAACAGCTTTACAGTAGTTTCTCAGCAGAAGATCCTTTACACCTATCTCTATGCAGGAAAGATGAGTTTGGGCCTTTCCCATAGCTTCTTATGTCTTAACCCTGTTTCTGTCACTTAAACAGCTTTACAGGAAAGATGCGTTTTGGCCTCCACATAGCTTACTACGATGTCTTAACCCTGTTTCTGTTACTTCTATAGCTTTACAGTAGTTTCTAAGCAGAGGTTCCTTTACACCTATCTCTATGCAGGAAAGATGAGTTTGGGACTTTCACATAGCTTCTTATGATGTCTTAACCCTGTTTCTGTCACTTAAACAGCTTTACAGTAGTTTCTAGTAGTGCAGGAAAGATGCGTTTGGACCTTTCCCATAGCTCTTATGTCTTAACTGTTTCTGTCAAACAGCTTTACAGTAGTTTCAGCAGAGGTCCTTTAAAACAGTCTTGCACTTTACTCAAGCAGGAAAAATGCGTTTTGGCCTCCACATAGCTTACTACGATGTCTTAACCCTGTTTCTGTCACTTCTATAGCTTTACAGTAGTTTCTCAGCAGAGGTTCCTTTACACCTATCTCTATGCAGGAAAGATGAGTTTGGGCCTTTCACATAGCTTCTTATGATGTCTTAACCCTGTTTCTGTTACTTAAACAGCTTTACAGTAGTTTCTTAGCAGTTGTTCCTTTAAACAAGTCTTGCACTGTACTCATGTAGGAAAGATGCGTTTTGGCCTCCACATAGCTTACTACGATGCCTTAACCCTGTTTCTGTCACTTAAACAGCTTTATAGTAGTTTCTCAGCGGAGGTTCCTTTAAACAAGTCTGCACTTTACTCATGCAGGAAAGATGCGTTTTGGGCCTCCACATAGCTTACTACGATGTCTTAACCCTGTTTCTGTCACTTCTATAGCTTTACAGTACTTTCTCAGCAGAGGTTCCTTTACACCTATCTCTATGCAGGAAAGATGAGTTTGGGCCTTTCCCATAGCTTCTTATGTCTTAACCCTGTTTCTGTCACTTAAACAGCTTTACAGGAAAGATGCGTTTTGGCCTCCACATAGCTTACTACGATGTCTTAACCCTGTTTCTGTCACTTCTATAGCTTTACAGTACTTTCTCAGCAGAGGTTCCTTTACACCTATCTCTATGCAGGAAAGATGAGTTTGGGCCTTTCACATAGCTTCTTATGTCTTAACCCTGTTTCTGTCACTTAAACAGCTTTACAGTAGTTTCTTAGCAGTTGTTCCTTTAAACAAGTCTTGCACTTTACTCATGCTGGAAAGATGCGTTTTGGCCTCCACATAGCTTACTACGATGTCTTAACCCTGTTTCTGTCACTTCTATAGCTTTACAGTAGTTTCTCAGCAGAGGTTCCTTTACACCTATCTCTATGCAGGAAAGATGAGTTTGGGCCTTTCACATAGCTTCTTATGTCTTAACCCTGTTTCTGTCACTTAAACAGCTGTACAGTAGTTTCTCAGCAGAGGTTCCTTTACACCTATCTCTATGCAGGAAAGATGAGTTTGGGCCTTTCCCATAGTTTCTAATGTCTTAACCCTGTTTCTGTCACTTCTATAGCTTTACAGTAGTTTCTCAGCAGAGGTTCCTTTACACCTATCTCTATGCAGGAAAGATGAGTTTGGGCCTTTCACATAGCTTCTTATGATGTCTTAACCCTGTTTCTGTCACTTAAACAGCTTTACGTAGTTTCTTAGCAGTTGTTCCTTTAAACAAGTCTTGCACTGTACTCATGTAGGAAAGATGCGTTTTGGCCTCCACATAGCTTACTACGATGCCTTAACCCTGTTTCTGTCACTTAAACAGCTTTATAGTAGTTTCTCAGCGGAAGTTCCTTTAAACAAGTCTTGCACTTTACTCATGCAGGAAAGATGCGTTTTGGCCTCCACATAGCTTACTACGATGTCTTAACCCTGTTTCTGTCACTTCTATAGTTTTACAGTAGTTTCTCAGCAGAGGCTCCTTTACACCTATCTCTATGCAGGAAAGATGAGTTTGGGCCTTTCCCATAGCTTCTTATGTCTTAACCCTGTTTCTGTCACTTAAACAGCTTTACAGTAGTTTCTCAGCAGAAGATCCTTTACACCTATCTCTATGCAGGAAAGATGAGTTTGGGCCTTTCCCATAGCTTCTTATGTCTTAACCCTGTTTCTGTCACTTAAACAGCTTTACAGGAAAGATGCGTTTTGGCCTCCACATAGCTTACTACGATGTCTTAACCCTGTTTCTGTCACTTCTATAGCTTTACAGTAGTTTCTCAGCAGAGGTTCCTTTACACCTATCTCTATGCAGGAAAGATGAGTTTGGGACTTTCACATAGCTTCTTATGATGTCTTAACCCTGTTTCTGTCACTTAAACAGCTTTACAGTAGTTTCTAGTAGTGCAGGAAAGATGCGTTTGGACCTTTCCCATAGCTTCTTATGTCTTAACTCTGTTTCTGTCAAACAGCTTTACAGTAGTTTCTCAGCAGAGGTTCCTTTAAAACAGTCTTGCACTTTACTCAAGCAGGAAAAATGCGTTTTGGGCCTCCACATAGCTTACTACGATGTCTTAACCCTGTTTCTGTCACTTCTATAGCTTTACAGTAGTTTCTCAGCAGAGGTTCCTTTACACCTATCTCTATGCAGGAAAGATGAGTTTGGGCCTTTCACATAGCTTCTTATGATGTCTTAACCCTGTTTCTGTCACTTAAACAGCTTTACAGTAGTTTCTTAGCAGTTGTTCCTTTAAACAAGTCTTGCACTGTACTCATGTAGGAAAGATGCGTTTTGGCCTCCACATAGCTTACTACGATGCCTTAACCCTGTTTCTGTCACTTAAACAGCTTTATAGTAGTTTCTCAGCGGAAGTTCCTTTAAACAAGTCTTGCACTTTACTCATGCAGGAAAGATGCGTTTTGGCCTCCACATAGCTTACTACGATGTCTTAACCCTGTTTCTGTCACTTCTATAGCTTTACAGTACTTTCTCAGCAGAGGTTCCTTTACACCTATCTCTATGCAGGAAAGATGAGTTTGGGCCTTTCCCATAGCTTCTTATGTCTTAACCCTGTTTCTGTCACTTAAACAGCTTTACAGGAAAGATGCGTTTTGGCCTCCACATAGCTTACTACGATGTCTTAACCCTGTTTCTGTTACTTCTATAGCTTTACAGTAGTTTCTAAGCAGAGGTTCCTTTACACCTATCTCTATGCAGGAAAGATGAGTTTGGGACTTTCACATAGCTTCTTATGATGTCTTAACCCTGTTTCTGTCACTTAAACAGCTTTACAGTAGTTTCTTAGCAGTTGTTCCTTTAAACAAGTCTTGCACTTTACTCATGTAGGAAAGATGCGTTTTGGCCTCCACATAGCTTACTACGATGTCTTAACCCTGTTTCTGTCACTTCTATAGTTTTACAGTAGTTTCTCAGCAGAGGCTCCTTTACACCTATCTCTATGCAGGAAAGATGAGTTTGGGCCTTTCACATAGCTTCTTATGTCTTAACCCTGTTTCTGTCAAACAGCTTTACAGTAGTTTCTCAGCAGAGGTTCCTTTAAAACAAGTCTTGCACTTTACTCAGCAGGAAAGATGCGTTTTGGCCTCCACATAGCTTACTACGATGTCTTAACCCTGTTTCTGTCACTCTATAGTTTTACAGTAGTTTCTCAGCAGAGGTCCTTTACACCTATCTATGCAGGAAAGATGAGTTTGGGCCTTTCACATAGCTTCTATGATGTCTTAACCCTGTTTCTGTCAAACAGCTTTACAGTAGTTTCTCAGCAGAGGTTCCTTTAAAACAAGTCTTGCACTTTACTCAAGCAGGAAAAATGCGTTTTGGCCTCCACATAGCTTACTACGATGTCTTAACCCTGTTTCTGTCACTTCTATAGTTTTACAGTAGTTTCTCAGCAGAGGCTCCTTTACACCTATCTCTATGCAGGAAAGATGAGTTTGGGCCTTTCACATAGCTTCTTATGATGTCTTAACCCTGTTTCTGTCACTTAAACAGCTTTACAGTAGTTTCTTAGCAGTTGTTCCTTTAAACAAGTCTTGCACTTTACTCATGTAGGAAAGATGCGTTTTGGCCTCCACATACCTTACTACGATGTCTTAACCCTGTTTCTGTCACTTCTATAGCTTTACAGTACTTTCTCAGCAGAGGTTCCTTTACACCTATCTCTATGCAGGAAAGATGAGTTTGGGCCTTTCACATAGCTTCTTATGTCTTAACCCTGTTTCTGTCACTTAAACAGCTTTACAGTAGTTTCTTACAGTTGCACTTTACAAGTCTTGCACTTTACTCATGCTGGAAAGATGCGTTTTGGCCTCCACATAGCTTACTACGATGTCTTAACCCTGTTTCTGTCACTTAAACAGCTTTACAGTAGTTTCTCAGCAGAAGTTCCTTTACACCTATCTCTATGCAGGAAAGATGAGTTTGGGCCTTTCACATAGCTTCTTATGTCTTACCCTGTTTCTGTCACTTAAACAGCTGTACAGTAGTTTCTCAGCACAGGTTCCTTTACACCTATCTCTATGCAGGAAAGATGAGTTTGGGCCTTTCACATAGCTTCTTATGATGCCTTAACCCTGTTTCTGTCACTTAAACAGCTTTACGTAGTTTCTTAGCAGTTGTTCCTTTAAACAAGTCTTGCACTGTACTCATGTAGGAAAGATGCGTTTTGGCCTCCACATAGCTTACTACGATGCCTTAACCCTGTTTCTGTCACTTAAACAGCTTTATAGTAGTTTCTCAGCGGAAGTTCCTTTAAACAAGTCTTGCACTTTACTCATGCAGGAAAGATGCGTTTTGGCCTCCACATAGCTTACTACGATGTCTTAACCCTGTTTCTGTCACTTCTATAGCTTTACAGTACTTTCTCAGCAGAGGTTCCTTTACACCTATCTCTATGCAGGAAAGATGAGTTTGGGCCTTTCCCATAGCTTCTTATGTCTTAACCCTGTTTCTGTCACTTAAACAGCTTTACAGGAAAGATGCGTTTTGGCCTCCACATAGCTTACTACGATGTCTTAACCCTGTTTCTGTTACTTCTATAGCTTTACAGTAGTTTCTAAGCAGAGGTTCCTTTACACCTATCTCTATGCAGGAAAGATGAGTTTGGGACTTTCACATAGCTTCTTATGATGTCTTAACCCTGTTTCTGTCACTTAAACAGCTTTACAGTAGTTTCTTAGCAGTTGTTCCTTTAAACAAGTCTTGCACTTTACTCATGTAGGAAAGATGCGTTTTGGCCTCCACATAGCTTACTACGATGTCTTAACCCTGTTTCTGTCACTTCTATAGTTTTACAGTAGTTTCTCAGCAGAGGCTCCTTTACACCTATCTCTATGCAGGAAAGATGAGTTTGGGCCTTTCACATAGCTTCTTATGATGTCTTAACCCTGTTTCTGTCAAACAGCTTTACAGTAGTTTCTCAGCAGAGGTTCCTTTAAAACAAGTCTTGCACTTTACTCAAGCAGGAAAAATGCGTTTTGGCCTCCACATAGCTTACTACGATGTCTTAACCCTGTTTCTGTCACTTCTATAGTTTTACAGTAGTTTCTCAGCAGAGGCTCCTTTACACCTATCTCTATGCAGGAAAGATGAGTTTGGGCCTTTCACATAGCTTCTTATGATGTCTTAACCCTGTTTCTGTCACTTAAACAGCTTTACAGTAGTTTCTTAGCAGTTGTTCCTTTAAACAAGTCTTGCACTTTACTCATGTAGGAAAGATGCGTTTTGGCCTCCACATACCTTACTACGATGTCTTAACCCTGTTTCTGTCACTTCTATAGCTTTACAGTACTTTCTCAGCAGAGGTTCCTTTACACCTATCTCTATGCAGGAAAGATGAGTTTGGGCCTTTCACATAGCTTCTTATGTCTTAACCCTGTTTCTGTCACTTAAACAGCTTTACAGTAGTTTCTTACAGTTGCACTTTACAAGTCTTGCACTTTACTCATGCTGGAAAGATGCGTTTTGGCCTCCACATAGCTTACTACGATGTCTTAACCCTGTTTCTGTCACTTAAACAGCTTTACAGTAGTTTCTCAGCAGAAGTTCCTTTACACCTATCTCTATGCAGGAAAGATGAGTTTGGGCCTTTCACATAGCTTCTTATGTCTTACCCTGTTTCTGTCACTTAAACAGCTGTACAGTAGTTTCTCAGCACAGGTTCCTTTACACCTATCTCTATGCAGGAAAGATGAGTTTGGGCCTTTCACATAGCTTCTTATGATGCCTTAACCCTGTTTCTGTCACTTAAACAGCTTTACGTAGTTTCTTAGCAGTTGTTCCTTTAAACAAGTCTTGCACTGTACTCATGTAGGAAAGATGCGTTTTGGCCTCCACATAGCTTACTACGATGCCTTAACCCTGTTTCTGTCACTTAAACAGCTTTATAGTAGTTTCTCAGCGGAAGTTCCTTTAAACAAGTCTTGCACTTTACTCATGCAGGAAAGATGCGTTTTGGCCTCCACATAGCTTACTACGATGTCTTAACCCTGTTTCTGTCACTTCTATAGCTTTACAGTAGTTTCTCAGCAGAGGTTCCTTTACACCTATCTCTATGCAGGAAAGATGAGTTTGGGCCTTTCACATAGCTTCTTATGATGTCTTAACCCTGTTTCTGTCAAACAGCTTTACAGTAGTTTCTCAGCAGAGGTTCCTTTAAAACAAGTCTTGCACTTTACTCAAGCAGGAAAAGATGCGTTTTGGCCTCCACATAGCTTACTACGATGTCTTAACCCTGTTTCTGTCACTTCTATAGCTTTACAGTAGTTTCTCAGCAGAGGTCCTTTACACCTATCTCTATGCAGGAAAGATGAGTTTGGGCCTTTCACATAGCTTCTTATGATGTCTTAACCCTGTTTCTGTCACTTAAACAGCTTTACAGTAGTTTCTTAGCAGTTGTTCCTTTAAACAAGTCTTGCACTTTACTCATGTAGGAAAGATGCGTTTTGGCCTCCACATAGCTTACTACGATGTCTTAACCCTGTTTCTGTCACTTCTATAGCTTTACAGTACTTTCTCAGCAGAGGTTCCTTTACACCTATCTCTATGCAGGAAAGATGAGTTTGGGCCTTTCACATAGCTTCTTATGTCTTAACCCTGTTTCTGTCACTTAAACAGCTTTACAGTAGTTTCTTAGCAGTTGCACTTTACAAGTCTTGCACTTTACTCATGCTGGAAAGATGCGTTTTGGCCTCCACATAGCTTACTACGATGTCTTAACCCTGTTTCTGTCACTTAAACAGCTTTACAGTAGTTTCTCAGCAGAAGTTCCTTTACACCTATCTCTATGCAGGAAAGATGAGTTTGGGCCTTTCACATAGCTTCTTATGTCTTACCCTGTTTCTGTCACTTAAACAGCTTTACAGTAGTTTCTCAGCACAGGTTCCTTTACACCTATCTCTATGCAGGAAAGATGAGTTTGGGCCTTTCACATAGCTTCTTATGATGCCTTAACCCTGTTTCTGTCACTTAAACAGCTTTACAGTAGTTTCTTAGCAGTTGTTCCTTTAAACAAGTCTTGCACTGTACTCATGTAGGAAAGATGCGTTTTGGCCTCCACATAGCTTACTACGATGCCTTAACCCTGTTTCTGTCACTTAAACAGCTTTATAGTAGTTTCTCAGCGGAAGTTCCTTTAAACAAGTCTTGCACTTTACTCATGCAGGAAAGATGCGTTTTGGCCTCCACATAGCTTACTACGATGTCTTAACCCTGTTTCTGTCACTTCTATAGCTTTACAGTACTTTCTCAGCAGAGGTTCCTTTACACCTATCTCTATGCAGGAAAGATGAGTTTGGGCCTTTCACATAGCTTCTTATGTCTTAACCCTGTTTCTGTCACTTAAACAGCTTTAGTAGTTTCTCAGCGGAAGTTCCTTTAAACAAGTCTTGCACTTTACTCATGCAGGAAAGATGCGTTTTGGCCTCGACATAGCTTACTACGATGTCTTAACCCTGTTTCTGTCACTTCTATAGCTTTACAGTAGTTTCTCAGCAGAGGTTCCTTTACACCTATCTCTATGCAGGAAAGATGAGTTTGGGCCTTTCCCATAGCTTCTTATGTCTTAACCCTGTTTCTGTCACTTAAACAGCTTTACAGGAAAGATGCGTTTTGGCCTCCACATAGCTTACTACGATGTCTTAACCCTGTTTCTGTTACTTCTATAGCTTTACAGTAGTTTCTAAGCAGAGGTTCCTTTACACCTATCTCTATGCAGGAAAGATGAGTTTGGGACTTTCACATAGCTTCTTATGATGTCTTAACCCTGTTTCTGTCACTTAAACAGCTTTACAGTAGTTTCTAGTAGTGCAGGAAAGATGCGTTTGGACCTTTCCCATAGCTTCTTATGTCTTAACCCTGTTTCTGTCAAACAGCTTTACAGTAGTTTCTCAGCAGAGGTTCCTTTAAAACAAGTCTTGCACTTTACTCAAGCAGGAAAAATGCGTTTTGGCCTCCACATAGCTTACTACGATGTCTTAACCCTGTTTCTGTCACTTCTATAGCTTTACAGTAGTTTCTCAGCAGAGGTTCCTTTACACCTATCTCTATGCAGGAAAGATGAGTTTGGGCCTTTCCCATAGCTTCTTATGTCAACCCTGTTTCTGTCACTTAAACAGCTTTACAGGAAAGATGCGTTTTGGCCTCCACATAGCTTACTACGATGTCTTAACCCTGTTTCTGTCACTTCTATAGCTTTACAGTAGTTTCTCAGCAGAGGTTCCTTTACACCTATCTCTATGCAGGAAATATGAGTTTGGGACATTCACATAGCTTCTTATGATGTCTTAACCCTGTTTCTGTCACTTAAACACCTTTACAGTAGTTTCATAGCAAATGATCCTTTAAACAAGTCTTGCACTTTATTCATGCAGGAAAGTTGCGATTTGGCCTCCACATAGGTTCTTATGATGTCTACCCTTGTTTCTGTCACCTAAACAGCTTTACAGTAGTTTCTCAGCAGAGGTTCCTTTATGCAGGAAAGATGAGTTTGGGCCTTTCCCATAGCTTCTTATGTCTTAACCCTGTTTCTGTCACTTAAACAGCTTTACAGAAGTTTCTTAGCAGTTGTTCCTTTAAACAAGTCTTGCACTTTACTCATGCAGGAAAGATGCGTTTTGGCCTCCACATAGCTTACTACGATGTCTTAACCCTGGTTTCTGTCACTTCTATAGTTTTACAGTAGTTTCTCAGCAGAGGCTCCTTTACACCTATCTCTATGCAGGAAAGATGAGTTTGGGCCTTTCCCATAGCTTCTTATGTCTTAACCCTGTTTCTGTCACTTAAACAGCTTTACAGAAGTTTCTTAGCAGTTGTTCCTTTAAACAAGTCTTGCACTTTACTCATGCAGGAAAGATGCGTTTTGGCCTCCACATAGCTTACTACGATGTCTTAACCCTGGTTCTGTCACTTCTATAGTTTTACAGTAGTTTCTCAGCAGAGGCTCCTTTACACCTATCTCTATGCAGGAAAGATGAGTTTGGGCCTTTCCCATAGCTTCTTATGTCTTAACCCAGTTTCTGTCACTTAAACAGCTTTACAGTAGTTTCTTAGCAGTTGTTCCTTTAAACAAGTCTTGCACTTTACTCATGATGGAACGATGCGTTTTGGCCTCCATATAGCTTCTTATGATTTCTTAACCCTGTTTCTGTCACTTAAACACCTTTACAGTAGTTTCATAGCAAATGATCCTTTAAACAAGTCTTGCACTTTATTCATGCAGGAAAGTTGCGATTTGGCCTCCACATAGGTTCTTATGATGTCTTAACCCTGTGTCTGTCACTTAAACAGCTTTACATAGTTTCTCAGCAGAGGTTCCTTTAAACAAGTCTTGCACTTTACTCAAGCAGGAAAAATGCGTTTTGGCCTCCACATAGCTTACTACGATGTCTTAACCCTGTTTCTGTCACTTCTATAGTTTTACAGTAGTTTCTCAGCAGAAGATCCTTTACACCTATCTCTATGCAGGAAAGATGAGTTTGGGCCTTTCCCATAGCTTCTTATGTCTTATCCCTGTTTCTGTCACTTAAACAGCTTTACAGTAGTTTCTCAGCAGAAGATCCTTTACACCTATCTCTATGCAGGAAAGATGAGTTTGGGCCTTTCCCATAGCTTCTTATGTCTTAACCCTGTTTCTGTCACTTAAACAGCTTTACAGTAGTTTCTCAGCAGAAGATCCTTTACACCTATCTCTATGCAGGAAAGATGAGTTTGGGCCTTTCCCATAGCTTCTTATGTCTTAACCCTGTTTCTGTCACTTAAACAGCTTTACAGGAAAGATGCGTTTTGGCCTCCACATAGCTTACTACGATGTCTTAACCCTGTTTCTGTTACTTCTATAGCTTTACAGTAGTTTCTAAGCAGAGGTTCCTTTACACCTATCTCTATGCAGGAAAGATGAGTTTGGGACTTTCACATAGCTTCTTATGATGTCTTAACCCTGTTTCTGTCACTTAAACAGCTTTACAGTAGTTTCTAGTAGTGCAGGAAAGATGCGTTTGGACCTTTCCCATAGCTTCTTATGTCTTAACTCTGTTTCTGTCAAACAGCTTTACAGTAGTTTCTCAGCAGAGGTTCCTTTAAAACAAGTCTTGCACTTTACTCAAGCAGGAAAAATGCGTTTTGGCCTCCACATAGCTTACTACGATGTCTTAACCCTGTTTCTGTCACTTCTATAGCTTTACAGTAGTTTCTCAGCAGAGGTTCCTTTACACCTATCTCTATGCAGGAAAGATGAGTTTGGGCCTTTCACATAGCTTCTTATGATGTCTTAACCCTGTTTCTGTTACTTAAACAGCTTTACAGTAGTTTCTTAGCAGTTGTTCCTTTAAACAAGTCTTGCACTGTACTCATGTAGGAAAGATGCGTTTTGGCCTCCACATAGCTTACTACGATGCCTTAACCCTGTTTCTGTCACTTAAACAGCTTTATAGTAGTTTCTCAGCGGAAGTTCCTTTAAACAAGTCTTGCACTTTACTCATGCAGGAAAGATGCGTTTTGGCCTCCACATAGCTTACTACGATGTCTTAACCCTGTTTCTGTCACTTCTATAGCTTTACAGTACTTTCTCAGCAGAGGTTCCTTTACACCTATCTCTATGCAGGAAAGATGAGTTTGGGCCTTTCCCATAGCTTCTTATGTCTTAACCCTGTTTCTGTCACTTAAACAGCTTTACAGGAAAGATGCGTTTTGGCCTCCACATAGCTTACTACGATGTCTTAACCCTGTTTCTGTTACTTCTATAGCTTTACAGTAGTTTCTAAGCAGAGGTTCCTTTACACCTATCTCTATGCAGGAAAGATGAGTTTGGGACTTTCACATAGCTTCTTATGATGTCTTAACCCTGTTTCTGTCACTTAAACAGCTTTACAGTAGTTTCTTAGCAGTTGTTCCTTTAAACAAGTCTTGCACTTTACTCATGTAGGAAAGATGCGTTTTGGCCTCCACATAGCTTACTACGATGTCTTAACCCTGTTTCTGTCACTTCTATAGTTTTACAGTAGTTTCTCAGCAGAGGCTCCTTTACACCTATCTCTATGCAGGAAAGATGAGTTTGGGCCTTTCACATAGCTTCTTATGATGTCTTAACCCTGTTTCTGTCAAACAGCTTTACAGTAGTTTCTCAGCAGAGGTTCCTTTAAAACAAGTCTTGCACTTTACTCAAGCAGGAAAAATGCGTTTTGGCCTCCACATAGCTTACTACGATGTCTTAACCCTGTTTCTGTCACTTCTATAGTTTTACAGTAGTTTCTCAGCAGAGGCTCCTTTACACCTATCTCTATGCAGGAAAGATGAGTTTGGGCCTTTCACATAGCTTCTTATGATGTCTTAACCCTGTTTCTGTCACTTAAACAGCTTTACAGTAGTTTCTTAGCAGTTGTTCCTTTAAACAAGTCTTGCACTTTACTCATGTAGGAAAGATGCGTTTTGGCCTCCACATACCTTACTACGATGTCTTAACCCTGTTTCTGTCACTTCTATAGCTTTACAGTACTTTCTCAGCAGAGGTTCCTTTACACCTATCTCTATGCAGGAAAGATGAGTTTGGGCCTTTCACATAGCTTCTTATGTCTTAACCCTGTTTCTGTCACTTAAACAGCTTTACAGTAGTTTCTTACAGTTGCACTTTACAAGTCTTGCACTTTACTCATGCTGGAAAGATGCGTTTTGGCCTCCACATAGCTTACTACGATGTCTTAACCCTGTTTCTGTCACTTAAACAGCTTTACAGTAGTTTCTCAGCAGAAGTTCCTTTACACCTATCTCTATGCAGGAAAGATGAGTTTGGGCCTTTCACATAGCTTCTTATGTCTTACCCTGTTTCTGTCACTTAAACAGCTGTACAGTAGTTTCTCAGCACAGGTTCCTTTACACCTATCTCTATGCAGGAAAGATGAGTTTGGGCCTTTCACATAGCTTCTTATGATGCCTTAACCCTGTTTCTGTCACTTAAACAGCTTTACGTAGTTTCTTAGCAGTTGTTCCTTTAAACAAGTCTTGCACTGTACTCATGTAGGAAAGATGCGTTTTGGCCTCCACATAGCTTACTACGATGCCTTAACCCTGTTTCTGTCACTTAAACAGCTTTATAGTAGTTTCTCAGCGGAAGTTCCTTTAAACAAGTCTTGCACTTTACTCATGCAGGAAAGATGCGTTTTGGCCTCCACATAGCTTACTACGATGTCTTAACCCTGTTTCTGTCACTTCTATAGCTTTACAGTACTTTCTCAGCAGAGGTTCCTTTACACCTATCTCTATGCAGGAAAGATGAGTTTGGGCCTTTCCCATAGCTTCTTAGGTCAACCCTGTTTCTGTCACTTAAACACCTTTACAGTAGTTTCATAGCAAATGATCCTTTAAACAAGTCTTGCACTTTATTCATGCAGGAAAGTTGCGATTTGGCCTCCACATAGGTTCTTATGATGTCTACCCTGTTTCTGTCACCTAAACAGCTTTACAGTAGTTTCTCAGCAGAGGTTCCTTTATGCAGGAAAGATGAGTTTGGGCCTTTCCCATAGCTTCTTATGTCTTAACCCTGTTTCTGTCACTTAAACAGCTTTACAGGAAAGATGCGTTTTGGCCTCCACATAGCTTACTACGATGTCTTAACCCTGTTTCTGTTACTTCTATAGCTTTACAGTAGTTTCTAAGCAGAGGTTCCTTTACACCTATCTCTATGCAGGAAAGATGAGTTTGGGACTTTCACATAGCTTCTTATGATGTCTTAACCCTGTTTCTGTCACTTAAACAGCTTTACAGTAGTTTCTAGTAGTGCAGGAAAGATGCGTTTGGACCTTTCCCATAGCTTCTTATGTCTTAACTCTGTTTCTGTCAAACAGCTTTACAGTAGTTTCTCAGCAGAGGTATCTTTAAAACAAGTCTTGCACTTTACTCAAGCAGGAAAAATGCGTTTCGGCCTCCACATAGCTTACTACGATGTCTTAACCCTGTTTCTGTCACTTCTATAGCTTTACAGTAGTTTCTCAGCAGAGGTTCCTTTACACCTATCTCTATGCAGGAAAGATGAGTTTGGGCCTTTCACATAGCTTCTTATGATGTCTTAACCCTGTTTCTGTTACTTAAACAGCTTTACAGTAGTTTCTTAGCAGTTGTTCCTTTAAACAAGTCTTGCACTGTACTCATGTAGGAAAGATGCGTTTTGGCCTCCACATAGCTTACTACGATGCCTTAACCCTGTTTCTGTCACTTAAACAGCTTTATAGTAGTTTCTCAGCGGAAGTTCCTTTAAACAAGTCTTGCACTTTACTCATGCAGGAAAGATGCGTTTTGGCCTCCACATAGCTTACTACGATGTCTTAACCCTGTTTCTGTCACTTCTATAGCTTTACAGTACTTTCTCAGCAGAGGTTCCTTTACACCTATCTCTATGCAGGAAAGATGAGTTTGGGCCTTTCCCATAGCTTCTTAGGTCAACCCTGTTTCTGTCACTTAAACACCTTTACAGTAGTTTCATAGCAAATGATCCTTTAAACAAGTCTTGCACTTTATTCATGCAGGAAAGTTGCGATTTGGCCTCCACATAGGTTCTTATGATGTCTACCCTGTTTCTGTCACCTAAACAGCTTTACAGTAGTTTCTCAGCAGAGGTTCCTTTATGCAGGAAAGATGAGTTTGGGCCTTTCCCATAGCTTCTTATGTCTTAACCCTGTTTCTGTCACTTAAACAGCTTTACAGGAAAGATGCGTTTTGGCCTCCACATAGCTTACTACGATGTCTTAACCCTGTTTCTGTTACTTCTATAGCTTTACAGTAGTTTCTAAGCAGAGGTTCCTTTACACCTATCTCTATGCAGGAAAGATGAGTTTGGGACTTTCACATAGCTTCTTATGATGTCTTAACCCTGTTTCTGTCACTTAAACAGCTTTACAGTAGTTTCTAGTAGTGCAGGAAAGATGCGTTTGGACCTTTCCCATAGCTTCTTATGTCTTAACTCTGTTTCTGTCAAACAGCTTTACAGTAGTTTCTCAGCAGAGGTATCTTTAAAACAAGTCTTGCACTTTACTCAAGCAGGAAAAATGCGTTTTGGCCTCCACATAGCTTACTACGATGTCTTAACCCTGTTTCTGTCACTTCTATAGCTTTACAGTAGTTTCTCAGCAGAGGTTCCTTTACACCTATCTCTATGCAGGAAAGATGAGTTTGGGCCTTTCACATAGCTTCTTATGATGTCTTAACCCTGTTTCTGTTACTTAAACAGCTTTACAGTAGTTTCTTAGCAGTTGTTCCTTTAAACAAGTCTTGCACTGTACTCATGTAGGAAAGATGCGTTTTGGCCTCCACATAGCTTACTACGATGCCTTAACCCTGTTTCTGTCACTTAAACAGCTTTATAGTAGTTTCTCAGCGGAAGTTCCTTTAAACAAGTCTTGCACTTTACTCATGCAGGAAAGATGCGTTTTGGCCTCCACATAGCTTACTAGTTTGGGACTTTCACATTTTGGGACTTTCACATAGCTTCTTATGATGCCTTAACCCTGTTTCTGTCACTTAAACAGCTTTATAGTAGTTTCTCAGCGGAAGTTCCTTTAAACAAGTCTTGCACTTTACTCATGCAGGAAAGATGCGTTTTGGCCTCCACATAGCTTACTACGATGTCTTAACCCTGTTTCTGTTACTTCTATAGCTTTACAGTAGTTTCTAAGCAGAGGTTCCTTTACACCTATCTCTATGTAGGAAAGATGAGTTTGGGACTTTCACATAGCTTCTTATGATGCCTTAACCCTGTTTCTGTCACTTAAACAGCTTTATAGTAGTTTCTCAGCGGAAGTTCCTTTAAACAAGTCTTGCACTTTACTCATGCAGGAAAGATGCGTTTTGGCCTCCACATAGCTTACTACGATGTCTTAACCCTGTTTCTGTTACTTCTATAGCTTTACAGTAGTTTCTAAGCAGAGGTTCCTTTACACCTATCTCTATGTAGGAAAGATGAGTTTGGGACTTTCACATAGCTTCTTATGATGCCTTAACCCTGTTTCTGTCACTTAAACAGCTTTACAGTAGTTTCTAGTAGTGCAGGAAAGATGCGTTTGGACCTTTCCCATAGCTTCTTATGTCTTAACCCTGTTTCTGTCAAACAGCTTTACAGTAGTTTCTCAGCAGAGGTTCCTTTAAAACAAGTCTTGCACTTTACTCAAGCAGGAAAAATGCGTTTTGGCCTCCACATAGCTTACTACGATGTCTTAACCCTGTTTCTGTCACTTCTATAGCTTTACAGTAGTTTCTCAGCAGAGGTTCCTTTACACCTATCTCTATGCAGGAAAGATGAGTTTGGGCCTTTCCCATAGCTTCTTATGTCAACCCTGTTTCTGTCACTTAAACAGCTTTACAGGAAAGATGCGTTTTGGCCTCCACATAGCTTACTACGATGTCTTAACCCTGTTTCTGTCACTTCTATAGCTTTACAGTAGTTTCTCAGCAGAGGTTCCTTTACACCTATCTCTATGCAGGAAATATGAGTTTGGGACATTCACATAGCTTCTTATGATGTCTTAACCCTGTTTCTGTCACTTAAACACCTTTACAGTAGTTTCATAGCAAATGATCCTTTAAACAAGTCTTGCACTTTATTCATGCAGGAAAGTTGCGATTTGGCCTCCACATAGGTTCTTATGATGTCTACCCTTGTTTCTGTCACCTAAACAGCTTTACAGTAGTTTCTCAGCAGAGGTTCCTTTATGCAGGAAAGATGAGTTTTGGCCTTTCCCATAGCTTCTTATGTCTTAACCCTGTTTCTGTCACTTAAACAGCTTTACAGAAGTTTCTTAGCAGTTGTTCCTTTAAACAAGTCTTGCACTTTACTCATGCAGGAAAGATGCGTTTTGGCCTCCACATAGCTTACTACGATGTCTTAACCCTGGTTCTGTCACTTCTATAGTTTTACAGTAGTTTCTCAGCAGAGGCTCCTTTACACCTATCTCTATGCAGGAAAGATGAGTTTGGGCCTTTCCCATAGCTTCTTATGTCTTAACCCTGTTTCTGTCACTTAAACAGCTTTACAGAAGTTTCTTAGCAGTTGTTCCTTTAAACAAGTCTTGCACTTTACTCATGCAGGAAAGATGCGTTTTGGCCTCCACATAGCTTACTACGATGTCTTAACCCTGGTTCTGTCACTTCTATAGTTTTACAGTAGTTTCTCAGCAGAGGCTCCTTTACACCTATCTCTATGCAGGAAAGATGAGTTTGGGCCTTTCCCATAGCTTCTTATGTCTTAACCCAGTTTCTGTCACTTAAACAGCTTTACAGTAGTTTCTTAGCAGTTGTTCCTTTAAACAAGTCTTGCACTTTACTCATGATGGAACGATGCGTTTTGGCCTCCATATAGCTTCTTATGATTTCTTAACCCTGTTTCTGTCACTTAAACACCTTTACAGTAGTTTCATAGCAAATGATCCTTTAAACAAGTCTTGCACTTTATTCATGCAGGAAAGTTGCGATTTGGCCTCCACATAGGTTCTTATGATGTCTTAACCCTGTGTCTGTCACTTAAACAGCTTTACATAGTTTCTCAGCAGAGGTTCCTTTAAACAAGTCTTGCACTTTACTCAAGCAGGAAAAATGCGTTTTGGCCTCCACATAGCTTACTACGATGTCTTAACCCTGTTTCTGTCACTTCTATAGTTTTACAGTAGTTTCTCAGCAGAGGCTCCTTTACACCTATCTCTATGCAGGAAAGATGAGTTTGGGCCTTTCCCATAGCTTCTTATGTCTTATCCCTGTTTCTGTCACTTAAACAGCTTTACAGTAGTTTCTCAGCAGAAGATCCTTTACACCTATCTCTATGCAGGAAAGATGAGTTTGGGCCTTTCCCATAGCTTCTTATGTCTTAACCCTGTTTCTGTCACTTAAACAGCTTTACAGTAGTTTCTCAGCAGAAGATCCTTTACACCTATCTCTATGCAGGAAAGATGAGTTTGGGCCTTTCCCATAGCTTCTTATGTCTTAACCCTGTTTCTGTCACTTAAACAGCTTTACAGGAAAGATGCGTTTTGGCCTCCACATAGCTTACTACGATGTCTTAACCCTGTTTCTGTTACTTCTATAGCTTTACAGTAGTTTCTAAGCACAGGTTCCTTTACACCTATCTCTATGCAGGAAAGATGAGTTTGGGACTTTCACATAGCTTCTTATGATGTCTTAACCCTGTTTCTGTCACTTAAACAGCTTTACAGTAGTTTCTAGTAGTGCAGGAAAGATGCGTTTGGACCTTTCCCATAGCTTCTTATGTCTTAACTCTGTTTCTGTCAAACAGCTTTACAGTAGTTTCTCAGCAGAGGTTCCTTTAAAACAAGTCTTGCACTTTACTCAAGCAGGAAAAATGCGTTTTGGCCTCCACATAGCTTACTACGATGTCTTAACCCTGTTTCTGTCACTTCTATAGCTTTACAGTAGTTTCTCAGCAGAGGTTCCTTTACACCTATCTCTATGCAGGAAAGATGAGTTTGGGCCTTTCACATAGCTTCTTATGATGTCTTAACCCTGTTTCTGTTACTTAAACAGCTTTACAGTAGTTTCTTAGCAGTTGTTCCTTTAAACAAGTCTTGCACTGTACTCATGTAGGAAAGATGCGTTTTGGCCTCCACATAGCTTACTACGATGCCTTAACCCTGTTTCTGTCACTTAAACAGCTTTATAGTAGTTTCTCAGCGGAAGTTCCTTTAAACAAGTCTTGCACTTTACTCATGCAGGAAAGATGCGTTTTGGCCTCCACATAGCTTACTACGATGTCTTAACCCTGTTTCTGTCACTTCTATAGCTTTACAGTACTTTCTCAGCAGAGGTTCCTTTACACCTATCTCTATGCAGGAAAGATGAGTTTGGGCCTTTCCCATAGCTTCTTATGTCTTAACCCTGTTTCTGTCACTTAAACAGCTTTACAGGAAAGATGCGTTTTGGCCTCCACATAGCTTACTACGATGTCTTAACCCTGTTTCTGTTACTTCTATAGCTTTACAGTAGTTTCTAAGCAGAGGTTCCTTTACACCTATCTCTATGCAGGAAAGATGAGTTTGGGACTTTCACATAGCTTCTTATGATGTCTTAACCCTGTTTCTGTCACTTAAACAGCTTTACAGTAGTTTCTTAGCAGTTGTTCCTTTAAACAAGTCTTGCACTTTACTCATGTAGGAAAGATGCGTTTTGGCCTCCACATAGCTTACTACGATGTCTTAACCCTGTTTCTGTCACTTCTATAGTTTTACAGTAGTTTCTCAGCAGAGGCTCCTTTACACCTATCTCTATGCAGGAAAGATGAGTTTGGGCCTTTCACATAGCTTCTTATGATGTCTTAACCCTGTTTCTGTCACTTAAACAGCTTTACAGTAGTTTCTTAGCAGTTGTTCCTTTAAACAAGTCTTGCACTTTACTCATGCTGGAAAGATGCGTTTTGGCCTCCACATAGCTTACTACGATGTCTTAACCCTGTTTCTGTCACTTCTATAGCTTTACAGTACTTTCTCAGCAGAGGTTCCTTTACACCTATCTCTATGCAGGAAAGATGAGTTTGGGCCTTTCACATAGCTTCTTATGTCTTAACCCTGTTTCTGTCACTTAAACAGCTGTACAGTAGTTTCTCAGCAGAGGTTCCTTTACACCTATCTCTATGCAGGAAAGATGAGTTTGGGCCTTTCCCATAGTTTCTAATGTCTTAACCCTGTTTCTGTCACTTCTATAGCTTTACAGTAGTTTCTCAGCAGAGGTTCCTTCACACCTATCTCTATGCAGGAAAGATGAGTTTGGGCCTTTCACATAGCTTCTTATGATGTCTTAACCCTGTTTCTGTCACTTAAACAGCTTTACGTAGTTTCTTAGCAGTTGTTCCTTTAAACAAGTCTTGCACTGTACTCATGTAGGAAAGATGCGTTTTGGCCTCCACATAGCTTACTACGATGCCTTAACCCTGTTTCTGTCACTTAAACAGCTTTATAGTAGTTTCTCAGCGGAAGTTCCTTTAAACAAGTCTTGCACTTTACTCATGCAGGAAAGATGCGTTTTGGCCTCCACATAGCTTACTACGATGTCTTAACCCTGTTTCTGTCACTTCTATAGCTTTACAGTACTTTCTCAGCAGAGGTTCCTTTACACCTATCTCTATGCAGGAAAGATGAGTTTGGGCCTTTCCCATAGCTTCTTATGTCTTAACCCTGTTTCTGTCACTTAAACAGCTTTACAGGAAAGATGCGTTTTGGCCTCCACATAGCTTACTACGATGTCTTAACCCTGTTTCTGTTACTTCTATAGCTTTACAGTAGTTTCTAAGCAGAGGTTCCTTTACACCTATCTCTATGCAGGAAAGATGAGTTTGGGACTTTCACATAGCTTCTTATGATGTCTTAACCCTGTTTCTGTCACTTAAACAGCTTTACATTAGTTTCTAGTAGTGCAGGAAAGATGCGTTTGGACCTTTCCCATAGCTTCTTATGTCTTAACCCTGTTTCTGTCAAACAGCTTTACAGTAGTTTCTCAGCAGAGGTTCCTTTAAAACAAGTCTTGCACTTTACTCAAGCAGGAAAAATGCGTTTTGGCCTCCACATAGCTTACTACGATGTCTTAACCCTGTTTCTGTCACTTCTATAGTTTTACAGTAGTTTCTCAGCAGAGGCTCCTTTACACCTATCTCTATGCAGGAAAGATGAGTTTGGGCCTTTCCCATAGCTTCTTATGTCTTAACCCAGTTTCTGTCACTTAAACAGCTTTACAGTAGTTTCTTAGCAGTTGTTCCTTTAAACAAGTCTTGCACTTTACTCATGATGGAACGATGCGTTTTGGCCTCCATATAGCTTCTTATGATTTCTTAACCCTGTTTCTGTCACTTAAACACCTTTACAGTAGTTTCATAGCAAATGATCCTTTAAACAAGTCTTGCACTTTATTCATGCAGGAAAGTTGCGATTTGGCCTCCACATAGGTTCTTATGATGTCTTAACCCTGTGTCTGTCACTTAAACAGCTTTACATAGTTTCTCAGCAGAGGTTCCTTTAAACAAGTCTTGCACTTTACTCAAGCAGGAAAAATGCGTTTTGGCCTCCACATAGCTTACTACGATGTCTTAACCCTGTTTCTGTCACTTCTATAGTTTTACAGTAGTTTCTCAGCAGAGGCTCCTTTACACCTATCTCTATGCAGGAAAGATGAGTTTGGGACTTTCACATAGCTTCTTTTGATGTCTTAACCCTGTTTCTGTCACTTAAACAGCCTTACAGTAGTTTCTCAGCAGAGGTTCCTTTACACCTATCTCTATGCAGGAAAGATGAGTTTGGGCCTTTCCCATAGCTTCTTATGTCTTATCCCTGTTTCTGTCACTTAAACAGCTTTACAGTAGTTTCTCAGCAGAAGATCCTTTACACCTATCTCTATGCAGGAAAGATGAGTTTGGGCCTTTCCCATAGCTTCTTATGTCTTAACCCTGTTTCTGTCACTTAAACAGCTTTACAGTAGTTTCTAGTAGTGCAGGAAAGATGCTTTTGGGCCTCCACAGACTTCTTATAATGCATTTCTTTCCAGAAGCTCTGAAAAACATGTTTCTCTGCAAGAATCATTTGATGTAAAAGTCTGTTTCTATATCTTAAAATGCATTCCAGTAGTTTTCTTACTCTTTTTTTTAGCCTCCACAGAGCATTTTAAATGTGTTAACCCTGTTTCTTTACAGTATTTTCTTACCGAAGTTCCTTTTAAACTCGTCTTTATGCACAAGCATGCATTCAGAGAGCTTAAACCTTGTTTCTATCACTTCAACGTTACACCGTTTATTACCTGAAGTTCTGAAAAACACGTTTGTTTTGCACTGGTCATGTTGTGGAACACACACAAAACATGGTGAAGAGATATTTTGTAATTTTTACATGTCAGAGTATTACAATGTTAATGTAGTGATGGAAGTTGGTCATTACAAACTTAAAAACAGATTAAAAAGTTGAAGATAATAGTTTTGATTTGAGTCAACTTTGAAGTTTGTTTTTTAAGCTTGCCAGCTTGAGCTTGATGCCAGCAATATGGTAGCTAGCTTAAAATGTTTGTCAAGTGGCCAGTCGGGGATGGTTGTCTCACTGCTGTGGGGGTTAGTTGTCGTATATATGGAGATAAATAGTTCAATCTCACTTCTTTATTTAACGTATATTCAAACATGAATTGTTATGAAAAACGTGAAACAATGGCTAGATTTTTTTCAGCAATGTAAATTCCTTTATATTACAGAAGATAATTGAAACAAAGAATCACTTTCTTCAAATGCATGGTGAAACCCAAGGGCCAAAAAGCATCTTTCCTGCATAGAGACATGCGTAAAGGAATTCTGCTGAGAAACTACTGTAAA